>NW_028152597.1:0-556219 GCF_951799395.1 Argentina silus | reverse complement strand
AAGGCGCGAAAACATGGATTTGTCTCTCCTGCCGCGCACACACTTCCGATAGCTTGCAAAGGCCCAAAAAACACAAGCAGCCCGTGAGTTATTATGGGAAAGACTGTTTTCATCAAGTTTGAAGCCATAGTTTTGGCGCGCCAGCCGTTTCTTTCATTTTGGGGCCTATGTGTTTTTCGACCTTGAAATCGCAAAAAAGGCGCGAAAACATGGATTTGTCTCTCCTGCCGCGCACAACTTCCGATAGCTTGCAAAGGCCTAAAAAACACAAGCAGCCCTTGAGTTATTATGGGAGAGACTGTTTTCATCAAGTTTCAAGCCATAGTTTTGGCGCCCCAGCCGTTTCTTTCATTTTGGGGCCTATGTGTTTTTCGACCTTGAAATCGCAAAAAAGGCGCGAAAACATGGATTTGTCTCTCCTGCCGCGCACACACTTCCGATAGCTTGCAAAGGCCTAAAAAACACAAGCAGCCCGTGAGTTATTATGGGAGAGACTGTTTTCATCAAGATTGAAGCCATAGTTTTGGCGCGGCAGCCGTTTCTTTCATTTTGGGGCCTATGTGTTTTTCGACCGTGAAATCGCAAAAAATGCACGAAAACATGGATTTGTCTCTCCTGCCGCGCACACACTTCCGATAGCTTGCAAAGGCCTAAAAAACACAAGCAGCCTGTGAGTTATTATGGGAGAGACTGTTTTCATCAAGTTTGAAGCCATAGTTTTGGCGCGGCAGCCGTTTCTTTCATTTTGGGGCCTATGTGTTTTTCGACCTTGAAATCGCAAAAAATGCGCGAAAACATGGATTTTTCTCTCCTGCCGCGCACACACTTCCGATAGCTTGCGAAGGCCTAAAAAACACAAGCGGCCCTTGAGTTATTGTGGGAGAGACTGTTTTCATCAAGTTTGAAGCCTCAGTTTTGGCTGGACAGCCGTTTCTTTATTTTTGGGGTCTGTGTGTTTTTCGACCTGGAAATCGCAAAAAAGGCGCGAAAACATGGATTTGTCTCTCCTGCCGCGCACACACTTCCGATAGCTTGCAAAGGCCTAAAAAACACAAGCAGTCCGTGAGTTATTATGGGAGAGACTGTTTTCATCAAGTTTGAAGCCATAGTTTTGGCGTGCCAGCCGTTTCTTTTTATTATGGGAGAGACTGTTTTCATCAAGTTTGAAGCCATAGTTTTGGCGCGGCAGCCGTTTCTTTCATTTTGTGGCCTATGTGTTTTTCGACCTTGAAATCGCAAAAAAGGCGCGAAAACATTGATTTGTCTCTCCTGCCGCGCACACACTTCCGTTATCTTGCGAAGGCCTAAAAAACACAAGCAGCCCTTGAGTTATTGTGGGAGAGACTGTTTTCATCAAGTTTGAAGTCATAGTTTTGGCGCGGCAGCCGTTTCTTTCATTTTGGGGCCTTTGTGTTTTTCGACCTGGAAATGGCAAAAAAGGCGCGAAAACATGGATTTGTCTCTCCTGCCGCGCACACACTTCCGATAGCGTGCAAAGGCCTAAAAAACACAAGCAGCCCGTGAGTTATTATGGGAGAGACTGTTTTCATCAAGTTTGAAGCCATAGTTTTGGCGCGCCAGCCGTTTCTTTCATTTTGGGGCCTATGTGTTTTTCGAACTTGAAATCGCAAAAAAGTCGCGAAAACATTGATTTGTCTCTCCTGCCGCGCACACACTTCCGATATCTTGCGAAGGCCTAAAAAACACAAGCAGCCCTTGAGTTATTGTGGGAGAGACTGTTTTCATCAAGTTTGAAGTCATAGTTTTGGCGCGGCAGCCGTTTCTTTCATTTTGGGGCCTTTGTGTTTTTCGACCTGGAAATGGCAAAAAAGGCGCGAAAACATGGATTTGTCTCTCCTGCCGCGCACACACTTCCGATAGCTTGCGAAGGCCTAAAAAACACAAGCGGCCCTTGAGTTATTGTCTGAGAGACTGTTTTCATCAAGTTTGAAGCCTCAGTTTTGGCTGGACAGCCGTTTCTTTATTTTTGGGGCCTTTGTTTTCTTCGACCTGGAAATGGAAAAAAGGCGCGAAAACATGGATTTGTCTCTCCTGCCGTGCACACACTTCCGATAGCGTGCAAAGGCCTAAAAAACACAAGCAGCCCGTGAGTTATTATGGGAGAGACTGTTTTCATCAAGTTTGAAGCCATAGTTTTGGCGCGGCAGCCGTTTCTTTCATTTTGGGGCCTATGTGTTTTTCGACCTTGAAATCGCAAAAAAGGCGCGAAAACATGGATTTGTCTCTCCTGCCGCGCACACACTTCCGATAGCTTGCGAAGGCCTAAAAAACACAAGCGGCCCTTGAGTTATTGTCTGAGAGACTGTTTTCATCAAGTTTGAAGCCTCAGTTTTGGCTGGACAGCCGTTTCTTTATTTTTGGGGCCTTTGTTTTCTTCGACCTGGAAATGGAAAAAAGGCGCGAAAACATGGATTTGTCTCTCCTGCCGCGCACACACTTCCGATATCTTGCGAAGGCCTAAAAAACACAAGCAGCCCTTGAGTTGTTGTGGGAGAGACTGTTTTCATCAAGTTTCAACCCTAACCATAACCATCAACCCGACCCCGACCCTATCCATTTCCCTAACCCCAACCCCGACCCCGACCCTGACCACAACCCTAACCATAACCATCAACCCGACCCCGACCCTATCCCTTTCCCTAACCCCAACCCCGACCCCGACCCTGACCACAACCCTAACCATAACCATCAACCCGACCCCGACCCTATCCCTTTCCCTAACCCCAACCCCGACCCCGACCCTGACCACAACCCTAACCATAACCATCAACCCGACCCCGACCCTATCCCTTTCCCTAACCCCAACCCCGACCCCGACCCTGACCACAACCCTAACCATAACCATCAACCCGACCCCGACCCTATCCCTTTCCCTAACCCCAACCCCGACCCCGACCCTGACCACAACCCTAACCATAACCATCAACCCGACCCCGACCCTATCCCTTTCCCTAACCCCAACCCCGACACCGACCCTGACCACAACCCTAACCATAACCATCAACCCGACCCCGACCCTATCCCTTTCCCTAACCCCAACCCCGACCCCGACCCTGACCACAACCCTAACCATAACCATCAACACGACCCCGACCCTATCCCTTTCCCTAACCCCAACCCCGACCCCGACCCTGACCACAACCCTAACCATAACCATCAACCCGACCCCGACCCTATCCCTTTCCCTAACCCCAACCCCGACCCCGACCCTGACCACAACCCTAACCATAACCATCAACCCGACCCCGACCCTATCCCTTTCCCTAACCCCAACCCCGACCCCGACCCCGACCCTGACCACAACCCTAACCATAACCATCAACCCGACCCCGACCCTATCCCTTTCCCTAACCCCAACCCCGACCCCGACCCTGACCACAACCCTAACCATAACCAGCAACCCGACCCCGACCCTATCCCTTTCCCTAACCCCAACCCCGACCCTGACCACAACCCTAACCATAACCATCAACCCGACCCCGACCCTATCCCTTTCCCTAACCCCAACCCCGACCCCGACCCTGACCACAACCCTAACCATAACCATCAACCCGACCCCGACCCTATCCCTTTCCCTAACCCCAACCCCGACCCCGACCCTGACCACAACCCTAACCAAAACCATCAACCCGACCCCGACCCTATCCCTTTCCCTAACCCCAACCCCGACCCCGACCCTGACCACAACCCTAACCATAACCATCAACCCGACCCCGACCCTATCCCTTTCCCTAACCCCAACCCCGACCCCGACCCTGACCACAACCCTAACCATAACCATCAACCCGACCCCGACCCTATCCCTTTCCCTAACCCCAACCCCGACCCCGACCCTGACCACAACCCTAACCATAACCATCAACCCGACCCCGACCCTATCCCTTTCCCTAACCCCAACCCCGACCCCGACCCTGACCACAACCCTAACCATAACCATCAACCCGACCCCGACCCTATCCCTTTCCCTAACCCCAACCCCGACCCCGACCCTGACCACAACCCTAACCATAACCATCAACCCGACCCCGACCCTATCCCTTTCCCTAACCCCAACCCCGACTCCGACCCTGACCACAACCCTAACCATAACCATCAACCCGACCCCGACCCTATCCCTTTCCCTAACCCCAACCCCGACCCCGAACCTGACCACAACCCTAACCATAACCATCAACCCGACCCCGACCCTATCCATTTCCCTAACCCCAACCCCGACCCCGACCCTGACCACAACCCTAACTATAACCATCAACCCGACCCCGACCCTATCCCTTTCCCTAACCCCAACCCCGACCCCGACCCTGACCACAACCCTAACCATAACCATCAACCCGACCCCGACCCTATCCCTTTCCCTAACCCCAACCCCGACCCCGACCCTGACCACAACCCTAACCATAACCATCAACCCGACCCCGACCCTATCCCTTTCCCTAACCCCAACCCCGACCCCGACCCCGACCCTGACCACAACCCTAACCATAACCATCAACCCGACCCCGACCCTATCCCTTTCCCTAACCCCAACCCCGACCCCGACCCTGACCACAACCCTAACCATAACCATCAACCCGACCCTGACCCTATCCCTTTCCCTAACCCCAACCCCGACCCCGACCCTGACCACAACCCTAACCATAACCATCAACCCGACCCCGACCCTATCCCTTTCCCTAACCCCAACCCCGACCCCGACCCTGACCACAACCCTAACCATAACCATCAACCCGACCCCGACCCTATCCCTTTCCCTAACCCCAACCCCGACCCCGACCCTGACCACAACCCTAACCATAACCATCAACCCGAACCCGACCCTATCCCTTTCCCTAACCCCAACCCCGACCCCGACCCTGACCACAACCCTAACCAAAACCATCAACCCGACCCCGACCCTATCCCTTTCCCTAACCCCAACCCCGACCCCGACCCTGACCACAACCCTAACCATAACCATCAACCCGACCCCGACCCTATCCCTTTCCCTAACCCCAACCCCGACCCCGACCCTGACCACAACCCTAACCATAACCATCAACCCGACCCCGACCCTATCCCTTTCCCTAACCCCAACCCCGACCACGACCCTGACCACAACCCTAACCATAACCATCAACCCGACCCCGACCCTATCCCTTTCCCTAACCCCAACCCCGACCCCGACCCTGACCACAACCCTAACAATAACCATCAACCCGACCCCGACCCTATCCCTTTCCCTAACCCCAACCCCGACCCCGACCCTGACCACAACCCTAACCATAACCATCAACCCGACCCCGACCCTATCCCTTTCCCTAACCCCAACCCCGACCCCGACCCTGACCACAACCCTAACCATAACCATCAACCCGACCCCGACCCTATCCCTTTCCCTAACCCCAACCCCGACCCCGACCCTGACCACAACCCTAACCATAACCATCAACCCGACCCCGACCCTATCCCTTTCCCTAACCCCAACCCCGATCCTGACCACAACCCTAACCATAACCATCAACCCGACCCCGACCCTATCCCTTTCCCTAACCCCAACCCCGACCCTGACCACAACCCTAACCATAACCATCAACCCGACCCCGACCCTATCCCTTTCCCTAACCCCAACCCCGACCCCGACCCTGACCACAACCCTAACCATAACCATCAACCCGACCCCGACCCTATCCCTTTCCCTAACCCCAACCCCGACCCCGACCCTGACCACAACCCTAACCATAACCATCAACCCGACCCCGACCCTATCCCTTTCCCTAACCCCAACCCCGACCCTGACCACAACCCTAACCATAACCATCAACCCGACCCCGACCCTATCCCTTTCCCTAACCCCAACCCCGACCCCGACCCTGACCACAACCCTAACCATAACCATCAACCCGACCCCGACCCTATCCCTTTCCCTAACCCCAACCCCGACCCCGACCCTGACCACAACCCTAACCATAACCATCAACCCGACCCCGACCATATCCCTTTCCCTAACCCCAACCCCGACCCCGACCCTGACCACAACCCTAACCATAACCATCAACCCGACCCCGACCCTATCCCTTTCCCTAACCCCAACCCCGACCCCGACCCTGACCACAACCCTAACCATAACAATCAACCCGACCCCGACCCTATCCCTTTCCCTAACCCCAACCCCGACCCCGACCCTGACCACAACCCTAACCATAACCATCAACCCGACCCCGACCCTATCCCTTTCCCTAACCCCAACCCCGACCCCGACCCTGACCACAACCCTAACCATAACCATCAACCCGACCCCGACCCTATCCCTTTCCCTAACCCCAACCCCGACCCCGACCCTGACCACAACCCTAACCATAACCATCAACCCGACCCCGACCCTATCCCTTTCCCTAACCCCAACCCCGACCCCGACCCTGACCACAACCCTAACCATAACCATCAACCCGACCCGACCCTATCCCTTTCCCTAACCCCAACCCCGACCCCGACCCTGACCACAACCCTAACCATAACCATCAACCCGACCCCGACCCTATCCCTTTCCCTAACCCCAACCCCGACCCCGACCCTGACCACAACCCTAACCATAACCATCAACCCGACCCCGACCCTATCCCTTTCCTAACCCCAACCCCGACCCCGACCCTGACCACAACCCTAACCATAACCATCAACCCGACCCCGACCCTATCCCTTTCCCTAACCCCAACCCCGACCCCGACCCTGACCACAACCCTAACCATAACCATCAACCCGACCCCGACCCTATCCCTTCCCTAACCCCAACCCCGACCCCGACCCTGACCACAACCCTAACCATAACCATCAACCCGACCCCGACCCTATCCCTTTCCCTAACCCCAACCCCGACCCCGACCCTGACCACAACCCTAACCATAACCATCAACCCGACCCCGACCCTATCCCTTTCCCTAACCCCAACCCCGACCCCGACCCTGACCACAACCCTAACCATAACCATCAACCCGACCCCGACCCTATCCCTTTCCCTAACCCCAACCCCGACCCCGACCCTGACCACAACCCTAACCATAACCATCAACCCGACCCGACCCTATCCCTTTCCCTAACCCCAATCCCGACCCCGACCCTGACCACAACCCTAACCATAACCATCAACCCGACCCCGACCCTATCCCTGTCCCTAACCCCAACCCCGACCCTGACCACAACCCTAACCATAACCATCACCCGACCCCGACCCTATCCCTTTCCCTAACCCCAACCCCGACCCCGACCCTGACCACAACCCTAACCATAACCATCAACCCGACCCCGACCCTATCCCTTTCCCTAACCCCAACCCCGACCCGACCCTGACCACAACCCTAACCATAACCATCAACCCGACCCCGACCCTATCCCTTTCCCTAACCCCAACCCCGACCCCGACCCTGACCACAACCCTAACCATAACCATCAACCCGACCCCGACCCTATCCCTTTCCCTAACCCCAACCCCGACCCCGACCCTGACCACAACCCTAACCATAACCATCAACCCGACCCCGACCCTATCCCTTTCCCTAACCCCTACCCCGACCCCGACCCTGACCACAACCCTAACCATAACCATCAACCCGACCCCGACCCTATCCCTTTCCCTAACCCCAACCCCGACCCCGACCCTGACCACAACCCTAACCATAACCATCAACCCGACCCCGACCCTATCCCTTTCCCTAACCCCAACCCCGACCCCGACCCTGACCACAACCCTAACCATAACCATCAACCCGACCCCGACCCTATCCCTTTCCCTAACCCCAACCCCGACCCCGACCCTGACCACAACCCTAACCATAACCATCAACCCGACCCCGACCCTATCCCTTTCCCTAACCCCAACCCCGACCCGACCCGACCCTGACCACAACCCTAACCATAACCATCAACCCGACCCCGACCCTATCCCTTTCCCTAACCCCAACCCCGACCCCGACCCTGACCACAACCCTAACCATAACCATCAACCCGACCCCGACCCTATCCCTTTCCCTAACCCCAACCCCGACCCCGACCCTGACCACAACCCTAACCATAACC
Organism: Argentina silus; assembly: GCF_951799395.1. Classification (NCBI taxonomy): domain Eukaryota; kingdom Metazoa; phylum Chordata; class Actinopteri; order Argentiniformes; family Argentinidae; genus Argentina; species Argentina silus. Next base: position 548,149 of record NW_028152597.1, on the reverse strand, counting down.
ATCAACCCGACCCCGACCCTATCCCTTTCCCTAACCCCAACCCCGACCCCGACCCTGACCACAACCCTAACCATAACCATCAACCCGACCCCGACCCTATCCCTTTCCCTAACCCCAACCCCGACCCCGACCCTGACCACAACCCTAACCATAACCATAAACCCGACCCCGACCCTATCCCTTTCCCTAACCCCAACCCCGACCCTGACCACAACCCTAACCATAACCATCAACCCGACCCCGACCCTATCCCTTTCCCTAACCCCAACCCCGACCCGACCCTGACCCTACCACACCTAACCATAACCATCAACCCGACCCCGACCCTATCCCTTTCCCTAACCCCAACCCCGACCCCGACCCTGACCACAACCCTAACCATAACCATCAACCCGACCCCGACCCTATCCCTTTCCTAACCCCAACCCCGACCCCGACCCTGACCACAACCCTAACCATAACCATCAACCCGACCCCGACCCTATCCCTTTCCCTAACCCCAACCCCGACCCCGACCCTGACCACAACCCTAACCATAACCATCAACCCGACCCCGACCCTATCCCTTTCCCTAACCCCAACCCCGACCCCGACCCTGACCACAACCCTAACCATAACCATCAACCCGACCCCGACCCTATCCCTTTCCCTAACCCCAACCCCGACCCCGACCCTGACCACAACCCTAACCATAACCATCAACCCGACCCCGACCCTATCCCTTTCCCTAACCCCAACCCCGACCCCGACCCTGACCACAACCCTAACCATAACCATCAACCCGACCCCGACCCTATCCCTTTCCCTAACCCCAACCCCGACCCTGACCACAACCCTAACCATAACCATCAACCCGACCCCGACCCTATCCCTTTCCCTAACCCCAACCCCGACCCCGACCCTGACCACAACCCTAACCATAACCATCAACCCGACCCCGACCCCGACCCTATCCCTTTCCCTAACCCCAACCCCGACCCCGACCCTGACCACAACCCTAACCATAACCATCAACCCGACCCCGACCCTATCCCTTTCCTAACCCCAACCCCGACCCGACCCTGACCACAACCCTAACCATAACCATCAACCCGACCCCGACCCTATCCCTTTCCCTAACCCCAACCCCGACCCCGACCCTGACCACAACCCTAACCATAACCATCAACCCGACCCCGACCCTATCCCTTTCCCTAACCCCAACCCCGACCCCGACCCTGACCACAACCCTAACCATAACCATCAACCCGACCCCGACCCTATCCCTTTCCCTAACCCCAACGCCGACCCCGACCCTGACCACAACCCTAACCATAACATCAACCCGACCCCGACCCTATCCCTTTCCCTAACCCCAACCCCGACCCCGACCCTGACCACAACCCTAACCATAACCATAAACCCGACCCCGACCCTATCCTTTCCCTAACCCCAACCCCGACCCTGACCACAACCCTAACCATAACCATCAACCCGACCCCGACCCTATCCCTTTCCCTAACCCCAACCCCGACCCCGACCCTGACCACAACCCTAACCATAACCATCAACCCGACCCCGACCCTATCCCTTTCCCTAACCCCAACCCCGACCCCGACCCTGACCACAACCCTAACCATAACCATCAACCCGACCCCGACCCTATCCCTTTCCCTAACCCCAACCCCGACCCTGACCACAACCCTAACCATAACCATCAACCCGACCCCGACCCTATCCCTTTCCCTAACCCCAACCCCGACCCCGACCCTGACCACAACCCTAACCATAACCATCAACCCGACCCCGACCCTATCCCTTTCCCTAACCCAACCCCGACCCCGACCCTGACCACAACCCTAACCATAACCATCAACCCGACCCCGACCCTATCCCTTTCCCTAACCCCAACCCCGACCCCGACCCTGACCACAACCCTAACCATAACCATCAACCCGACCCCGACCCTATCCCTTTCCCTAACCCCAACCCCGACCCCGACCCTGACCACAACCCTAACCATAACCATCAACCCGACCCCGACCCTATCCCTTTCCCTAACCCCAACCCCGACCCCGACCCTGACCACAACCCTAACCATAACCATCAACCCGACCCCGACCCTATCCCTTTCCCTAACCCCAACCCCGACCCCGATCTGACCACAACCCTAACCATAACCATCAACCCGACCCCGACCCTATCCCTTTCCCTAACCCCAACCCCGACCCCGACCCTGACCACAACCCTAACCATAACCATCAACCCGACCCCGACCCTATCCCTTTCCCTAACCCCAACCCCGACCCCGACCCTGACCACAACCCTAACCATAACCATCAACCCGACCCCGACCCTATCCCTTCCCTAACCCCAACCCCGACCCCGACCCTGACCACAACCCTAACCATAACCATCAACCCGACCCCGACCCTATCCCTTTCCCTAACCCCAACCCCGACCCCGACCCTGACCACAACCCTAACCATAACCATCAACCCGACACCGACCCTATCCCTTTCCCTAACCCCAACCCCGACCCTGACCACAACCCTAACCATAACCATCAACCCGACCCCGACCCTATCCCTTTCCCTAACCCCAACCCCGACCCCGACCCTGACCACAACCCTAACCATAACCATCAACCCGACCCCGACCCTATCCCTTTCCCTAACCCCAACCCCGACCCCGACCCTGACCACAACCCTAACCATAACCATCAACCCGACCCTGACCCTATCCCTTTCCCTAACCCCAACCCCGACCCTGACCACAACCTAACCATAACCATCAACCCGACCCCGACCCTATCCCTTTCCCTAACCCCAACCCCGACCCCGACCCTGACCACAACCCTAACCATAACCATCAACCCGACCCCGACCCTATCCCTTTCCCTAACCCCAACCCCGACCCCGACCCTGACCACAACCCTAACCATAACCATCAACCCGACCCCGACCCTATCCCTTTCCCTAACCCCAACCCCGACCCCGACCCTGACCACAACCCTAACCATAACCATCAACCCGACACCGACCCTATCCCTTTCCCTAACCCCAACCCCGACCCTGACCACAACCCTAACCATAACCATCAACCCGACCCCGACCCTATCCCTTTCCCTAACCCCAACCCCGACCCCGACCCTGACCACAACCCTAACCATAACCATCAACCCGACACCGACCCTATCCCTTTCCCTAACCCCAACCCTGACCCTGACCACAACCCTAACCATAACCATCAACCCGACCCCGACCCTATCCCTTTCCCTAACCCCAACCCCGACCCCGACCCTGACCACAACCCTAACCATAACCATCAACCCGACCCCGACCCTATCCCTTTCCCTAACCCCAACCCCGACCCCGACCCTGACCACAACCCTAACCATAACCATCAACCCGACCCCGACCCTATCCCTTTCCCTAACCCCAACCCCGACCCTGACCACAACCCTAACCATAACCATCAACCCGACCCCGACCCTATCCCTTTCCCTAACCCCAACCCCGACCCCGACCCTGACCACAACCCTAACCATAACCATCAACCCGACCCCGACCCTATCCCTTTCCCTAACCCCAACCCCGACCCCGACCCTGACCACAACCCTAACCATAACCATCAACCCGACCCCGACCCTATCCCTTTCCCTAACCCCAACCCCGACCCCGACCCTGACCACAACCCTAACCATAACCATCAACCCGACCCCGACCCTATCCCTTTCCCTAACCCCAACCCCGACCCCGACCCTGACCACAACCCTAACCATAACCATCAACCCGACCCCGACCCTATCCCTTTCCCTAACCCCAACCCCGACCCCGACCCTGACCACAACCCTAACCATAACCATCAACCCGACCCCGACCCTATCCCTTTCCCTAACCCCAACCCCGACCCCGACCCTGACCACAACCCTAACCATAACCATCAACCCGACCCCGACCCTATCCCTTTCCCTAACCCCAACCCCGACCCCGACCCTGACCACAACCCTAACCATAACCATCAACCCGACCCCGACCCTATCCCTTTCCCTAACCCCAACCCCGACCCCGACCCTGACCACAACCCTAACCATAACCATCAACCCGACCCCGACCCTATCCCTTTCCCTAACCCCAACCCCGACCCCGACCCTGACCACAACCCTAACCATAACCATCAACCCGACCCTGACCCTATCCCTTTCCCTAACCCCAACCCCGACCCGACCCTGACCACAACCCTAACCATAACCATCAACCCGACCCCGACCCTATCCCTTTCCCTAACCCCAACCCCCACCCCGACCCTGACCACAACCCTAACCATAACCATCAACCCGACCCCGACCCTATCCCTTTCCCTAACCCCAACCCCGACCCCGACCCTGACCACAACCCTAACCATAACCATCAACCCGACCCCGACCCTATCCCTTTCCCTAACCCCAACCCCGACCCCGACCCTGACCACAACCCTAACCATAACCATCAACCCGACCCCGACCCTATCCCTTTCCCTAACCCCAACCCCGACCCTGACCACAACCCTAACCATAACCATCAACCCGACCCCGACCCTATCCCTTTCCCTAACCCCAACCCCGACCCCGACCCTGACCACAACCCTAACCATAACCATCAACCCGACCCCGACCCTATCCCTTTCCCTAACCCCAACCCCGACCCCGACCCTGACCACAACCCTAACCATAACCATCAACCCGACCCCGACCCTATCCCTTTCCCTAACCCCAACCCCGACCCCGACCCTGACCACAACCCTAACCATAACCATCAACCCGACCCCGACCCTATCCCTTTCCCTAACCCCAACCCCGACCCCGACCCTGACCACAACCCTAACCATAACCATCAACCCGACCCCGACCCTATCCCTTTCCCTAACCCCAACCCCGACCCCGACCCTGACCACAACCCTAACCATAACCATCAACCCGACCCCGACCCTATCCCTTTCCCTAACCCCAACCCCGACCCCGACCCTGACCACAACCCTAACCATAACCATCAACCCGACCCCGACCCTATCCCTTTCCCTAACCCCAACCCCGACCCCGACCCTGACCACAACCCTAACCATAACCATCAACCCGACCCCGACCCTATCCCTTTCCCTAACCCCAACCCCGACCCCGACCCTGACCACAACCCTAACCATAACCATCAACCCGACCCCGACCCTATCCCTTTCCCTAACCCCAACCCCGACCCCGACCCTGACCACAACCCTAACCATAACCATCAACCCGACCCCGACCCTATCCCTTTCCCTAACCCCAACGCCGACCCCGACCCTGACCACAACCCTAACCATAACCATCAACCCGACCCCGACCCTATCCCTTTCCCTAACCCCAACCCCGACCCCGACCCTGACCACAACCCTAACCATAACCATAAACCCGACCCCGACCCTATCCCTTTCCCTAACCCCAACCCCGACCCTGACCACAACCCTAACCATAACCATCAACCCGACCCCGACCCTATCCCTTTCCCTAACCCCAACCCCGACCCCGACCCTGACCACAACCCTAACCATAACCATCAACCCTACCCCGACCCTATCCCTTTCCCTAACCCCAACCCCGACCCCGACCCTGACCACAACCCTAACCATAACCATCAACCCGACCCCGACCCTATCCCTTTCCCTAACCCCAACCCCGACCCTGACCACAACCCTAACCATAACCATCAACCCGACCCCGACCCTATCCCTTTCCCTAACCCCAACCCCGACCCCGACCCTGACCACAACCCTAACCATAACCATCAACCCGACCCCGACCCTATCCCTTTCCCTAACCCCAACCCCGACCCCGACCCTGACCACAACCCTAACCATAACCATCAACCCGACCCCGACCCTATCCCTTTCCCTAACCCCAACCCCGACCCCGACCCTGACCACAACCCTAACCATAACCATCAACCCGACCCCGACCCTATCCCTTTCCCTAACCCCAACCCCGACCCCGACCCTGACCACAACCCTAACCATAACCATCAACCCGACCCCGACCCTATCCCTTTCCCTAACCCCAACCCCGACCCCGACCCTGACCACAACCCTAACCATAACCATCAACCCGACCCCGACCCTATCCCTTTCCCTAACCCCAACCCCGACCCCGATTCTGACCACAACCCTAACCATAACCATCAACCCGACCCCGACCCTATCCCTTTCCCTAACCCCAACCCCGACCCCGACCCTGACCACAACCCTAACCATAACCATCAACCCGACCCCGACCCTATCCCTTTCCCTAACCCCAACCCCGACCCCGACCCTGACCACAACCCTAACCATAACCATCAACCCGACCCCGACCCTATCCCTTTCCCTAACCCCAACCCCGACCCCGACCCTGACCACAACCCTAACCATAACCATCAACCCGACCCCGACCCTATCCCTTTCCCTAACCCCAACCCCGACCCCGACCCTGACCACAACCCTAACCATAACCATCAACCCGACACCGACCCTATCCCTTTCCCTAACCCCAACCCCGACCCTGACCACAACCCTAACCATAACCATCAACCCGACCCCGACCCTATCCCTTTACCTAACCCCAACCCCGACCCCGACCCTGACCACAACCCTAACCATAACCATCAACCCGACCCCGACCCTATCCCTTTCCCTAACCCCAACCCCGACCACGACCCTGACCACAACCCTAACCATAACCATCAACCCGACCCCGACCCTATCCCTTTCCCTAACCCCAACCCCGACCCTGACCACAACCCTAACCATAACCATCAACCCGACCCCGACCCTATCCCTTTCCCTAACCCCAACCCCGACCCCGACCCTGACCACAACCCTAACCATAACCATCAACCCGACCCCGACCCTATCCCTTTCCCTAACCCCAACCCCGACCCCGACCCTGACCACAACCCTAACCATAACCATCAACCCGACCCCGACCCTATCCCTTTCCCTAACCCCAACCCCGACCCCGACCCTGACCACAACCCTAACCATAACCATCAACCCGACACCGACCCTATCCCTTTCCCTAACCCCAACCCCGACCCTGACCACAACCCTAACCATAACCATCAACCCGACCCCGACCCTATCCCTTTCCCTAACCCCAACCCCGACCCCGACCCTGACCACAACCCTAACCATAACCATCAACCCGACACCGACCCTATCCCTTTCCCTAACCCCAACCCCGACCCTGACCACAACCCTAACCATAACCATCAACCCGACCCCGACCCTATCCCTTTCCCTAACCCCAACCCCGACCCCGACCCTGACCACAACCCTAACCATAACCATCAACCCGACCCCGACCCTATCCCTTTCCCTAACCCCAACCCCGACCCCGACCCTGACCACAACCCTAACCATAACCATCAACCCGACCCCGACCCTATCCCTTTCCCTAACCCCAACCCCGACCCTGACCACAACCCTAACCATAACCATCAACCCGACCCCGACCCTATCCCTTTCCCTAACCCCAACCCCGACCCCGACCCTGACCACAACCCTAACCATAACCATCAACCCGACCCCGACCCTATCCCTTTCCCTAACCCCAACCCCGACCCCGACCCTGACCACAACCCTAACCATAACCATCAACCCGACCCCGACCCTATCCCTTTCCCTAACCCCAACCCCGACCCCGACCCTGACCACAACCCTAACCATAACCATCAACCCGACCCCGACCCTATCCCTTTCCCTAACCCCAACCCCGACCCCGACCCTGACCACAACCCTAACCATAACCATCAACCCGACCCCGACCCTATCCCTTTCCCTAACCCCAACCCCGACCCCGACCCTGACCACAACCCTAACCATAACCATCAACCCGACCCCGACCCTATCCCTTTCCCTAACCCCAACCCCGACCCCGACCCTGACCACAACCCTAACCATAACCATCAACCCGACCCCGACCCTATCCCTTTCCCTAACCCCAACCCCGACCCCGACCCTGACCACAACCCTAACCATAACCATCAACCCGACCCCGACCCTATCCCTTTCCCTAACCCCAACCCCGACCCCGACCCTGACCACAACCCTAACCATAACCATCAACCCGACCCCGACCCTATCCCTTTCCCTAACCCCAACCCCGACCCCGACCCTGACCACAACCCTAACCATAACCATCAACCCGACCCCGACCCTATCCCTTTCCCTAACCCCAACCCCGACCCCGACCCTGACCACAACCCTAACCATAACCATCAACCCGACCCCGACCCTATCCCTTTCCCTAACCCCAACCCCGACCCCGACCCTGACCACAACCCTAACCATAACCATCAACCCGACCCCGACCCTATCCCTTTCCCTAACCCCAACCCCGACCCCGACCCTGACCACAACCCTAACCATAACCATCAACCCGACCCCGACCCTATCCCTTTCCCTAACCCCAACCCCGACCCCGACCCTGACCACAACCCTAACCATAACCATCAACCCGACCCTGACCCTATCCCTTTCCCTAACCCCAACCCCGACCCGACCCTGACCACAACCCTAACCATAACCATCAACCCGACCCCGACCCTATCCCTTTCCCTAACCCCAACCCCGACCCCGACCCTGACCACAACCCTAACCATAACCATCAACCCGACCCCGACCCTATCCCTTTCCCTAACCCCAACCCCGACCCCGACCCTGACCACAACCCTAACCATAACCATCAACCCGACCCCGACCCTATCCCTTTCCCTAACCCCAACCCCGACCCCGACCCTGACCACAACCCTAACCATAACCATCAACCCGACCCCGACCCTATCCCTTTCCCTAACCCCAACCCCGACCCCGACCCTGACCACAACCCTAACCATAACCATCAACCCGACCCCGACCCTATCCCTTTCCCTAACCCCAACCCCGACCCCGACCCTGACCACAACCCTAACCATAACCATCAACCCGACCCCGACCCTATCCCTTTCCCTAACCCCAACCCCGACCCCGACCCTGACCACAACCCTAACCATAACCATCAACCCGACCCCGACCCTATCCCTTTCCCTAACCCCAACCCCGACCCCGACCCTGACCACAACCCTAACCATAACCATCAACCCGACCCCGACCCTATCCCTTTCCCTAACCCCAACCCCGACCCCGACCCTGACCACAACCCTAACCATAACCATCAACCCGACCCCGACCCTATCCCTTTCCCTAACCCCAACCCCGACCCCGACCCTGACCACAACCCTAACCATAACCATCAACCCGACCCCGACCCTATCCCTTTCCCTAACCCCAACCCCGACCCCGACCCTGACCACAACCCTAACCATAACCATCAACCCGACCCCGACCCTATCCCTTTCCCTAACCCCAACCCCGACCCCGACCCTGACCACAACCCTAACCATAACCATCAACCCGACCCCGACCCTATCCCTTTCCCTAACCCCAACCCCGACCCCGACCCTGACCACAACCCTAACCATAACCATCAACCCGACCCCGACCCTATCCCTTTCCCTAACCCCAACCCCGACCCCGACCCTGACCACAACCCTAACCATAACCATCAACCCGACCCCGACCCTATCCCTTTCCCTAACCCCAACCCCGACCCCGACCCTGACCACAACCCTAACCATAACCATCAACCCGACCCCGACCCTATCCCTTTCCCTAACCCCAACCCCGACCCCGACCCTGACCACAACCCTAACCATAACCATCAACCCGACCCCGACCCTATCCCTTTCCCTAACCCCAACCCCGACCCCGACCCTGACCACAACCCTAACCATAACCATCAACCCGACCCCGACCCTATCCCTTTCCCTAACCCCAACCCCGACCCCGACCCTGACCACAACCCTAACCATAACCATCAACCCGACCCTGACCCTATCCCTTTCCCTAACCCCAACCCCGACCCGACCCTGACCACAACCCTAACCATAACCATCAACCCGACCCCGACCCTATCCCTTTCCCTAACCCCAACCCCCACCCCGACCCTGACCACAACCCTAACCATAACCATCAACCCGACCCCGACCCTATCCCTTTCCCTAACCCCAACCCCGACCCCGACCCTGACCACAACCCTAACCATAACCATCAACCCGACCCCGACCCTATCCCTTTCCCTAACCCCAACCCCGACCCCGACCCTGACCACAACCCTAACCATAACCATCAACCCGACCCCGACCCTATCCCTTTCCCTAACCCCAACCCCGACCCCGACCCTGACCACAACCCTAACCATAACCATCAACCCGACCCCGACCCTATCCCTTTCCCTAACCCCAACCCCGACCCCGACCCTGACCACAACCCTAACCATAACCATCAACCCGACCCCGACCCTATCCCTTTCCCTAACCCCAACCCCGACCCCGACCCTGACCACAACCCTAACCATAACCATCAACCCGACCCCGACCCTATCCCTTTCCCTAACCCCAACCCCGACCCCGACCCTGACCACAACCCTAACCATAACCATCAACCCGACCCCGACCCTATCCCTTTCCCTAACCCCAACCCCGACCCCGACCCTGACCACAACCCTAACCATAACCATCAACCCGACCCCGACCCTATCCCTTTCCCTAACCCCAACCCCGACCCCGACCCTGACCACAACCCTAACCATAACCATCAACCCGACCCCGACCCTATCCCTTTCCCTAACCCCAACCCCGACCCCGACCCTGACCACAACCCTAACCATAACCATCAACCCGACCCCGACCCTATCCCTTTCCCTAACCCCAACCCCGACCCCGACCCTGACCACAACCCTAACCATAACCATCAACCCGACCCCGACCCTATCCCTTTCCCTAACCCCAACCCCGACCCCGACCCTGACCACAACCCTAACCATAACCATCAACCCGACCCCGACCCTATCCCTTTCCCTAACCCCAACCCCGACCCCGACCCTGACCACAACCCTAACCATAACCATCAACCCGACCCCGACCCTATCCCTTTCCCTAACCCCAACCCCGACCCCGACCCTGACCACAACCCTAACCATAACCATCAACCCGACCCCGACCCTATCCCTTTCCCTAACCCCAACCCCGACCCCGACCCTGACCACAACCCTAACCATAACCATCAACCCGACCCCGACCCTATCCCTTTCCCTAACCCCAACCCCGACCCTGACCACAACCCTAACCATAACCATCAACCCGACCCCGACCCTATCCCTTTCCCTAACCCCAACCCCGACCCTGACCACAACCCTAACCCTAACCGGAAATGGCAAAACAGGCGCGAAAACATATGAGTGAGTTAATATGGGAGAGACTGTTTTCATCAAGTTTGAAGCCATAGTTTTGGCGCGGCAGCCGTTTCTTTCATTTTGGGGCCTATGTGTTTTTCGACCTTGAAATCGCAAAAAAGGTGCGAAAACATGGATTTGTCTCTCCTGCCGCGCACACACTTCCGAAAGCGTGCAAAGGTCTAAAAAACACATGCGGCCCTTGAGTTATTGTCTGAGAGACTGTTTTCATCAAGTTTGAAGCCATAGTTTTGGCGCGCCAGCCGTTTCTTTCATTTTGGGGCCTATGTGTTTTTCGACCTTGAAATCGCAAAAAAGGTGCGAAAACATTGATTTGTCTCTCCTGCCGCGCACACACTTCCGATAGCTTGCGAAGGCCTAAAAAACACATGCGGCCCTTGAGTTATTGTCTGAGAGACTGTTTTCATCAAGTTTGAAGCCATAGTTTTGGCGCGCCAGCCGTTTCTTTCATTTTGGGGCCTATGTGTTTTTCGACCTTGAAATCGCAAAAAAGGCGCGAAAACATGGATTTGTCTCTCCTGCCGCGCACACACTTCCGATAGCTTGCAAAGGCCTAAAAAACACAAGCAGACCGTGAGTTATTATGGGAGAGACTGTTTTCATCAAGTTTGAAGCCATAGTTTTGGCGCGGCAGCCGTTTCTTTCATTTTGGGGCCTATGTGTTTTTTTCGACCTTGAAATCGCAAAAAATGCGCGAAAACATGGATTTGTCTCTACTGCCGCGCACACACTTCCGATAGCTTGCGAAGGCCTAAAAAACACAAGCAGCCCTTTAGTTATTTTGGGAGAGACTGTTTTCATCAAGTTTGAAGCCTCAGTTTTGGCTGGACAGCCGTTTCTTTATTTTTGGGGTCTGTGTGTTTTTCGACCTGGAAATGGCAAAAAAGGCGCGAAAACATAGATTTGTCTCTCCTGCTGCGCACACACTTCCGATAGCTTGCGAAGGCCTAAAAAACACAATCAGCCCGTGAGTTAATATGGGAGAGACTGTTTTCATCAAGTTTGAAGCCATAGTTTTGGCGCGGCAGCCGTTTCTTTCATTTTGGGGCCAATGTGTTTTTCGACCTTGAAATCGCAAAAAAGTCGCGAAAACATTGATTTGTCTCTCCTGCCGCACACACACTTCCGATATCTTGCGAAGGCCTAAAAAACACAAGCAGCCCTTGAGTTATTGTGGGAGAGACTGTTTTCATCAAGTTTGAAGTCATAGTTTTGGTGCAGCAGCCGTTTCTTTCATTTCGGGGCCTTTGTGTTTTTCGACCTGGAAATGGCAAAAAAGGCGCGAAAACATGGATTTGTCTCTCCTGCCGCGCACACACTTCCGATAGCTTGCGAAGGCCTAAAAAACACAAGCGGCCCTTGAGTTATTGTCTGAGAGACTGTTTTCATCAAGTTTGAAGCCTCAGTTTTGGTTGGACAGCCGTTTCTTTATTTTTGGGGCCTTTGTGTTTTTCGACCTGGAAATGGCAAAAAAGGCGCGAAAACATGGATTTGTCTCTCCTGCCGCGCACACACTTCCGATAGCGTGCAAAGGCCTAAAAAACACAAGCAGCCCGTGAGTTATTAGGGGAGAGACTGTTTTCATCAAGTTTGAAGCCATAGTTTTGGCGCGGCAGCCGTTTCTTTCATTTTGGGGCCTATGTGTTTTTCGACCTTGAAATCGCAAAAAAGGCGCGAAAACATGGATTTGTCTCTCCTGCCGCGCACACACTTCCGATAGCTTGCGAAGGCCTAAAAAACACAAGCGGCCCTTGAGTTATTGTCTGAGAGACTGTTTTCATCAAGTTTGAAGCCTCAGTTTTGGCTGGACAGCCGTTTCTTTATTTTTGGGGTCTGTGTGTTTTTCGACCTGGAAATGGCAAAAAAGGCGCGAAAACATAGATTTGTCTCTCCTGCTGCGCACACACTTCCGATAGCTTGCGAAGGCCTAAAAAACACAATCAGCCCGTGAGTTAATATGGGAGAGACTGTTTTCATCAAGTTTGAAGCCATAGTTTTGGCGCGCCAGCCGTTTCTTTCATTTTGGGGCCTATGTGTTTTTCGACCTTGAAATCGCAAAAAAGGCGCGAAAACATGGATTTGTCTCTCCTGCCGCGCACACACTTCCGATAGCTTGCAAAGGCCTAAAAAACACAAGCAGCCCGTGAGTTATTATGGGAGAGACTGTTTTCATCAAGTTTGAAGCCATAGTTTTGGCGCGGCAGCCGTTTCTTTCATTTTGGGGCCTATGTGTTTTTCGACCTTGAAATCTCAAAAAATGCGCGAAAACATGGATTTGTCTCTCCTGCCGCGCACACACTTCCGATAACTTGCGAAGGCCTAAAAAACACAAGCGGCCCTTGAGTTATTGTGGGAGAGACTGTTTTCATCAAGTTTGAAGCCTCAGTTTTGGCTGGACAGCCGTTTCTTTATTTTTGGGGTCTGTGTGTATTTCGACCCGGAAATGGCAAAACAGGCGCGAAAACATAGATTTGTCTCTCCTTCTGCGCACACACTTCCGATAGCTTGCGAAGGCCTAAAAAACACAATCAGCCCGTGAGTTAATATGGGAGAGACTGTTTTCATCAAGTTTGAAGCCATAGTTTTGGCGCGCCAGCCGTTTCTTTCATTTTGGGGCCTATGTGTTTTTTTTCGACCTTGAAATCGCAAAAAATGCGCGAAAACATGGATTTGTCTCTCCTGCCGCGCACACACTTCCGATAGCTTGCGAAGGCCTAAAAAACACAAGCGGCCCTTGAGTTATTGTGGGAGAGACTGTTTTCATCAAGTTTGAAGCCTCAGTTTTGGCTGGACAGCCGTTTCTTTATTTTTGGGGTCTGTGTGTTTTTCGACCTGGAAATCGCAAAAAAGGCGCGAAAACATGGATTTGTCTCTCCTGCCGCGCACACACTTCCGATAGCTTGCAAAGGCCTAAAAAACACAAGCAGCCCGTGAGTTATTATGGGAGAGACTGTTTTCATCAAGTTTGAAGCCATAGTTTTGTCGCGCCAGCGGTTTCTTTCATTTTGGGGCCTATGTGTTTTTCGACCTTGAAATCGCAAAAAAGGCGCGGAAACATGGATTTGTCTCTCCTGCCGCGCACACACTTCCGATAGCTTGCAAAGGCCTAAAAAACACAAGCGGCCCTTGAGTTATTGTGGGAGAGACTGTTTTCATCAAGTTTGAAGCCTCAGTTTTGGCTGGACAGCCGTTTCTTTATTTTTGGGGTCTGTGTGTTTTTCGACCTGGAAATGGCAAAACAGGCGCGAAAACATAGATTTGTCTCTCCTGCTGCGCACACACTTCCGATAGCTTGCAAAGGCCTAAAAAACACAAGCAGCCTGTGAGTTATTATGGGAGAGACTGTTTTCATCAAGTTTGAAGCCATAGTTTTGGCGCGGCAGCCGTTTCTTTCATTTTGGGGCCTCTGTGTTTTTCGACCTTGAAATCGCAAAAAATGCGCGAAAACATGGATTTGTCTCTCCTGCCGCGCACACACTTCCGATAGCTTGCGAAGGCCTAAAAAACACAAGCGGCCCTTGAGTTATTGTGGGAGAGACTGTTTTCATCAAGTTTGAAGCCTCAGTCTTGGCTGGACAGCCGTTTCTTTATTTTTGGGGTCTGTGTGTTTTTCGACCTGGAAATGGCAAAACAGGCGCGAAAACATAGATTTGTCTCTCCTGCTGCGCACACACTTCCGATAGCTTGCAAAGGCCTAAAAAACACAAGCAGTCCGTGAGTTATTATGGGAGAGACTGTTTTCATCAAGTTTGAAGCCTCAGTCTTGGCTGGACAGCCGTTTCTTTATTTTTGGGGTCTGTGTGTTTTTCGACCTGGAAATGGCAAAACAGGCGCGAAAACATAGATTTGTCTCTCCTGCTGCGCACACACTTCCGATAGCTTGCAAAGGCCTAAAAAACACAAGCAGCCTGTGAGTTATTATGGGAGAGACTGTTTTCATCAAGTTTGAAGCCATAGTTTTGGCGCGGCAGCCGTTTCTTTCATTTTGGGGCCTATGTGTTTTTCGACCTTGAAATCGCAAAAAATGCGCGAAAACATGGATTTGTCTCTCCTGCCGCGCACACACTTCCGATAGCTTGCGAAGGCCTAAAAAACACAATCAGCCCGTGAGTTAATATGGGAGAGACTGTTTTCATCAAGTTTGAAGCCATAGTTTTGGCGCGGCAGCCGTTTCTTTCATTTTGGGGCCTATGTGTTTTTCGACCTTGAAATCTCAAAAAATGCGCGAAAACATGGATTTGTCTCTCCTGCCGCGCACACACTTCCGATAACTTGCGAAGGCCTAAAAAACACAAGCGGCCCTTGAGTTATTGTGGGAGAGACTGTTTTCATCAAGTTTGAAGCCTCAGTTTTGGCTGGACAGCCGTTTCTTTATTTTTGGGGTCTGTGTGTATTTCGACCCGGAAATGGCAAAACAGGCGCGAAAACATAGATTTGTCTCTCCTTCTGCGCACACACTTCCGATAGCTTGCGAAGGCCTAAAAAACACAATCAGCCCGTGAGTTAATATGGGAGAGACTGTTTTCATCAAGTTTGAAGCCATAGTTTTGGCGCGGCAGCCGTTTCTTTCATTTTGGGGCCTATGTGTTTTTCGACCTTGAAATCGCAAAAAATGCGCGAAAACATGGATTTGTCTCTCCTGCCGCGCACACACTTCCGATAGCTTGCGAAGGCCTAAAAAACACAAGCGGCCCTTGAGTTATTGTGGGAGAGACTGTTTTCATCAAGTTTGAAGCCTCAGTTTTGGCTGGACAGCCGTTTCTTTATTTTTGGGGTCTGTGTGTTTTTCGACCTGGAAATCGCAAAAAAGGCGCGAAAACATGGATTTGTCTCTCCTGCCGCGCACACACTTCCGATAGCTTGCAAAGGCCTAAAAAACACAAGCAGCCCGTGAGTTATTATGGGAGAGACTGTTTTCATCAAGTTTGAAGCCATAGTTTTGTCGCGCCAGCCGTTTCTTTCATTTTGGGGCCTATGTGTTTTTCGACCTTGAAATCGCAAAAAAGGCGCGGAAACATGGATTTGTCTCTCCTGCCGCGCACACACTTCCGATAGCTTGCAAAGGCCTAAAAAACACAAGCGGCCCTTGAGTTATTGTGGGAGAGACTGTTTTCATCAAGTTTGAAGCCTCAGTTTTGGCTGGACAGCCGTTTCTTTATTTTTGGGGTCTGTGTGTTTTTCGACCTGGAAATGGCAAAACAGGCGCGAAAACATAGATTTGTCTCTCCTGCTGCGCACACACTTCCGATAGCTTGCAAAGGCCTAAAAAACACAAGCAGCCTGTGAGTTATTATGGGAGAGACTGTTTTCATCAAGTTTGAAGCCATAGTTTTGGCGCGGCAGCCGTTTCTTTCATTTTGGGGCCTCTGTGTTTTTCGACCTTGAAATCGCAAAAAATGCGCGAAAACATGGATTTGTCTCTCCTGCCGCGCACACACTTCCGATAGCTTGCGAAGGCCTAAAAAACACAAGCGGCCCTTGAGTTATTGTGGGAGAGACTGTTTTCATCAAGTTTGAAGCCTCAGTCTTGGCTGGACAGCCGTTTCTTTATTTTTGGGGTCTGTGTGTTTTTCGACCTGGAAATGGCAAAACAGGCGCGAAAACATAGATTTGTCTCTCCTGCTGCGCACACACTTCCGATAGCTTGCAAAGGCCTAAAAAACACAAGCAGTCCGTGAGTTATTATGGGAGAGACTGTTTTCATCAAGTTTGAAGCCTCAGTCTTGGCTGGACAGCCGTTTCTTTATTTTTGGGGTCTGTGTGTTTTTCGACCTGGAAATGGCAAAACAGGCGCGAAAACATAGATTTGTCTCTCCTGCTGCGCACACACTTCCGATAGCTTGCAAAGGCCTAAAAAACACAAGCAGCCTGTGAGTTATTATGGGAGAGACTGTTTTCATCAAGTTTGAAGCCATAGTTTTGGCGCGGCAGCCGTTTCTTTCATTTTGGGGCCTATGTGTTTTTCGACCTTGAAATCGCAAAAAATGCGCGAAAACATGGATTTGTCTCTCCTGCCGCGCACACACTTCCGATAGCTTGCGAAGGCCTAAAAAACACAATCAGCCCGTGAGTTAATATGGGAGAGACTGTTTTCATCAAGTTTGAAGCCATAGTTTTGGCGCGGCAGCCGTTTCTTTCATTTTGGGGCCTATGTGTTTTTCGACCTTGAAATCTCAAAAAATGCGCGAAAACATGGATTTGTCTCTCCTGCCGCGCACACACTTCCGATAACTTGCGAAGGCCTAAAAAACACAAGCGGCCCTTGAGTTATTGTGGGAGAGACTGTTTTCATCAAGTTTGAAGCCTCAGTTTTGGCTGGACAGCCGTTTCTTTATTTTTGGGGTCTGTGTGTATTTCGACCCGGAAATGGCAAAACAGGCGCGAAAACATAGATTTGTCTCTCCTTCTGCGCACACACTTCCGATAGCTTGCGAAGGCCTAAAAAACACAATCAGCCCGTGAGTTAATATGGGAGAGACTGTTTTCATCAAGTTTGAAGCCATAGTTTTGGCGCGGCAGCCGTTTCTTTCATTTTGGGGCCTATGTGTTTTTCGACCTTGAAATCGCAAAAAATGCGCGAAAACATGGATTTGTCTCTCCTGCCGCGCACACACTTCCGATAGCTTGCGAAGGCCTAAAAAACACAAGCGGCCCTTGAGTTATTGTGGGAGAGACTGTTTTCATCAAGTTTGAAGCCTCAGTTTTGGCTGGACAGCCGTTTCTTTATTTTTGGGGTCTGTGTGTTTTTCGACCTGGAAATCGCAAAAAAGGCGCGAAAACATGGATTTGTCTCTCCTGCCGCGCACACACTTCCGATAGCTTGCAAAGGCCTAAAAAACACAAGCAGCCCGTGAGTTATTATGGGAGAGACTGTTTTCATCAAGTTTGAAGCCATAGTTTTGTCGCGCCAGCCGTTTCTTTCATTTTGGGGCCTATGTGTTTTTCGACCTTGAAATCGCAAAAAAGGCGCGGAAACATGGATTTGTCTCTCCTGCCGCGCACACACTTCCGATAGCTTGCAAAGGCCTAAAAAACACAAGCGGCCCTTGAGTTATTGTGGGAGAGACTGTTTTCATCAAGTTTGAAGCCTCAGTTTTGTCTGGACAGCCGTTTCTTTATTTTTGGGGTCTGTGTGTTTTTCGACCTGGAAATGGCAAAACAGGCGCGAAAACATAGATTTGTCTCTCCTGCTGCGCACACACTTCCGATAGCTTGCAAAGGCCTAAAAAACACAAGCAGCCTGTGAGTTATTATGGGAGAGACTGTTTTCATCAAGTTTGAAGCCATAGTTTTGGCGCGGCAGCCGTTTCTTTCATTTTGGGGCCTCTGTGTTTTTCGACCTTGAAATCGCAAAAAATGCGCGAAAACATGGATTTGTCTCTCCTGCCGCGCACACACTTCCGATAGCTTGCGAAGGCCTAAAAAACACAAGCGGCCCTTGAGTTATTGTGGGAGAGACTGTTTTCATCAAGTTTGAAGCCTCAGTTTTGGCTGGACAGCCGTTTCTTTATTTTTGGGGTCTGTGTGTTTTTCGACCTGGAAATCGCAAAAAAGGCGCGAAAACATGGATTTGTCTCTCCTGCCGCGCACACACTTCCGATAGCTTGCAAAGGCCTAAAAAACACAAGCAGTCCGTGAGTTATTATGGGAGAGACTGTTTTCATCAAGTTTGAAGCCATAGTTTTGGCGCGCCAGCCGTTTCTTTCATTTTGGGGCCTATGTGTTTTTCGACCTTGAAATCGCAAAAAAGGCGCGAAAACATGGATTTGTCTCTCCTGCCGCGCACACACTTCCGATTGCTTGCGAAGGCCTAAAAAACACAATCAGCCCGTGAGTTAATATGGGAGAGACTGTTTTCATCAAGTTTGAAGCCATAGTTTTGGCGCGGCAGCCGTTTCTTTCATTTTGGGGCCTATGTGTTTTTCGACCTTGAAATCGCAAAAAAGGCGCGAAAACATGGATTTGTATCTCCTGCCGCGCACACACTTCCGATAGCTTGCAAAGGCCTAAAAAACACAAGCAGCCCGTGAGTTATTATGGGAGAGACTGTTTTCATCAAGTTTGAAGCCATAGTTTTGGCGCGGCAGCCGTTTCTTTCATTTTGGGGCCTATGTGTTTTTCGACCTTGAAATCGCAAAAAATGCGCGAAAACATGGATTTGTCTCTCCTGCCGCGCACACACTTCCGATAGCTTGCGAAGGCCTAAAAAACACAAGCGGCCCTTGAGTTATTGTGGGAGAGACTGTTTTCATGAAGTTTGAAGCCTCAGTTTTGGCTGGACAGCCGTTTCTTTATTTTTGGGGTCTGTGTGTTTTTCGACCTGGAAATGGCAAAAAAGGCGCGAAAACATAGATTTGTCTCTCCTGCTGCGCACACACTTCCGATAGCTTGCGAAGGCCTAAAAAACACAATCAGCCCGTGAGTTAATATGGGAGAGACTGTTTTCATCAAGTTTGAAGCCATAGTTTTGGCGCGGCAGCCGTTTCTTTCATTTTGGGGCCTATGTGTTTTTCGACCTTGAAATCGCAAAAAATGCGCGAAAACATGGATTTGTCTCTCCTGCCGCGCACACACTTCCGATAGCTTGCGAAGGCCTAAAAAACACAAGCGTCACTTGAGTTATTGTGGGAGAGACTGTTTTCATCAAGTTTGAAGCCTCAGTTTTGGCTGGACAGCCGTTTCTTTATTTTTGGGGTCTGTGTGTTTTTCGACCTGGAAATGGCAAAACAGGCGCGAAAACATAGATTTGTCTCTCCTGCTGCGCACACACTTCCGATAGCTTGCGAAGGCCTAAAAAACACAATCAGCCCGTGAGTTAATATGGGAGAGACTGTTTTCATCAAGTTTGAAGCCATAGTTTTGGCGCGCCAGCCGTTTCTTTCATTTTGGGGCCTATGTGTTTTTCGACCTTGAAATCGCAAAAAAGGCGCGAAAACATGGATTTGTATCTCCTGCCGCGCACACACTTCCGATAGCTTGCGAAGGCCTAAAAAACACAAGCGGCCCTTGAGTTATTTTGGGAGAGACTGTTTTCATCAAGTTTGAAGCCTCAGTTTTGGCTGGACAGCCGTTTCTTTATTTTTGGGGTCTGTGTGTTTTTCGACCTGGAAATGGCAAAAAAGGCGCGAAAACATAGATTTGTCTCTCCTGCTGCGCACACACTTCCGATAGCTTGCGAAGGCCTAAAAAACACAATCAGCCCGTGAGTTAATATGGGAGAGACTGTTTTCATCAAGTTTGAAGCCATAGTTTTGGCGCGGCAGCCGTTTCTTTCATTTTGGGGCCTATGTGTTTTTCGACCTTGAAATCGCAAAAAATGCGCGAAAACATGGATTTGTCTCTCCTGCCGCGCACACACTTCCGATAGCTTGCGAAGGCCTAAAAAACACAAGCGTCACTTGAGTTATTGTGGGAGAGACTGTTTTCATCAAGTTTGAAGCCTCAGTTTTGGCTGGACAGCCGTTTCTTTATTTTTGGGGTCTGTGTGTTTTTCGACCTGGAAATGGCAAAACAGGCGCGAAAACATAGATTTGTCTCTCCTGCTGCGCACACACTTCCGATAGCTTGCGAAGGCCTAAAAAACACAATCAGCCCGTGAGTTAATATGGGAGAGACTGTTTTCATCAAGTTTGAAGTCATAGTTTTGGCGCGCCAGCCGTTTCTTTCATTTTGGGGCCTATGTGTTTTTCGACCTTGAAATCGCAAAAAAGGCGCGAAAACATGGATTTGTATCTCCTGCCGCGCACACACTTCCGATAGCTTGCAAAGGCCTAAAAAACACAAGCAGCCCGTGAGTTATTATGGGAGAGACTGTTTTCATCAAGTTTGAAGCCATAGTTTTGGCGCGGCAGCCGTTTCTTTCATTTTGGGGCCTATGTGTTTTTCGACCTTGAAATCGCAAAAAAGGCGCGAAAACATGGATTTGTATCTCCTGCCGCGCACACACTTCCGATAGCTTGCAAAGGCCTAAAAAACACAAGCAGCCCGTGAGTTATTATGGGAGAGACTGTTTTCATCAAGTTTGAAGCCATAGTTTTGGCGCGGCAGCCGTTTCTTTCATTTTGGGGCCTATGTGTTTTTCGACCTTGAAATCGCAAAAAAGGCGCGAAAACATGGATTTGTATCTCCTGCCGCGCACACACTTCCGATTGCTTGCGAAGGCCTAAAAAACACAATCAGCCCGTGAGTTAATATGGGAGAGACTGTTTTCATCAAGTTTGAAGCCATAGTTTTGGCGCGCCAGCCGTTTCTTTCATTTTGGGGCCTATGTGTTTTTCGACCTTGAAATCGCAAAAAAGGCGCGAAAACATGGATTTGTATCTCCTGCCGCGCACACACTTCCGATAGCTTGCGAAGGCCTAAAAAACACAAGCGGCCCTTGAGTTATTTTGGGAGAGACTGTTTTCATCAAGTTTGAAGCCTCAGTTTTGGCTGGACAGCCGTTTCTTTATTTTTGGGGTCTGTGTGTTTTTCGACCTGGAAATGGCAAAAAAGGCGCGAAAACATAGATTTGTCTCTCCTGCTGCGCACACACTTCCGATAGCTTGCGAAGGCCTAAAAAACACAATCAGCCCGTGAGTTAATATGGGAGAGACTGTTTTCATCAAGTTTGAAGCCATAGTTTTGGCGCGGCAGCCGTTTCTTTCATTTTGGGGCCTATGTGTTTTTCGACCTTGAAATCGCAAAAAATGCGCGAAAACATGGATTTGTCTCTCCTGCCGCGCACACACTTCCGATAGCTTGCGAAGGCCTAAAAAACACAAGCGTCACTTGAGTTATTGTGGGAGAGACTGTTTTCATCAAGTTTGAAGCCTCAGTTTTGGCTGGACAGCCGTTTCTTTATTTTTGGGGTCTGTGTGTTTTTCGACCTGGAAATGGCAAAACAGGCGCGAAAACATAGATTTGTCTCTCCTGCTGCGCACACACTTCCGATAGCTTGCGAAGGCCTAAAAAACACAATCAGCCCGTGAGTTAATATGGGAGAGACTGTTTTCATCAAGTTTGAAGTCATAGTTTTGGCGCGCCAGCCGTTTCTTTCATTTTGGGGACTATGTGTTTTTCGACCTTGAAATCGCAAAAAAGGCGCGAAAACATGGATTTGTCTCTCCTGCCGCGCACACACTTCCGATAGCTTGCAAAGGCCTAAAAAACACAAGCAGCCCGTGAGTTATTATGGGAGAGACTGTTTTCATCAAGTTTCAAGCCATAGTTTTGGCGCGGCAGCCGTTTCTTTCATTTTGGGGCCTATGTGTTTTTCGACCTTGAAATCGCAAAAAAGGCGCGAAAACATGGATTTGTCTCTCCTGCCGCGCACACACTTCCGATAGCTTGCGAAGGCCTAAAAAACACAAGCGTCACTTGAGTTATTGTGGGAGAGACTGTTTTCATCAAGTTTGAAGCCTCAGTTTTGGCTGGACAGCCGTTTCTTTATTTTTGGGGTCTGTGTGTTTTTCGACCTGGAAATGGCAAAACAGGCGCGAAAACATAGATTTGTCTCTCCTGCTGCGCACACACTTCCGATAGCTTGCGAAGGCCTAAAAAACACAATCAGCCCGTGAGTTAATATGGGAGAGACTGTTTTCATCAAGTTTGAAGTCATAGTTTTGGCGCGCCAGCCGTTTCTTTCATTTTGGGGCCTATGTGTTTTTCGACCTTGAAATCGCAAAAAAGGCGCGAAAACATGGATTTGTATCTCCTGCCGCGCACACACTTCCGATAGCTTGCAAAGGCCTAAAAAACACAAGCAGCCCGTGAGTTATTATGGGAGAGACTGTTTTCATCAAGTTTGAAGCCATAGTTTTGGCGCGGCAGCCGTTTCTTTCATTTTGGGGCCTATGTGTTTTTCGACCTTGAAATCGCAAAAAAGGCGCGAAAACATGGATTTGTATCTCCTGCCGCGCACACACTTCCGATAGCTTGCGAAGGCCTAAAAAACACAATCAGCCCGTGAGTTAATATGGGAGAGACTGTTTTCATCAAGTTTGAAGCCATAGTTTTGGCGCGCCAGCCGTTTCTTTCATTTTGGGGCCTATGTGTTTTTCGACCTTGAAATCGCAAAAAAGGCGCGAAAACATGGATTTGTATCTCCTGCCGCGCACACACTTCCGATAGCTTGCGAAGGCCTAAAAAACACAAGCGGCCCTTGAGTTATTTTGGGAGAGACTGTTTTCATCAAGTTTGAAGCCTCAGTTTTGGCTGGACAGCCGTTTCTTTATTTTTGGGGTCTGTGTGTTTTTCGACCTGGAAATGGCAAAAAAGGCGCGAAAACATAGATTTGTCTCTCCTGCTGCGCACACACTTCCGATAGCTTGCGAAGGCCTAAAAAACACAATCAGCCCGTGAGTTAATATGGGAGAGACTCTTTTCATCAAGTTTGAAGCCATAGTTTTGGCGCGGCAGCCGTTTCTTTCATTTTGGGGCCTATGTGTTTTTCGACCTTGAAATCGCAAAAAATGCGCGAAAACATGGATTTGTCTCTCCTGCCGCGCACACACTTCCGATAGCTTGCGAAGGCCTAAAAAACACAAGCGTCACTTGAGTTATTGTGGGAGAGACTGTTTTCATCAAGTTTGAAGCCTCAGTTTTGGCTGGACAGCCGTTTCTTTATTTTTGGGGTCTGTGTGTTTTTCGACCTGGAAATGGCAAAACAGGCGCGAAAACATAGATTTGTCTCTCCTGCTGCGCACACACTTCCGATAGCTTGCGAAGGCCTAAAAAACACAATCAGCCCGTGAGTTAATATGGGAGAGACTGTTTTCATCAAGTTTGAAGTCATAGTTTTGGCGCGCCAGCCGTTTCTTTCATTTTGGGGACTATGTGTTTTTCGACCTTGAAATCGCAAAAAAGGCGCGAAAACATAGATTTGTCTCTCCTGCTGCGCACACACTTCCGATAGCTTGCGAAGGCCTAAAAAACACAATCAGCCCGTGAGTTAATATGGGAGAGACTGTTTTCATCAAGTTTGAAGTCATAGTTTTGGCGCGCCAGCCGTTTCTTTAATTTTGGGGCCTATGTGTTTTTCGACCTTGAAATCGCAAAAAAGGCGCGAAAACATGGATTTGTCTCTCCTGCCGCGCACACACTTCCGATAGCTTGCAAAGGCCTAAAAAACACAAGCAGCCCGTGAGTTATTATGGGAGAGACTGTTTTCATCAAGTTTGAAGCCATAGTTTTGGCGCGGCAGCCGTTTCTTTCATTTTGGGGCCTATGTGTTTTTCGACCTTGAAATCGCAAAAAAGGCGCGAAAACATGGATTTGTATCTCCTGCCGCGCACACACTTCCGATAGCTTGCAAAGGCCTAAAAAACACAAGCAGCCCGTGAGTTATTATGGGAGAGACTGTTTTCATCAAGTTTGAAGCCATAGTTTTGGCGCGGCAGCCGTTTCTTTATTTTTGGGGCCTATGTGTTTTTCGACCTTGAAATCGCAAAAAATGCGCGAAAACATGGATTTGTCTCTCCTGCCGCGCACACACTTCCGATAGCTTGCGAAGGCCTAAAAAACACAAGCGTCCCTTGAGTTATTGTGGGAGAGACTGTTTTCATCAAGTTTGAAGCCTCAGTTTTGGCTGGACAGCCGTTTCTTTATTTTTGGGGTCTGTGTGTTTTTCGACCTGGAAATGGCAAAACAGGCGCGAAAACATAGATTTATCTCTCCTGCTGCGCACACACTTCCGATAGCTTGCGAAGGCCTAAAAAACACAATCAGCCCGTGAGTTAATATGGGAGAGACTGTTTTCATCAAGTTTGAAGCCATAGTTTTGGCGCGCCAGCCGTTTCTTTCATTTTGGGGCCTATGTGTTTTTCGACCTTGAAATCGCAAAAAAGGCGCGAAAACATGGATTTGTCTCTCCTGCCGCGCACAACTTCCGATAGCTTGCAAAGGCCTAAAAAACACAAGCAGCCCGTGAGTTATTATGGGAGAGACTGTTTTCATCAAGTTTCAAGCCATAGTTTTGGCGCCCCAGCCGTTTCTTTCATTTTGGGGCCTATGTGTTTTTCGACCTTGAAATCGCAAAAAAGGCGCGAAAACATGGATTTGTCTCTACTGCCGCGCACACACTTCCGATAGCTTGCGAAGGCCTAAAAAACACAAGCAGCCCGTGAGTTATTATGGGAGAGACTGTTTTCATCAAGTTTGAAGCCATAGTTTTGGCGCGCCAGCCGTTTCTTTCATTTTGGGGCCTATGTGTTTTTCGACCTTGAAATCGCAAAAAAGGCGCGAAAACATGGATTTGTCTCTCCTGCCGCGCACACACTTCCGATAGCTTGCAAAGGCCTAAAAAACACAAGCAGCCCGTGAGTTATTATGGGAGAGACTGTTTTCATCAAGTTTGAAGCCATAGTTTTGGCGCGGCAGCCGTTTCTTTCATTTTGGGGCATATGTGTTTTTCGACCTTGAAATCGCAAAAAAGTCGCGAAAACATGGATTTGTCTCTCCTGCCGCGCACACACTTCCGATAGCTTGCAAAGGCCTAAAAAACACAAGCAGCCCGTGAGTTATTATGGGAAAGACTGTTTTCATCAAATTTGAAGCCATAGTTTTGGCGCGCCAGCCGTTTCTTTCATTTTGGGGCCTATGTGTTTTTCGACCTTGAAATCGCAAAAAAGGCGCGAAAACATGGATTTGTCTCTCCTGCCGCGCACAACTTCCGATAGCTTGCAAAGGCCTAAAAAACACAAGCAGCCCTTGAGTTATTATGGGAGAGACTGTTTTCATCAAGTTTCAAGCCATAGTTTTGGCGCCCCAGCCGTTTCTTTCATTTTGGGGCCTATGTGTTTTTCGACCTTGAAATCGCAAAAAAGGCGCGAAAACATGGATTTGTCTCTCCTGCCGCGCACACACTTCCGATAGCTTGCAAAGGCCTAAAAAACACAAGCAGCCCGTGAGTTATTATGGGAGAGACTGTTTTCATCAAGTTTGAAGCCATAGTTTTGGCGCGGCAGCCGTTTCTTTCATTTTGGGGCCTATGTGTTTTTCGACCTTGAAATCGCAAAAAAGGCGCGAAAACATGGATTTGTCTCTCCTGCCGCGCACACACTTCCGATAGCTTGCAAAGGCCTAAAAAACACAAGCAGCCCGTGAGTTATTATGGGAAAGACTGTTTTCATCAAGTTTGAAGCCATAGTTTTGGCGCGCCAGCCGTTTCTTTCATTTTGGGGCCTATGTGTTTTTCGACCTTGAAATCGCAAAAAAGGCGCGAAAACATGGATTTGTCTCTCCTGCCGCGCACAACTTCCGATAGCTTGCAAAGGCCTAAAAAACACAAGCAGCCCTTGAGTTATTATGGGAGAGACTGTTTTCATCAAGTTTCAAGCCATAGTTTTGGCGCCCCAGCCGTTTCTTTCATTTTGGGGCCTATGTGTTTTTCGACCTTGAAATCGCAAAAAATGCGCGAAAACATGTATTTGTCTCTCCTGCCGCGCACACACTTCCGATAGCTTGCGAAGGCCTAAAAAACACAAGCGGCCCTTGAGTTATTGTGGGAGAGACTGTTTTCATCAAGTTTGAAGCCTCAGTTTTGGCTGGACAGCCGTTTCTTTATTTTTGGGTTCTATGTGTTTTTCGACCTGGAAATGGCAAAACAGGCGCGAAAACATAGATTTGTCTCTCCTGCTGAGCACACACTTCCGATAGCTTGCGAAGGCCTAAAAAACACAATCAGCCCGTGAGTTAATATGGGAGAGACTGTTTTCATCAAGTTAGAAGCCATAGTTTTGGCGCGCCAGCCGTTTCTTTCATTTTGGGGCCTATGTGTTTTTCGACCTTGAAATCGCAAAAAAGGCGCGAAAACATGGATTTGTCTGTCCTGCCGCGCACACACTTCCGATAGCTTGCAAAGGCCTAAAAAACACAAGCAGCCCGTGAGTTATTATGGGAGAGACTGTTTTCATCAAGATTGAAGCCATAGTTTTGGCGCGGCAGCCGTTTCTTTCATTTTGGGGCCTATGTGTTTTTCGACCTTGAAATCGCAAAAAAGGCGCGAAAACATGGATTTGTCTCTCCTGCCGCGC
Source organism: Argentina silus (assembly GCF_951799395.1). Taxonomy (NCBI): domain Eukaryota; kingdom Metazoa; phylum Chordata; class Actinopteri; order Argentiniformes; family Argentinidae; genus Argentina; species Argentina silus. Next base: position 520,819 of record NW_028152597.1, on the reverse strand, counting down.
ACACACTTCCGATAGCTTGCAAAGGCCTAAAAAACACAAGCAGCCCGTGAGTTATTATGGGAGAGACTGTTTTCATCAAGTTTGAAGCCATCGTTTTGGCGCGGCAGCCGTTTCTTTCATTTTGGGGCCTATGTGTTTTTCGACCTTGAAATCGCAAAAAAGGCGCGAAAACATGGATTTGTCTCTCCTGCCGCGCACACACTTCCGATAGCTTGCAAAGGCCTAAAAAACACAAGCAGCCCGTGAGTTATTATGGGAAAGACTGTTTTCATCAAGTTTGAAGCCATAGTTTTGGCGCGCCAGCCGTTTCTTTCATTTTGGGGCCTATGTGTTTTTCGACCTTGAAATCGCAAAAAATGCGCGAAAACATGGATTTGTCTCTCCTGCCGCGCACACACTTCCGATAGCTTGCGAAGGCCTAAAAAACACAAGCAGCCCGTGAGTTATTATGGGAGAGACTGTTTTCATCAAGTTTGAAGCCATAGTTTTGGCGCGCCAGCAGTTTCTTTCATTTTGGGGCCTATGTGTTTTTCGACCTTGAAATCGCAAAAAAGGCGCGAAAACATGGATTTGTCTCTCCTGCCGCGCACAACTTCCGATAGCTTGCAAAGGCCTAAAAAACACAAGCAGCCCTTGAGTTATTATGGGAGAGACTGTTTTCATCAAGTTTCAAGCCATAGTTTTGGCGCGGCAGCCGTTTCTTTCATTTTGGGGCCTATGTGTTTTTCGACCTTGAAATCGCAAAAAATGCACGAAAACATGGATTTGTCTCTCCTGCCGCGCACACACTTCCGATAGCTTGCGAAGGCCTAAAAAACACAAGCGGCCCTTGAGTTATTGTGGGAGAGACTGTTTTCATCAAGTTTGAAGCCTCAGTTTTGGCTGGACAGCCGTTTCTTTATTTTTGGGTTATTATGGGAGAGACTGTTTTCATCAAGATTGAAGCCATAGTTTTGGCGCGGCAGCCGTTTCTTTCATTTTGGGTTCTGTGTGTTTTTCGACCTGGAAATGGCAAAACAGGCGCGAAAACATAGATTTGTCTCTCCTGCTGAGCACACACTTCCGATAGCTTGCGAAGGCCTAAAAAACACAATCAGCCCGTGAGTTAATATGGGAGAGACTGTTTTCATCAAGTTTGAAGCCATAGTTTTGGCGCGCCAGCCGTTTCTTTCATTTTGGGGCCTATGTGTTTTTCGACCTTGAAATCGCAAAAAAGGCGCGAAAACATGGATTTGTCTCTCCTGCCGCGCACAACTTCCGATAGCTTGCAAAGGCCTAAAAAACACAAGCAGCCCGTGAGTTATTATGGGAGAGACTGTTATCATCAAGTTTCAAGCCATAGTTTTGGCGCCCCAGCCGTTTCTTTCATTTTGGGGCCTATGTGTTTTTCGACCTTGAAATCGCAAAAAAGGCGCGAAAACATGGATTTGTCTCTCCTGCCGCGCACACACTTCCGATAGCTTGCAAAGGCCTAAAAAACACAAGCAGCCCGTGAGTTATTATGGGAGAGACTGTTTTCATCAAGATTGAAGCCATAGTTTTGGCGCGGCAGCCGTTTCTTTCATTTTGGGGCCTATGTGTTTTTCGACCTTGAAATCGCAAAAAATGCACGAAAACATGGATTTGTCTCTCCTGCCGCGCACACACTTCCGATAGCTTGCGAAGGCCTAAAAAACACAAGCGGCCCTTGAGTTATTGTGGGAGAGACTGTTTTCATCAAGTTTGAAGCCTCAGTTTTGGCTGGACAGCCGTTTCTTTATTTTTGGGTTCTATGTGTTTTTCGACCTGGAAATGGCAAAAAAGGCGCGAAAACATAGATTTGTCTCTGCTGCTGCGCACACACTTCCGATAGCTTGCAAAGGCCTAAAAAACACAAGCAGCCCGTGAGTTATTATGGGAGAGACTGTTTTCATCAAGTTTGAAGCCATAGTTTTGGCGCGGCAGCCGTTTCTTTCATTTTGGGGCCTATGTGTTTTTCGACCTTGAAATCGCAAAAAAGTCGCGAAAACATGGATTTGTCTCTCCTGCCGCGCACACACTTCCGATAGCTTGCAAAGGCCTAAAAAACACAAGCAGCCCGTGAGTTATTATGGGAGAGACTGTTTTCATCAAGATTGAAGCCATAGTTTTGGCGCGGCAGCCGTTTCTTTCATTTTGGGGCCTATGTGTTTTTCGACCTTGAAATCGCAAAAAAGGCGCGAAAACATGGATTTGTCTCTCCTGCCGCGCACACACTTCCAATAGCTTGCAAAGGCCTAAAAAACACAAGCAGCCCGTGAGTTATTATGGGAGAGACTGTTTTCATCAAGTTTGAAGCCATAGTTTTGGCGCGGCAGCCGTTTCTTTCATTTTGGGGCCTATGTGTTTTTCGACCTTGAAATCGCAAAAAATGCGCGAAAACATGGATTTGTCTCTCCTGCCGCGCACACACTTCCGATAGCTTGCAAAGGCCTAAAAAACACAAGCAGCCCGTGAGTTATTATGGGAGAGACTGTTTTCATCAAGTTTGAAGCCATAGTTTTGGCGCGGCAGCCGTTTCTTTCATTTTGGGGCCTATGTGTTTTTCGACCTTGAAATCGCAAAAAATGCGCGAAAACATGGATTTGTCTCTCCTGCCGCGCACACACTTCCGATAGCTTGCAAAGGCCTAAAAAACACAAGCAGCCCGTGAGTTATTATGGGAGAGACTGTTTTCATCAAGTTTGAAGCCATAGTTTTGGCGCGGCAGCCGTTTCTTTCATTTTGGGGCCTATGTGTTTTTCGACCTTGAAATCGCAAAAAAGGCGCGAAAACATGGATTTGTCTCTCCTGCCGCGCACAACTTCCGATAGCTTGCAAAGGCCTAAAAAACACAAGCAGCCCTTGAGTTATTATGGGAGAGACTGTTTTCATCAAGTTTCAAGCCATAGTTTTGGCGCCCCAGCCGTTTCTTTATTTTTGGGGTCTGTGTGTTTTTCGACCTGGAAATGGCAAAACAGGCGCGAAAACATAGATTTGTCTCTCCTGCTGTGCACACACTTCCGATAGCTTGCGAAGGCCTAAAAAACACAATCAGCCCGTGAGTTAATATGGGAGAGACTGTTTTCATCAAGTTTGAAGCCATAGTTTTGGCGCGGCAGCCGTTTCTTTCATTTTGGGGCCTATGTGTTTTTCGACCTTGAAATCGCAAAAAATGCGCAAAGACATGGATTTGTCTCTCCTGCCGCGCACACACTTCTGATAGCTTGCGAAGGCCTAAAAAACACAAGCGGCCCTTGAGTTATTGTGGGAGAGACTGTTTTCATCAAGTTTGAAGCCTCAGTTTTGGCTGGACAGCCGTTTCTTTATTTTTGGGTTCTGTGTGTTTTTCGACCTGGAAATGGCAAAAAAGGCGCGAAAACATAGATTTGTCTCTCCTGATGCGCACACACTTCCGATAGCTTGCGAAGGCCTAAAAAACACAATCAGCCCGTGAGTTAATATGGGAGAGACTGTTTTCATCAAGTTTGAAGCCATAGTTTTGGCGCGCCAGCCGTTTCTTTCATTTTGGGGCCTATGTGTTTTTCGACCTTGAAATCGCAAAAAAGGCGCGAAAACATGGATTTGTCTCTCCTGCCGCGCACACACTTCCGATAGCTTGCAAAGGCCTAAAAAACACAAGCAGCCCGTGAGTTATTATGGGAGAGGCTGTTTTCATCAAGTTTGAAGCCATAGTTTTGGCGCGGCAGCCGTTTCTTTCATTTTGGGGCCTATGTGTTTTTCGACCTTGAAATCGCAAAAAATGCGCGAAAACATGGATTTGTCTCTCCTGCCGCGCACACACTTCCGATAGCTTGCGAAGGCCTAAAAAACACAAGCGGCCCTTGAGTTATTGTGGGAGAGACTGTTTTCATCAAGTTTGAAGCCTCAGTTTTGGCTGGACAGCCGTTTCTTTATTTTTGGGGTCTGTGTGTTTTTCGACCTGGAAATGGCAAAACAGGCGCGAAAACATAGATTTGTCTCTCCTGCTGCGCACACACTTCCGATAGCTTGCGAAGGCCTAAAAAACACAATCAGCCCGTGAGTTAATATGGGAGAGACTGTTTTCATCAAGTTTGAAGCCATAGTTTTGGCGCGCCAGCCGTTTCTTTCATTTTGGGGCCTATGTGTTTTTCGACCTTGAAATCGCAAAAAAGGCGTGAAAACATGGATTTGTCTCTCCTGCCGCGCACACACTTCCGATAGCTTGCAAAGGCCTAAAAAACACAAGCAGCCTGTGAGTTATTATGGGAGAGACTGTTTTCATCAAGTTTGAAGCCATAGTTTTGGCTGGACAGCCGTTTCTTTATTTTTGGGGTCTGTGTGTTTTTCGACCTGGAAATCGCAAAAAAGGCGCGAAAACATGGATTTGTCTCTCCTGCCGCGCACACACTTCCGATAGCTTGCAAAGGCCTAAAAAACACAAGCAGCCCGTGAGTTATTATGGGAGAGACTGTTTTCATCAAGTTTGAAGCCATAGTTTTGGCGCGCCAGCCGTTTCTTTCATTTTGGGGCCTATGTGTTTTTCGACCTTGAAATCGCAAAAAAGGCGCGAAAACATGGATTTGTCTCTCCTGCCGCGCACACACTTCCGATAGCTTGCAAAGGCCTAAAAAACACAAGCAGCCCGTGAGTTATTATGGGAGAGACTGTTTTCATCAAGTTTCAAGCCATAGTTTTGGCGCCCCAGCCGTTTCTTTATTTTTGGGGTCTGTGTGTTTTTCGACCTGGAAATGGCAAAACAGGCGCGAAAACATAGATTTGTCTCTCCTGCTGTGCACACACTTCCGATAGCTTGCGAAGGCCTAAAAAACACAATCAGCCCGTGAGTTAATATGGGAGAGACTGTTTTCATCAAGTTTGAAGCCATAGTTTTGGCGCGGCAGCCGTTTCTTTCATTTTGGGGCCTATGTGTTTTTCGACCTTGAAATCGCAAAAAATGCGCAAAAACATGGATTTGTCTCTCCTGCCGCGCACACACTTCTGATAGCTTGCGAAGGCCTAAAAAACACAAGCGGCCCTTGAGTTATTGTGGGAGAGACTGTTTTCATCAAGTTTGAAGCCTCAGTTTTGGCTGGACAGCCGTTTCTTTATTTTTGGGTTCTGTGTGTTTTTCGACCTGGAAATGGCAAAAAAGGCGCGAAAACATAGATTTGTCTCTCCTGATGCGCACACACTTCCGATAGCTTGCGAAGGCCTAAAAAACACAATCAGCCCGTGAGTTAATATGGGAGAGACTGTTTTCATCAAGTTTGAAGCCATAGTTTTGGCGCGCCAGCCGTTTCTTTCATTTTGGGGCCTATGTGTTTTTCGACCTTGAAATCGCAAAAAAGGCGCGAAAACATGGATTTGTCTCTCCTGCCGCGCACACACTTCCGATAGCTTGCAAAGGCCTAAAAAACACAAGCAGCCCGTGAGTTATTATGGGAGAGGCTGTTTTCATCAAGTTTGAAGCCATAGTTTTGGCGCGGCAGCCGTTTCTTTCATTTTGGGGCCTATGTGTTTTTCGACCTTGAAATCGCAAAAAATGCGCGAAAACATGGATTTGTCTCTCCTGCCGCGCACACACTTCCGATAGCTTGCGAAGGCCTAAAAAACACAAGCGGCCCTTGAGTTATTGTGGGAGAGACTGTTTTCATCAAGTTTGAAGCCTCAGTTTTGGCTGGACAGCCGTTTCTTTATTTTTGGGGTCTGTGTGTTTTTCGACCTGGAAATGGCAAAACAGGCGCGAAAACATAGATTTGTCTCTCCTGCTGCGCACACACTTCCGATAGCTTGCGAAGGCCTAAAAAACACAATCAGCCCGTGAGTTAATATGGGAGAGACTGTTTTCATCAAGTTTGAAGCCATAGTTTTGGCGCGCCAGCCGTTTCTTTCATTTTGGGGCCTATGTGTTTTTCGACCTTGAAATCGCAAAAAAGGCGTGAAAACATGGATTTGTCTCTCCTGCCGCGCACACACTTCCGATAGCTTGCAAAGGCCTAAAAAACACAAGCAGCCTGTGAGTTATTATGGGAGAGACTGTTTTCATCAAGTTTGAAGCCATAGTTTTGGCTGGACAGCCGTTTCTTTATTTTTGGGGTCTGTGTGTTTTTCGACCTGGAAATCGCAAAAAAGGCGCGAAAACATGGATTTGTCTCTCCTGCCGCGCACACACTTCCGATAGCTTGCAAAGGCCTAAAAAACACAAGCAGCCCGTGAGTTATTATGGGAGAGACTGTTTTCATCAAGTTTGAAGCCATAGTTTTGGCGCGCCAGCCGTTTCTTTCATTTTGGGGCCTATGTGTTTTTCGACCTTGAAATCGCAAAAAAGGCGCGAAAACATGGATTTGTCTCTCCTGCCGCGCACACACTTCCGATAGCTTGCAAAGGCCTAAAAAACACAAGCAGCCCGTGAGTTATTATGGGAGAGACTGTTTTCATCAAGTTTGAAGCCATAGTTTTGGCGCGGCAGCCGTTTCTTTCATTTTGGGGCCTATGTGTTTTTCGACCTTGAAATCGCAAAAAATGGGCGAAAACATGGATTTGTCTCTACTGCCGCGCACACACTTCCGATAGCTTGCAAAGGCCTAAAAAACACAAGCGGCCCTTGAGTTATTGTGGGAGAGACTGTTTTCATCAAGTTTGAAGCCATAGTTTTGGCGCGGCAGCCGTTTCTTTCATTTTGGGGCCTATGTGTTTTTCGACCTTGAAATCGCAAAAAATGCGCGAAAACATGGATTTGTCTCTCCTGCCGCGCACACACTTCCGATAGCTTGCGAAGGCCTAAAAAACACAAGCGGCCCTTGAGTTATTGTGGGAGAGACTGTTTTCATCAAGTTTGAAGCCTCAGTTTTGGCTGGACAGCCGTTTCTTTATTTTTGGTGTCTGTGTGTTTTTCGACCTGGAAATCGCAAAAAAGGCGCGAAAACATGGATTTGTCTCTCCTGCCGCGCACACACTTCCGATAGCTTGCAAAGGCCTAAAAAACACAAGCAGCCCGTGAGTTATTATGGGAGAGACTGTTTTCATCAAGTTTGAAGCCATAGTTTTGGCGCGCCATCCGTTTCTTTCATTTTGGGGCCTATGTGTTTTTCGACCTTGAAATCGCAAAAAAGGCGCGAAAACATGGATTTGTCTCTCCTGCCGCGCACACACTTCCGATAGCTTGCAAAGGCCTAAAAAACACAAGCAGCCCGTGAGTTATTATGGGAGAGACTGTTTTCCTCAAGTTTGAAGCCATAGTTTTTGCGCGCCAGCCGTTTCTTTCATTTTGGGGCCTATGTGTTTTTCGACCTTGAAATCGCAAAAAAGGCGCGAAAACATGGATTTGTCTCTCCTGCCGCGCACACACTTCCGATTGCTTGCAAAGGCCTAAAAAACACAAGCAGCCCGTGAGTTATTATGGGAAAGACTGTTTTCATCAAGTTTGAAGCCATAGTTTTGGCGCGCCAGCCGTTTCTTTCATTTTGGGGCCTATGTGTTTTTCGACCTTGAAATCGCAAAAAAGGCGCGAAAACATGGATTTGTCTCTCCTGCCGCGCACAACTTCCGATAGCTTGCAAAGGCCTAAAAAACACAAGCAGCCCTTGAGTTATTATGGGAGAGACTGTTTTCATCAAGTTTCAAGCCATAGTTTTGGCGCCCCAGCCGTTTCTTTCATTTTGGGGCCTATGTGTTTTTCGAACTTGAAATCGCAAAAAAGGCGCGAAAACATGGATTTGTCTCTCCTGCCGCGCACACACTTCCGATAGCTTGCAAAGGCCTAAAAAACACAAGCAGCCCGTGAGTTATTATGGGAGAGACTGTTTTCATCAAGATTGAAGCCATAGTTTTGGCGCGGCAGCCGTTTCTTTCATTTTGGGGCCTATGTGTTTTTCGACCTTGAAATTGCAAAAAAAGGCGCGAAAACATGGATTTGTCTCTCCTGCCGCGCACACACTTCCAATAGCTTGCAAAGGCCTAAAAAACACAAGCAGCCCGTGAGTTATTATGGGAGAGACTGTTTTCATCAAGTTTGAAGCCATAGTTTTGGCGCGGCAGCCGTTTCTTTCATTTTGGGGCCTATGTGTTTTTCGACCTTGAAATCGCAAAAAAGGCGCGAAAACATGGATTTGTCTCTCCTGCCGCGCACACACTTCCGATAGCTTGCAAAGGCCTAAAAAACACAAGCAGCCCGTGAGTTATTATGGGAAAGACTGTTTTCATCAAGTTTGAAGCCATAGTTTTGGCGCGGCAGCCGTTTCTTTCATTTTGGGGCCTATGTGTTTTTCGACCTTGAAATCGCAAAAAATGCGCGAAAACATGGATTTGTCTCTCCTGCCGCGCACACACTTCCGATAGCTTGCGAAGGCCTAAAAAACACAAGCAGCCCGTGAGTTATTATGGGAGAGACTGTTTTCATCAAGTTTGAAGCCATAGTTTTGGCGCGCCAGCCGTTTCTTTCATTTTGGGGCCTATGTGTTTTTCGACCTTGAAATCGCAAAAAAGGCGCGAAAACATGGATTTGTCTCTCCTGCCGCGCACACACTTCCGATAGCTTGCAAAGGCCTAAAAAACACAAGCAGCCCGTGAGTTATTATGGGAGAGACTGTTTTCATCAAGTTTGAAGCCATAGTTTTGGCTTGGCAGCCGTTTCTTTCATTTTGGGGCCTATGTGTTTTTCGACCTTGAAATCGCAAAAAAGTCGCGAAAACATGGATTTGTCTCTCCTGCCGCGCACACACTTCCGATAGCTTGCAAAGGCCTAAAAAACACAAGCAGCCCGTGAGTTATTATGGGAAAGACTGTTTTCATCAAGTTTGAAGCCATAGTTTTGGCGCGCCAGCCGTTTCTTTCATTTTGGGGCCTATGTGTTTTTCGACCTTGAAATCGCAAAAAAGGCGCGAAAACATGGATTTGTCTCTCCTGCCGCGCACAACTTCCGATAGCTTGCAAAGGCCTAAAAAACACAAGCAGCCCTTGAGTTATTATGGGAGAGACTGTTTTCATCAAGTTTCAAGGCATAGTTTTGGCGCCCCAGCCGTTTCTTTCATTTTGGGGCCTATGTGTTTTTCGACCTTGAAATCGCAAAAAAGGCGCGAAAACATGGATTTGTCTCTCCTGCCGCGCACACACTTCCGATAGCTTGCAAAGGCCTAAAAAACACAAGCAGCCCGTGAGTTATTATTGGAGAGACTGTTTTCATCAAGTTTGAAGCCATAGTTTTGGCGCGGCAGCCGTTTCTTTCATTTTGGGGCCTATGTGTTTTTCGACCTTGAAATCGCAAAAAATGCACGAAAACATGGATTTGTCTCTCCTGCCGCGCACACACTTCCGATAGCTTGCGAAGGCCTAAAAAACACAATCAGCCCGTGAGTTAATATGGGAGAGACTGTTTTCATCAAGTTTCAAGCCATAGTTTTGGCGACCCAGCCGTTTCTTTCATTTTGGGGCCTATGTGTTTTTCGACCTTGAAATCGCAAAAAATGCGCGAAAACATGGATTTGTCTCTCCTGCCGCGCACACACTTCCGATAGCTTGCGAAGGCCTAAAAAACACAAGCGGCCCTTGAGTTATTGTGGGAGAGACTGTTTTCATCAAGATTGAAGCCTCAGTTTTGGCTGGACAGCCGTTTCTTTATTTTTGGGTTCTGTGTGTTTTTCGACCTTGAAATCGCAAAAAAGGCGCGAAAACATGGATTTGTCTCTCCTGCCGCGCACACACTTCCGAAAGCTTGCAAAGGCCTAAAAAACACAAGCAGCCCGTGAGTTATTATGGGAGAGACTGTTTTCATCAAGATTGAAGCCATAGTTTTGGCGCGGCAGCCGTTTCTTTCATTTTGGGGCCTATGTGTTTTTCGACCTTGAAATCGCAAAAAAGGCGCGAAAACATGGATTTGTCTCTCCTGCCGCGCACAACTTCCGATAGCTTGCAAAGGCCTAAAAAACACAAGCAGCCATTGAGTTATTATGGGAGAGACTGTTTTCATCAAGTTTCAAGCCATAGTTTTGGTGCCCCAGCCGTTTCTTTCATTTTGTGGCCTATGTGTTTTTCGACCTTGAAATCGCAAAAAAGGCGCGAAAACATGGATTTGTCTCTCCTGCCGCGCACACACTTCCGATAGCTTGCGAAGGCCTAAAAAACACAAGCGGCCCTTGAGTTATTGTGGGAGAGACTGTTTTCATCAAGATTGAAGCCTCAGTTTTGGCTGGACAGCCGTTTCTTTATTTTTGGGTTCTGTGTGTTTTTCGACCTTGAAATCGCAAAAAAGGCGCGAAAACATGGATTTGTCTCTCCTGCCGCGCACACACTTCCGATAGCTTGCAAAGGCCTAAAAAACACAAGCAGCCCGTGAGTTATTATGGGAGAGACTGTTTTCATCAAGTTTGAAGCCATAGTTTTGGCGCGGCAGCCGTTTCTTTCATTTTGGGGCCTATGTGTTTTTCGACCTTGAAATCGCAAAAAAGTCGCGAAAACATGGATTTGTCTCTCCTGCCGCGCACACACTTCCGAAAGCTTGCAAAGGCCTAAAAAACACAAGCAGCCCGTGAGTTATTATGGGAGAGACTGTTTTCATCAAGATTGAAGCCATAGTTTTGGCGCGGCAGCCGTTTCTTTCATTTTGGGGCCTATGTGTTTTTCGACCTTGAAATCGCAAAAAAGGCGCGAAAACATGGATTTGTCTCTCCTGCCGCGCACACACTTCCAATAGCTTGCAAAGGCCTAAAAAACACAAGCAGCCCGTGAGTTATTATGGGAGAGACTGTTTTCATCAAGTTTGAAGCCATAGTTTTGGCGCGGCAGCCGTTTCTTTCATTTTGGGGCCTATGTGTTTTTCGACCTTGAAATCGCAAAAAATGCGCGAAAAAAAGGATTTGTCTCTCCTGCCGCGCACACACTTCCGATAGCTTGCAAAGGCCTAAAAAACACAAGCAGCCCGTGAGTTATTATGGGAGAGACTGTTTTCATCAAGTTTGAAGCCATAGTTTTGGCGCGGCAGCCGTTTCTTTCATTTTGGGGCATATGTGTTTTTCGACCTTGAAATCGCAAAAAAGGCGCGAAAACATGGATTTGTCTCTCCTGCCGCGCACACACTTCCGATAGCTTGCAAAGGCCTAAAAAACACAAGCAGCCCGTGAGTTATTATGGGAGAGACTGTTTTCATCAAGTTTGAAGCCATAGTTTTGGCGCGGCAGCCGTTTCTTTCATTTTGGGGCCTATGTGTTTTTCGACCTTGAAATCGCAAAAAAGGCGCGAAAACATGGATTTGTCTCTCCTGCCGCGCACAACTTCCGATAGCTTGCAAAGGCCTAAAAAACACAAGCAGCCCTTGAGTTATTATGGGAGAGACTGTTTTCATCAAGTTTCAAGCCATAGTTTTGGTGCCCCAGCCGTTTCTTTCATTTTGGGGCCTATGTGTTTTTCGACCTTGAAATCTCAAAAAAGGCGCGAAAACATGGATTTGTCTCTCCTGCCGCGCACACACTTCCGATAGCTTGCAAAGGCCTAAAAAACACAAGCAGCCCGTGAGTTATTATGGGAGAGACTGTTTTCATCAAGTTTGAAGCCATAGTTTTGGCGCGGCAGCCGTTTCTTTCATTTTGGGGCCTATGTGTTTTTCGACCTTGAAATCGCAAAAAATGCGCGAAAACATGGATTTGTCTCTCCTGCCGCGCACACACTTCCGATAGCTTGCGAAGGCCTAAAAAACACAAGCAGCCCGTGAGTTATTATGGGAGAGACTGTTTTCATCAAGTTTGAAGCCATAGTTTTGGCGCGCCAGCCGTTTCTTTCATTTTGGGGCCTATGTGTTTTTCGACCTTGAAATCGCAAAAAAGGCGCGAAAACATGGATTTGTCTCTCCTGCCGCGCACACACTTCCGATAGCTTGCAAAGGCCTAAAAAACACAAGCAGCCCGTGAGTTATTATGGGAGAGACTGTTTTCATCAAGTTTGAAGCCATAGTTTTGGCGCGGCAGCCGTTTCTTTCATTTTGGGGCCTATGTGTTTTTCGACCTTGAAATCGCAAAAAAGTCGCGAAAACATGGATTTGTCTCTCCTGCCGCGCACACACTTCCGAAAGCTTGCAAAGGCCTAAAAAACACAAGCAGCCCGTGAGTTATTATGGGAGAGACTGTTTTCATCAAGATTGAAGCCATAGTTTTGGCGCGGCAGCCGTTTCTTTCATTTTGGGGCCTATGTGTTTTTCGACCTTGAAATCGCAAAAAAGGCGCGAAAACATGGATTTGTCTCTCCTGCCGCGCACACACTTCCAATAGCTTGCAAAGGCCTAAAAAACACAAGCAGCCCGTGAGTTATTATGGGAGAGACTGTTTTCATCAAGTTTGAAGCCATAGTTTTGGCGCGGAAGCCGTTTCTTTCATTTTGGGGCCTATGTGTTTTTCGACCTTGAAATCGCAAAAAATGCGCGAAAACATGGATTTGTCTCTCCTGCCGCGCACACACTTCCGATAGCTTGCAAAGGCCTAAAAAACACAAGCAGCCCGTGAGTTATTATGGGAGAGACTGTTTTCATCAAGTTTGAAGCCATAGTTTTGGCGCGGCAGCCGTTTCTTTCATTTTGGGGCATATGTGTTTTTCGACCTTGAAATCGCAAAAAAGGCGCGAAAACATGGATTTGTCTCTCCTGCCGCGCACACACTTCCGATAGCTTGCAAAGGCCTAAAAAACACAAGCAGCCCGTGAGTTATTATGGGAGAGACTGTTTTCATCAAGTTTGAATCCATAGTTTTGGCGCGGCAGCCGTTTCTTTCATTTTGGGGCCTATGTGTTTTTCGACCTTGAAATCGCAAAAAAGGCGCGAAAACATGGATTTGTCTCTCCTGCCGCGCACAACTTCCGATAGCTTGCAAAGGCCTAAAAAACACTAGCAGCCCTTGAGTTATTATGGGAGAGACTGTTTTCATCAAGTTTGAAGCCATAGTTTTGGCGCGGCAGCCGTTTCTTTCATTTTGGGGCCTATGTGTTTTTCGACCTTGAAATCGCAAAAAAGGCGCGAAAACATGGATTTGTCTCTCCTGCCGCGCACAACTTCCGATAGCTTGCAAAGGCCTAAAAAACACAAGCAGCCCTTGAGTTATTATGGGAGAGACTGTTTTCATCAAGTTTCAAGCCATAGTTTTGGTGCCCCAGCCGTTTCTTTCATTTTGGGGCCTATGTGTTTTTCGACCTTGAAATCTCAAAAAAGGCGCGAAAACATGGATTTGTCTCTCCTGCCGCGCACACACTTCCGATAGCTTGCAAAGGCCTAAAAAACACAAGCAGCCCGTGAGTTATTATGGGAGAGACTGTTTTCATCAAGTTTGAAGCCATAGTTTTGGCGCGGCAGCCGTTTCTTTCATTTTGGGGCCTATGTGTTTTTCGACCTTGAAATCGCAAAAAAGGCGCGAAAACATGGATTTGTCTCTCCTGCCGCGCACACACTTCCGATAGCTTGCGAAGGCCTAAAAAACACAAGCAGCCCGTGAGTTATTATGGGAGAGACTGTTTTCATCAAGTTTGAAGCCATAGTTTTGTCGCGCCAGCCGTTTCTTTCATTTTGGGGCCTATGTGTTTTTCGACCTTGAAATCGCAAAAAAGGCGCGAAAACATGGATTTGTCTCTCCTGCCGCGCACACACTTCCGATAGCTTGCAAAGGCCTAAAAAACACAAGCAGCCCGTGAGTTATTATGGGAGAGACTGTTTTCATCAAGTTTGAAGCCATAGTTTTGGCGCGGCAGCCGTTTCTTTCATTTTGGGGCCTATGTGTTTTTCGACCTTGAAATCGCAAAAAAGTCGCGAAAACATGGATTTGTCTCTCCTGCCGCGCACACACTTCCGAAAGCTTGCAAAGGCCTAAAAAACACAAGCAGCCCGTGAGTTATTATGGGAGAGACTGTTTTCATCAAGATTGAAGCCATAGTTTTGGCGCGGCAGCCGTTTCTTTCATTTTGGGGCCTATGTGTTTTTCGACCTTGAAATCGCAAAAAAGGCGCGAAAACATGGATTTGTCTCTCCTGCCGCGCACACACTTCCAATAGCTTGCAAAGGCCTAAAAAACACAAGCAGCCCGTGAGTTATTATGGGAGAGACTGTTTTCATCAAGTTTGAAGCCATAGTTTTGGCGCGGAAGCCGTTTCTTTCATTTTGGGGCCTATGTGTTTTTCGACCTTGAAATCGCAAAAAATGCGCGAAAACATGGATTTGTCTCTCCTGCCGCGCACACACTTCCGATAGCTTGCAAAGGCCTAAAAAACACAAGCAGCCCGTGAGTTATTATGGGAGAGACTGTTTTCATCAAGTTTGAAGCCATAGTTTTGGCGCGGCAGCCGTTTCTTTCATTTTGGGGCATATGTGTTTTTCGACCTTGAAATCGCAAAAAAGGCGCGAAAACATGGATTTGTCTCTCCTGCCGCGCACACACTTCCGATAGCTTGCAAAGGCCTAAAAAACACAAGCAGCCCGTGAGTTATTATGGGAGAGACTGTTTTCATCAAGTTTGAAGCCATAGTTTTGGCGCGGCAGCCGTTTCTTTCATTTTGGGGCCTATGTGTTTTTCGACCTTGAAATCGCAAAAAAGGCGCGAAAACATGGATTTGTCTCTCCTGCCGCGCACAACTTCCGATAGCTTGCAAAGGCCTAAAAAACACTAGCAGCCCTTGAGTTATTATGGGAGAGACTGTTTTCATCAAGTTTCAAGCCATAGTTTTGGTGCCCCAGCCGTTTCTTTCATTTTGGGGCCTATGTGTTTTTCGACCTTGAAATCGCAAAAAAGGCGCGAAAACATGGATTTGTCTCTCCTGCCGCGCACACACTTCCGATAGCTTGCAAAGGCCTAAAAAACACAAGCAGCCCGTGAGTTATTATGGGAGAGACTGTTTTCATCAAGTTTGAAGCCATAGTTTTGGCGCGGCAGCCGTTTCTTTCATTTTGGGGCCTATGTGTTTTTCGACCTTGAAATCGCAAAAAATGCGCGAAAACATGGATTTGTCTCTCCTGCCGCGCACACACTTCCGATAGCTTGCGAAGGCCTAAAAAACACAAGCAGCCCGTGAGTTATTATGGGAGAGACTGTTTTCATCAAGTTTGAAGCCATAGTTTTGGCGCGGCAGCCGTTTCTTTCATTTTGGGGACTATGTGTTTTTCGACCTTGAAATCGCAAAAAATGCGCGAAAACATGGATTTGTCTCTCCTGCCGCGCACACACTTCCGATAGCTTGCGAAGGCCTAAAAAACACAAGCAGCCCGTGAGTTATTATGGGAGAGACTGTTTTCATCAAGTTTGAAGCCATAGTTTTGGCGCGCCAGCCGTTTCTTTCATTTTGGGGCCTATGTGTTTTTCGACCTTGAAATCGCAAAAAAGGCGCGAAAACATGGATTTGTCTCTCCTGCCGCGCACACACTTCCGATAGCTTGCAAAGGCCTAAAAAACACAAGCAGCCCGTGAGTTATTATGGGAGAGACTGTTTTCATCAAGTTTGAAGCCATAGTTTTGGCGCGGCAGCCGTTTCTTTCATTTTGGGGCCTATGTGTTTTTCGACCTTGAAATCGCAAAAAAGTCGCGAAAACATGGATTTGTCTCTCCTGCCGCGCACACACTTCCGATAGCTTGCAAAGGCCTAAAAAACACAAGCAGCCCGTGAGTTATTATGGGAGAGACTGTTTTCATCAAGATTGAAGCCATAGTTTTGGCGCGGCAGCCGTTTCTTTCATTTTGGGGCCTATGTGTTTTTCGACCTTGAAATCGCAAAAAAGGCGCGAAAACATGGATTTGTCTCTCCTGCCGCGCACACACTTCCAATTGCTTGCAAAGGCCTAAAAAACACAAGCAGCCCGTGAGTTATTATGGGAGAGACTGTTTTCATCAAGTTTGAAGCCATAGTTTTGGCGCGGCAGCCGTTTCTTTCATTTTGGGGCCTATGTGTTTTTCGACCTTGAATTCGCAAAAAATGCGCGAAAACATGGATTTGTCTCTCCTGCCGCGCACACACTTCCGATAGCTTGCAAAGGCCTAAAAAACACAAGCAGCCCGTGAGTTATTATGGGAGAGACTGTTTTCATCAAGTTTGAAGCCATAGTTTTGGCGCGGCAGCCGTTTCTTTCATTTTGGGGCCTATGTGTTTTTCGACCTTGAAATCGCAAAAAAGGCGCGAAAACATGGATTTGTCTCTCCTGCCGCGCACACACTTCCGATAGCTTGCAAAGGCCTAAAAAACACAAGCAGCCCGTGAGTTATTATGGGAGAGACTGTTTTCATCAAGTTTGAAGCCATAGTTTTGGCGCGCCAGCCGTTTCTTTCATTTTGGGGCCTATGTGTTTTTCGACCTTGAAATCGCAAAAAAGGCGCGAAAACATGGATTTGTCTCTCCTGCCGCGCACAACTTCCGATAGCTTGCAAAGGCCTAAAAAACACAAGCAGCCCTTGAGTTATTATGGGAGAGACTGTTTTCATCAAGTTTCAAGCCATAGTTTTGACGCCCCAGCCGTTTCTTTCATTTTGGGGCCTATGTGTTTTTCGACCTTGAAATCGCAAAAAAGGCGCGAAAACATGGATTTGTCTCTCCTGCCGCGCACACACTTCCGATAGCTTGCAAAGGCCTAAAAAACACAAGCAGCCCGTGAGTTATTATGGGAGAGACTGTTTTCATCAAGATTGAAGCCATAGTTTTGGCGCGGCAGCCGTTTCTTTCATTTTGGGGCCTATGTGTTTTTCGACCTTGAAATCGCAAAAAATGCACGAAAACATGGATTTGTCTCTCCTGCCGCGCACACACTTCCGATAGCTTGCGAAGGCCTAAAAAACACAAGCGGCCCTTGAGTTATTGTGGGAGAGACTGTTTTCATCAAGTTTGAAGCCTCAGTTTTGGCTGGACAGCCGTTTCTTTATTTTTGGGTTCTATGTGTTTTTCGACCTGGAAATGGCAAAAAAGGCGCGAAAACATAGATTTGTCTCTCCTGCTGCGCACACACTTCCGATAGCTTGCGAAGGCCTAAAAAACACAATCAGCCCGTGAGTTAATATGGGAGAGACTGTTTTCATCAAGTTTGAAGCCATAGTTTTGGCGCGGCAGCCGTTTCTTTCATTTTGGGGCCTATGTGTTTTTCGACCTTGAAATCGCAAAAAAGGGGCGAAAACATGGATTTGTCTCTCCTGCCACGCACACACTTCCGATAGCTTGCAAAGGCCTAAAAAACACAAGCAGGCCGTGAGTTATTATGGGAGAGACTGTTTTCATCAAGTTTGAAGCCATAGTTTTGGTGCGCCACCCGTTTCTTTCATTTTGGGGCCTATGTGTTTTTCGACCTTGAAATCGCAAAAAAGGCGCGAAAACATGGATTTGTCTCTCCTGCCGCGCACACATTTCCGATAGCTTGCAAAGGCCTAAAAAACACAAGCAGCCCGTGAGTTATTATGGGAGAGACTGTTTTCATCAAGTTTGAAGCCATAGTTTTGGCGCGCCAGCAGTTTCTTTCATTTTGGGGCCTATGTGTTTTTGGACCTTGAAATCGCAAAAAACGCGCGAAAACATGGATTTGTCTCTCCTGCCGCGCACACACTTCCGATAGCTTGCAAAGGCCTAAAAAACACAAGCAGCCCGTGAGTTATTATGGGAGAGACTGTTTTCATCAAGTTTGAAGCCATAGTTTTGGCGCGGCAGCCGTTTCTTTCATTTTGGGGCCTATGTGTTTTTCGACCTTGAAATCGCAAAAAAGGCGCGAAAACATGGATTTGTCTCTCCTGCCGCGCACACATTTCCGATAGCTTGCAAAGGCCTAAAAAACACAAGCAGCCCGTGAGTTATTATGGGAGAGACTGTTTTCATCAAGTTTGAAGCCATAGTTTTGGCGCGCCAGCCGTTTCTTTCATTTTGGGGCCTCTGTGTTTTTAGACCTTGAAATCGCAAAAAAGGCGCGAAAACATGGATTTGTCTCTCCTGCCGCGCACACACTTCCGATAGCTTGCAAAGGCCTAAAAAACACAAGCGGCCCTTGAGTTATTGTGGGGGAGACTGTTTTCATCAAGTTTGAAGCCTCAGTTTTGGCTGGACAGCCGTTTCTTTATTTTTGGGTTCTATGTGTTTTTCGACCTTGAAATCGCAAAAAAGGGGCGAAAACATGGATTTGTCTCTCCTGCCGCGCACACACTTCCGATAGCTTGCAAAGGCCTAAAAAACACAAGCAGGCCGTGAGTTATTATGGGAGAGACTGTTTTCATCAAGTTTGAAGCCATAGTTTTGGTGCGCCACCCGTTTCTTTCATTTTGGGGCCTATGTGTTTTTCGACCTTGAAATCGCAAAAAAGGCGCGAAAACATGGATTTGTCTCTCCTGCCGCGCACACATTTCCGATAGCTTGCAAAGGCCTAAAAAACACAAGCAGCCCGTGAGTTATTATGGGAGAGACTGTTTTCATCAAGTTTGAAGCCATAGTTTTGGCGCGCCAGCAGTTTCTTTCATTTTGGGGCCTATGTGTTTTTCGACCTTGAAATCGCAAAAAAGGCGCGAAAACATGGATTTGTCTCTCCTGCCGCGCACACACTTCCGATAGCTTGCAAAGGCCTAAAAAACACAAGCAGCCCGTGAGTTATTATGGGAGAGACTGTTTTCATCAAGTTTGAAGCCATAGTTTTGGCGCGGCAGCCGTTTCTTTCATTTTGGGGCCTATGTGTTTTTCGACCTTGAAATCGCAAAAAATGCGCGAAAACATGGATTTGTCTCTCCTGCCGCGCACACACTTCCGATAGCTTGCGAAGGCCTAAAAAACACAAGCGGCCCTTGAGTTATTGTGGGAGAGACTGTTTTCATCAAGTTTGAAGCCTCAGTTTTGGTTGGACAGCCGTTTCTTTATTTTTGGGGTCTGTGTGTTTTTCGACCTGGAAATGGCAAAACAGGCGCGAAAACATAGATTTGTCTCTCCTGCTGCGCACACACTTCCGATAGCTTGCGAAGGCCTAAAAAACACAATCAGCCCGTGAGTTAATATGGGAGAGACTGTTTTCATCAAGTTTGAAGCCATAGTTTTGGAGCGCCACCCGTTTCTTTCATTTTGGGGCCTATGTGTTTTTCGACCTTGAAATCGCAAAAAAGGCGCGAAAACATGGATTTGTCTCTCCTGCCGCGCACACATTTCCGATAGCTTGCAAAGGCCTAAAAAACACAAGCAGCCCGTGAGTTATTATGGGAGAGACTGTTTTCATCAAGTTTGAAGCCATAGTTTTGGCGCGCCAGCAGTTTCTTTCATTTTGGGGCCTATGTGTTTTTCGACCTTGAAATCGCAAAAAAGGCGCGAAAACATGGATTTGTCTCTCCTGCCGCGCACACACTTCCGATAGCTTGCAAAGGCCTAAAAAACACAAGCAGCCCGTGAGTTATTATGGGAGAGACTGTTTTCATCAAGTTTGAAGCCATAGTTTTGGCGCGGCAGCCGTTTCTTTCATTTTGGGGCCTATGTGTTTTTCGACCATGAAATCGCAAAAAATGCGCGAAAACATGGATTTGTCTCTCCTGCCGCGCACACACTTCCGATAGCTTGCGAAGGCCTAAAAAACACAAGCGGCCCTTGAGTTATTGTGGGAGAGACTGTTTTCATCAAGTTTGAAGCCTCAGTTTTGGCTGGACAGCCGTTTCTTTATTTTTGGGGTCTGTGTGTTTTTCGACCTGGAAATGGCAAAACAGGCGCGAAAACATAGATTTGTCTCTCCTGCTGCGCACACACTTCCGATAGCTTGCGAAGGCCTAAAAAACACAATCAGCCCGTGAGTTAATATGGGAGAGACTGTTTTCATCAAGTTTGAAGCCATAGTTTTGGCGCGCCAGCCGTTTCTTTCATTTTGGGGCCTATGTGTTTTTAGACCTTGAAATCGCAAAAAAGGCGCGAAAACATGGATTTGTCTCTCCTGCCGCGCACACACTTCCGATAGCTTGCAAAGGCCTAAAAAACACAAGCAGCCCGTGAGTTATTATGGGAGAGACTGTTTTCATCAAGATTGAAGCCATAGTTTTGGCGCGGCAGCCGTTTCTTTCATTTTGGGGCCTATGTGTTTTTCGACCTTGAAATCGCAAAAAATGCACGAAAACATGGATTTGTCTCTCCTGCCGCGCACACACTTCCGATAGCTTGCGAAGGCCTAAAAAACACAAGCGGCCCTTGAGTTATTGTGGGGGAGACTGTTTTCATCAAGTTTGAAGCCTCAGTTTTGGCTGGACAGCCGTTTCTTTATTTTTGGGTTCTATGTGTTTTTCGACCTTGAAATCGCAAAAAAGGGGCGAAAACATGGATTTGTCTCTCCTGCCGCGCACACACTTCCGATAGCTTGCAAAGGCCTAAAAAACACAAGCAGGCCGTGAGTTATTATGGGAGAGACTGTTTTCATCAAGTTTGAAGCCCTAGTTTTGGCGCGGCAGCCGTTTCTTTCATTTTGGGGCCTATGTGTTTTTCGACCTTGAAATCGCAAAAAATGCGCGAAAACATGGATTTGTCTCTCCTGCCGCGCACACACTTCCGATAGCTTGCGAAGGCCTAAAAAACACAAGCGGCCCTTGAGTTATTGTGGGAGAGACTGTTTTCATCAAGTTTGAAGCCTCAGTTTTGGCTGGACAGCCGTTTCTTTATTTTTGGGGTCTGTGTGTTTTTCGACCTGGAAATGGCAAAACAGGCGCGAAAACATAGATTTGTCTCTCCTGCTGCGCACACACTTCCGATAGCTTGCGAAGGCCTAAAAAACACAAGCGGCCATTGAGTTATTGTGGGAGAGACTGTTTTCATCAAGTTTGAAGCCTCAGTTTTGGCTGGACAGCCGTTTCTTTATTTTTGGGGTCTGTGTGTTTTTCGACCTGGAAATCGCAAAAAAGGCGCAAAAACATGGATTTGTCTCTCCTGCCGCGCACACACTTCCGATAGCTTGCAAAGGCCTAAAAAACACAAGCAGCCCGTGAGTTATTATGGGAGAGACTGTTTTCATCAAGTTTGAAGCCATAGTTTTGGCGCGCCAGCCGTTTCTTTCATTTTGGGGCCTATGTGTTTTTCGACCTTGAAATCGCAAAAAAGGCGCGAAAACATGGATTTGTCTCTCCTGCCGCGCACACACTTCCGATAGCTTGCAAAGGCCTAAAAAACACAAGCAGCCTGTGAGTTATTATGGGAGAGACTGTTTTCATCAAGTTTGAAGCCATAGTTTTGGCTGGACAGCCGTTTCTTTATTTTTGGGGTCTGTGTGTTTTTCGACCTGGAAATCGCAAAAAAGGCGCGAAAACATGTATTTGTCTCTCCTGCCGCGCACACACTTCCGATAGCTTGCAAAGGCCTAAAAAACACAAGCAGCCCGTGAGTTATTATGGGAGAGACTGTTTTCATCAAGTTTGAAGCCATAGTTTTGGCGCGCCAGACGTTTCTTTCATTTTGGGGCCTATGTGTTTTTCGACCTTGAAATCGCAAAAAAGGCGCGAAAACATGGATTTGTCTCTCCTGCCGCGCACACACTTCCGATAGCTTGCAAAGCCCTAAAAAACACAAGCAGCCCGTGAGTTATTATGGGAGAGACTGTTTTCATCAAGTTTGAAGCCATAGTTTTGGCGCGCCAGACGTTTCTTTCATTTTGGGGCCTATGTGTTTTTCGACCTTGAAATCGCAAAAAAGGCGCGAAAACATGGATTTGTCTCTCCTGCCGCGCACACACTTCCGATAGCTTGCGAAGGCCTAAAAAACACAAGTGGCCCTTGAGTTATTGTGGGAGAGACTGTTTTCATCAAGTTTGAAGCCTCAGTTTTGGCTGGACAGCCGTTTCTTTATTTTTGGGGTCTGTGTGTTTTTCGACCTGGAAATGGCAAAACAGGCGCGAAAACATAGATTTGTCTCTCCTGCTGCGCACACACTTCCGATAGCTTGCGAAGGCATAAAAAACACAATCAGCCCGTGAGTTAATATGGGAGAGACTGTTTTCATCAAGTTTGAAGCCATAGTTTTGGCGCGGCAGCCGTTTCTTTCATTTTGGGGCCTATGTGTTTTTCGACCTTGAAATCGCAAAAAATGCGCGAAAACATGGATTTGTCTCTCCTGCCGCGCACACACTTCCGATAGCTTGCGAAGGCCTAAAAAACACAAG
This sequence comes from Argentina silus, assembly GCF_951799395.1. Lineage (NCBI taxonomy): Eukaryota > Metazoa > Chordata > Actinopteri > Argentiniformes > Argentinidae > Argentina > Argentina silus. Next base: position 498,762 of record NW_028152597.1, on the reverse strand, counting down.
CGGCCATTGAGTTATTGTGGGAGAGACTGTTTTCATCAAGTTTGAAGCCTCAGTTTTGGCTGGACAGCCGTTTCTTTATTTTTGGGGTCTGTGTGTTTTTCGACCTGGAAATCGCAAAAAAGGCGCGAAAACATGGATTTGTCTCTCCTGCCGCGCACACACTTCCGATAGCTTGCAAAGGCCTAAAAAACACAAGCAGCCCGTGAGTTATTATGGGAGAGACTGTTTTCATCAAGTTTGAAGCCATAGTTTTGGCGCGCCAGACGTTTCTTTCATTTTGGGGCCTATGTGTTTTTCGACCTTGAAATCGCAAAAAAGGCGCGAAAACATGGATTTGTCTCTCCTGCCGCGCACACACTTCCGATAGCTTGCAAAGGCCTAAAAAACACAAGCGGCCCTTGAGTTATTGTGGGAGAGACTGTTTTCATCAAGTTTGAAGCCTCAGTTTTGGCTGGACAGCCGTTTCTTTATTTTTGGGGTCTGTGTGTTTTTCGACCTGGAAATGGCAAAACAGGCGCGAAAACATAGATTTGTCTCTCCTGCTGCGCACACACTTCCGATAGCTTGCGAAGGCCTAAAAAACACAATCAGCCCGTGAGTTAATATGGGAGAGACTGTTTTCATCAAGTTTGAAGCCATAGTTTTGGCGCGGCAGCCGTTTCTTTCATTTTGGGGCCTATGTGTTTTTCGACCTTGAAATCGCAAAAAATGCGCGAAAACATGGATTTGTCTCTCCTGCCGCGCACACACTTCCGATAGCTTGCGAAGGCCTAAAAAACACAAGCGGCCATTGAGTTATTGTGGGAGAGACTGTTTTCATCAAGTTTGAAGCCTCAGTTTTGGCTGGACAGCCGTTTCTTTATTTTTGGGGTCTGTGTGTTTTTCGACCTGGAAATCGCAAAAAAGGCGCGAAAACATGGATTTGTCTCTCCTGCCGCGCACACACTTCCGATAGCTTGCAAAGGCCTAAAAAACACAAGCAGCCCGTGAGTTATTATGGGAGAGACTGTTTTCATCAAGTTTGAAGCCATAGTTTAGGCGCGGCAGCCGTTTCTTTCATTTTGGGGCCTATGTGTTTTTCGACCTTGAAATCGCAAAAAATGCGCGAAAACATGGATTTGTCTCTACTGCCGCGCACACACTTCCGATAGCTTGCAAAGGCCTAAAAAACACAAGCGGCCCTTGAGTTATTGTGGGAGAGACTGTTTTCATCAAGTTTGAAGCCATAGTTTTGGCGCGGCAGCCGTTTCTTTCATTTTGGGGCCTATGTGTTTTTCGACCTTGAAATCGCAAAAAATGCGCGAAAACATGGATTTGTCTCTCCTGCCGCGCACACACTTCCGATAGCTTGCGAAGGCCTAAAAAACACAAGCGGCCCTTGAGTTATTGTGGGAGAGACTGTTTTCATCAAGTTTGAAGCCTCCGTTTTGGCTGGACAGCCGTTTCTTTATTTTTGGGGTCTGTGTGTTTTTCGACCTGGAAATGGCAAAACAGGCGCGAAAACATAGATTTGTCTCTCCTGCTGCGCACACACTTCCGATAGCTTGCGAAGGCCTAAAAAACACAAGCGGCCCTTGAGTTATTGTGGGAGAGACTGTTTTCATCAAGTTTGAAGCCTCAGTTTTGGCTGGACAGCCGTTTCTTTATTTTTGGGTTCTGTGTGTTTTTCGACCTGGAAATCGCAAAAAAGGCGCGAAAACATGGATTTGTCTCTCCTGCCGCGCACACACTTCCGATAGCTTGCAAAGGCCTAAAAAACACAAGCAGCCCGTGAGTTATTATGGGAGAGACTGTTTTCATCAAGTTTGAAGCCATAGTTTTGGCGCGCCAGCCGTTTCTTTCATTTTGGGGCCTATGTGTTTTTCGACCTTGAAATCGCAAAAAAGGCGCGAAAACATGGATTTGTCTCTCCTGCCGCGCACACACTTCCGATAGCTTGCAAAGGCCGAAAAAACACAAGCAGCCCGTGAGTTATTATGGGAGAGACTGTTTTCATCAAGTTTGAAGCCATAGTTTAGGCGCGGCAGCCGTTTCTTTCATTTTGGGGCCTATGTGTTTTTCGACCTTGAAATCGCAAAAAATGCGCGAAAACATGGATTTGTCTCTCCTGCCGCGCACACACTTCCGATAGCTTGCGAAGGCCTAAAAAACACAAGCGGCCCTTGAGTTATTGTGGGAGAGACTGTTTTCATCAAGTTTGAAGCCTCAGTTTTGGCTGGACAGCCGTTTCTTTATTTTTGGGGTCTGTGTGTTTTTCGACCTTGAAATCGCAAAAAAGGCGCGAAAACATGGATTTGTCTCTCCTGCCGCGCACACACTTCCGATAGCTTGCAAAGGCCTAAAAAACACAAGCAGCCCGTGAGTTATTATGGGAGAGACTGTTTTCATCAAGTTTGAAGCCATAGTTTTGGCGCGCCAGCCGTTTCTTTCATTTTGGGGCCTATGTGTTTTTCGACCTTGAAATCGCAAAAAATGCGCAAAAACATGGATTTGTCTCTCCTGCCGCGCACACACTTCTGATAGCTTGCGAAGGCCTAAAAAACACAAGCGGCCCTTGAGTTATTGTGGGAGAGACTGTTTTCATCAAGTTTGAAGCCTCAGTTTTGGCTGGACAGCCGTTTCTTTATTTTTGGGGTCTGTGTGTTTTTCGACCTGGAAATGGCAAAAAAGGCGCGAAAACATAGATTTGTCTCTCCTGCTGCGCACACACTTCCGATAGCTTGCGAAGGCCTAAAAAACACAATCAGCCCGTGAGTTAATATGGGAGAGACTGTTTTCATCAAGTTTGAAGCCATAGTTTTGGCGCGGCAGCCGTTTCTTTCATTTTGGGGCCTATGTGTTTTTCGACCTTGAAATCGCAAAAAAGGCGCGAAAACATGGATTTGTATCTCCTGCCGCGCACACACTTCCGATAGCTTGCAAAGGCCTTAAAAACACAAGCAGCCCGTGAGTTATTATGGGAGAGACTGTTTTCATCAAGTTTGAAGCCATAGTATTGGCGCGGCAGCCGTTTCTTTAATTTTGGGGCCTATGTGTTTTTCGACCTTGAAATCGCAAAAAATGCGCGAAAACATGGATTTGTCTCTCCTGCCGCGCACACACTTCCGATAGCTTGCGAAGGCCTAAAAAACACAAGCGGCCCTTGAGTTATTGTGGGAGAGACTATTTTCATCAAGTTTGAAGCCTCAGTTTTGGCTGGACAGCCGTTTCTTTATTTTTGGGGTCTGTGTGTTTTTCGACCTGGAAATGGCAAAACAGGCGCGAAAACATAGATTTGTCTCTCCTGCTGCGCACACACTTCCGATAGCTTGCGAAGGCCTAAAAAACACAATCAGCCCGTGAGTTAATATGGGAGAGACTGTTTTCATCAAGTTTGAAGCCATAGTTTTGGCGCGGCAGCCGTTTCTTTCATTTTGGGGCCTATGTGTTTTTCGACCTTGAAATCGCAAAAAAGGCGCGAAAACATGGATTTGTATCTCCTGCCGCGCACACACTTCCGATAGCTTGCAAAGGCCTTAAAAACACAAGCAGCCCGTGAGTTATTATGGGAGAGACTGTTTTCATCAAGTTTGAAGCCATAGTATTGGCGCGGCAGCCGTTTCTTTAATTTTGGGGCCTATGTGTTTTTCGACCTTGAAATCGCAAAAAATGCGCGAAAACATGGATTTGTCTCTCCTGCCGCGCACACACTTCCGATAGCTTGCGAAGGCCTAAAAAACACAAGCGGCCCTTGAGTTATTGTGGGAGAGACTATTTTCATCAAGTTTGAAGCCTCAGTTTTGGCTGGACAGCCGTTTCTTTATTTTTGGGGTCTGTGTGTTTTTCGACCTGGAAATGGCAAAACAGGCGCGAAAACATAGATTTGTCTCTCCTGCTGCGCACACACTTCCGATAGCTTGCGAAGGCCTAAAAAACACAATCAGCCCGTGAGTTAATATGGGAGAGACTGTTTTCATCAAGTTTGAAGCCATAGTTTTGGCGCGGCAGCCGTTTCTTTCATTTTGGGGCCTATGTGTTTTTCGACCTTGAAATCGCAAAAAATGCGCGAAAACATGGATTTGTCTCTCCTGCCGCGCACACACTTCCGATAGCTTGCGAAGGCCTAAAAAACACAAGCGGCCATTGAGTTATTGTGGGAGAGACTGTTTTCATCAAGTTTGAAGCCTCAGTTTTGGCTGGACAGCCGTTTCTTTATTTTTGGGGTCTGTGTGTTTTTCGACCTTGAAATCGCAAAAAAGGCGCGAAAACATGGATTTGTCTCTCCTGCCGCGCACACACTTCCGATAGCTTGCAAAGGCCTAAAAAACACAAGCAGCCCGTGAGTTATTATGGGAGAGACTGTTTTCATCAAGTTTGAAGCCATAGTTTTGGCGCGGCAGCCGTTTCTTTCATTTTGGGGCCTATGTGTTTTTCGACCTTGAAATCGCAAAAAATGCGCGAAAACATGGATTTGTCTCTACTGCCGCGCACACACTTCCGATAGCTTGCGAAGGCCTAAAAAACACAAGCGGCCCTTGAGTTATTGTGGGAGAGACTATTTTCATCAAGTTTGAAGCCTCAGTTTTGGCTGGACAGCCGTTTCTTTATTTTTGGGGTCTGTGTGTTTTTCGACCTGGAAATGGCAAAACAGGCGCGAAAACATAGATTTGTCTCTCCTGCTGCGCACACACTTCCGATAGCTTGCGAAGGCCTAAAAAACACAATCAGCCCGTGAGTTAATATGGGAGAGACTGTTTTCATCAAGTTTGAAGCCATAGTTTTGGCGCGGCAGCCGTTTCTTTCATTTTGGGGCCTATGTGTTTTTCGACCTTGAAATCGCAAAAAAGGCGCGAAAACATGGATTTGTATCTCCTGCCGCGCACACACTTCCGATAGCTTGCAAAGGCCTTAAAAACACAAGCAGCCCGTGAGTTATTATGGGAGAGACTGTTTTCATCAAGTTTGAAGCCATAGTATTGGCGCGGCAGCCGTTTCTTTAATTTTGGGGCCTATGTGTTTTTCGACCTTGAAATCGCAAAAAATGCGCGAAAACATGGATTTGTCTCTCCTGCCGCGCACACACTTCCGATAGCTTGCGAAGGCCTAAAAAACACAAGCGGCCCTTGAGTTATTGTGGGAGAGACTATTTTCATCAAGTTTGAAGCCTCAGTTTTGGCTGGACAGCCGTTTCTTTATTTTTGGGGTCTGTGTGTTTTTCGACCTGGAAATGGCAAAACAGGCGCGAAAACATAGATTTGTCTCTCCTGCTGCGCACACACTTCCGATAGCTTGCGAAGGCCTAAAAAATACAATCAGCCCGTGAGTTAATATGGGAGAGACTGTTTTCATCAAGTTTGAAGCCATAGTTTTGGCGCGGCAGCCGTTTCTTTCATTTTGGGGCCTATGTGTTTTTCGACCTTGAAATCGCAAAAAATGCGCGAAAACATGGATTTGTCTCTCCTGCCGCGCACACACTTCCGATAGCTTGCGAAGGCCTAAAAAACACAAGCGGCCATTGAGTTATTGTGGGAGAGACTGTTTTCATCAAGTTTGAAGCCTCAGTTTTGGCTGGACAGCCGTTTCTTTATTTTTGGGGTCTGTGTGTTTTTCGACCTGGAAATCGCAAAAAAGGCGCGAAAACATGGATTTGTCTCTCCTGCCGCGCACACACTTCCGATAGCTTGCAAAGGCCTAAAAAACACAAGCAGTCCGTGAGTTATTATGGGAGAGACTGTTTTCATCAAGTTTGAAGCCATAGTTTTGGCGCGCCAGCCGTTTCTTTATTTTTGGGGTCTGTGTGTTTTTCGACCTGGAAATGGCAAAACAGGCGCGAAAACATAGATTTGTCTCTCCTGCTGCGCACACACTTCCGATAGCTTGCGAAGGCCTAAAAAACACAATCAGCCCGTGAGTTAATATGGGAGAGACTGTTTTCATCAAGTTTGAAGCCATAGTTTTGGCGCGCCAGCCGTTTCTTAAATTTTGGGGCCTATGTGTTTTTCGACCTTGAAATCGCAAAAAAGGCGCGAAAACATGGATTTGTCTCTCCTGCCGCGCACACACTTCCGATAGCTTGCAAAGGCCTAAAAAACACAAGCAGCCCGTGAGTTATTATGGGAGAGACTGTTTTCATCAAGTTTGAAGCCATAGTTTTGGCGCGCCAGCCGTTTCTTTCATTTTGGGGCCTATGTGTTTTTCGACCTTGAAATCGCAAAAAATGCGCAAAAACATGGATTTGTCTCTCCTGCCGCGCACACACTTCTGATAGCTTGCGAAGGCCTAAAAAACACAAGCGGCCCTTGAGTTATTGTGGGAGAGACTGTTTTCATCAAGTTTGAAGCCTCAGTTTTGGCTGGACAGCCGTTTCTTTATTTTTGGGTTCTGTGTGTTTTTCGACCTGGAAATCGCAAAAAAGGCGCGAAAACATGGATTTGTCTCTCCTGCCGCGCACACACTTCCGATAGCTTGCAAAGGCCTAAAAAACACAAGCAGCCCGTGAGTTATTATGGGAGAGACTGTTTTCATCAAGTTTGAAGCCATAGTTTTGGCGCGCCAGCCGTTTCTTTCATTTTGGGGCCTATGTGTTTTTCGACCTTGAAATCGCAAAAAAGGCGCGAAAACATGGATTTGTCTCTCCTGCCGCGCACACACTTCCGATAGCTTGCAAAGGCCGAAAAAACACAAGCAGCCCGTGAGTTATTATGGGAGAGACTGTTTTCATCAAGTTTGAAGCCATAGTTTAGGCGCGGCAGCCGTTTCTTTCATTTTGGGGCCTATGTGTTTTTCGACCTTGAAATCGCAAAAAATGCGCGAAAACATGGATTTGTCTCTCCTGCCGCGCACACACTTCCGATAGCTTGCGAAGGCCTAAAAAACACAAGCGGCCCTTGAGTTATTGTGGGAGAGACTGTTTTCATCAAGTTTGAAGCCTCAGTTTTGGCTTGACAGCCGTTTCTTTATTTTTGGGGTCTGTGTGTTTTTCGACCTTGAAATCGCAAAAAAGGCGCGAAAACATGGATTTGTCTCTCCTGCCGCGCACACACTTCCGATAGCTTGCAAAGGCCTAAAAAACACAAGCAGCCCGTGAGTTATTATGGGAGAGACTGTTTTCATCAAGTTTGAAGCCATAGTTTTGGCGCGCCAGCCGTTTCTTTCATTTTGGGGCCTATGTGTTTTTCGACCTTGAAATCGCAAAAAATGCGCAAAAACATGGATTTGTCTCTCCTGCCGCGCACACACTTCTGATAGCTTGCGAAGGCCTAAAAAACACAAGCGGCCCTTGAGTTATTGTGGGAGAGACTGTTTTCATCAAGTTTGAAGCCTCAGTTTTGGCTGGACAGCCGTTTCTTTATTTTTGGGTTCTGTGTGTTTTTCGACCTGGAAATGAAAAAAAGGCGCGAAAACATAGATTTGTCTCTCCTGCTGCGCACACACTTCCGATAGCTTGCGAAGGCCTAAAAAACACAATCAGCCCGTGAGTTAATATGGGAGAGACTGTTTTCATCAAGTTTGAAGCCATAGTTTTGGCGCGCCAGCCGTTTCTTTCATTTTGGGGCCTATGTGTTTTTCGACCTTGAAATCGCAAAAAATGCGCGAAAACATGGATTTGTCTCTCCTGCCGCGCACACACTTCCGATAGCTTGCGAAGGCCTAAAAAACACAAGCGGCCCTTGAGTTATTGTGGGAGAGACTGTTTTCATCAAGTTTGAAGCCTCAGTTTTGGCTGGACAGCCGTTTCTTTATTTTTGGGGTCTGTGTGTTTTTCGACCTGGAAATGGCAAAACAGGCGCGAAAACATAGATTTGTCTCTCCTGCTGCGCACACACTTCCGATAGCTTGCGAAGGCCTAAAAAACACAATCAGCCCGTGAGTTAATATGGGAGAGACTGTTTTCATCAAGTTTGAAGCCATAGTTTTGGCGCGCCAGCCGTTTCTTTCATTTTGGGGCCTATGTGTTTTTCGACCTTGAAATCGCAAAAAAGGCGCGAAAACATGGATTTGTCTCTCCTGCCGCGCACACACTTCCGATAGCTTGCAAAGGCCTAAAAAACACAAGCAGCCCGTGAGTTATTATGGGAGAGACTGTTTTCATCAAGTTTGAAGCCATAGTTTTGGCGCGCCAGCCGTTTCTTTCATTTTGGGGCCTATGTGTTTTTCGACCTTGAAATCGCAAAAAAGGCGCGAAAACATGGATTTGTCTCTCCTGCCGCGCACACACTTCCGATAGCTTGCAAAGGCCTAAAAAACACAAGCAGCCCGTGAGTTATTATGGGAGAGACTGTTTTCATCAAGTTTGAAGCCATAGTTTTGGCGCGGCAGCCGTTTCTTTCATTTTGGGGCCTATGTGTTTTTCGACCTTGAAATCGCAAAAAATGCGCGAAAACATGGATTTGTCTCTACTGCCGCGCACACACTTCCGATAGCTTGCGAAGGCCTAAAAAACACAAGCGGCCCTTGAGTTATTTTGGGAGAGACTGTTTTCATCAAGTTTGAAGCCTCAGTTTTGGCTGGACAGCCGTTTCTTTATTTTTGGGGTCTGTGTGTTTTTCGACCTGGAAATGGCAAAAAAGGCGCGAAAACATAGATTTGTCTCTCCTGCTGCGCACACACTTCCGATAGCTTGCGAAGGCCTAAAAAACACAATCAGCCCGTGAGTTAATATGGGAGAGACTGTTTTCATCAAGTTTGAAGCCATAGTTTTGGCGCGGCAGCCGTTTCTTTCATTTTGGGGCCTATGTGTTTTTCGACCTTGAAATCGCAAAAAAGGCGCGAAAACATGGATTTGTCTCTCCTGCCGCGCACACACTTCCGATAGCTTGCAAAGGCCGAAAAAACACAAGCAGCCCGTGAGTTATTATGGGAGAGACTGTTTTCATCAAGTTTGAAGCCATAGTTTAGGCGCGGCAGCCGTTTCTTTCATTTTGGGGCCTATGTGTTTTTCGACCTTGAAATCGCAAAAAATGCGCGAAAACATGGATTTGTCTCTCCTGCCGCGCACACACTTCCGATAGCTTGCGAAGGCCTAAAAAACACAAGCGGCCCTTGAGTTATTGTGGGAGAGACTGTTTTCATCAAGTTTGAAGCCTCAGTTTTGGCTGGACAGCCGTTTCTTTATTTTTGGGGTCTGTGTGTTTTTCGACCTTGAAATCGCAAAAAAGGCGCGAAAACATGGATTTGTCTCTCCTGCCGCGCACACACTTCCGATAGCTTGCAAAGGCCTAAAAAACACAAGCAGCCCGTGAGTTATTATGGGAGAGACTGTTTTCATCAAGTTTGAAGCCATAGTTTTGGCGCGCCAGCCGTTTCTTTCATTTTGGGGCCTATGTGTTTTTCGACCTTGAAATCGCAAAAAATGCGCAAAAACATGGATTTGTCTCTCCTGCCGCGCACACACTTCTGATAGCTTGCGAAGGCCTAAAAAACACAAGCGGCCCTTGAGTTATTGTGGGAGAGACTGTTTTCATCAAGTTTGAAGCCTCAGTTTTGGCTGGACAGACGTTTCTTTCATTTTGGGGCCTATGTTTTTTTCGACCTTGAAATCGCAAAAAAGGCGCGAAAACATGGATTTGTCTCTCCTGCCGCGCACACACTTCCGATAGCTTGCAAAGGCCTAAAAAACACAAGCAGCCCGTGAGTTATTATGGGAGAGACTGTTTTCATCAAGTTTGAAGCCATAGTTTTGGCGCGCCAGCCGTTTCTTTCATTTTGGGGCCTATGTGTTTTTCGACCTTGAAATCGCAAAAAATGCGCGAAAACATGGATTTGTCTCTACTGCCGCGCACACACTTCCGATAGCTTGCGAAGGCCTAAAAAACACAAGCGGCCCTTGAGTTATTTTGGGAGAGACTGTTTTCATCAAGTTTGAAGCCTCAGTTTTGGCTGGACAGCCGTTTCTTTATTTTTGGGGTCTGTGTGTTTTTCGACCTGGAAATGGCAAAAAAGGCGCGAAAACATAGATTTGTCTCTCCTGCTGCGCACACACTTCCGATAGCTTGCAAAGGCCTTAAAAACACAAGCAGCCCGTGAGTTATTATGGGAGAGACTGTTTTCATCAAGTTTGAAGCCATAGTATTGGCGCGGCAGCCGTTTCTTTAATTTTGGGGCCTATGTGTTTTTCGACCTTGAAATCGCAAAAAATGCGCGAAAACATGGATTTGTCTCTCCTGCCGCGCACACACTTCCGATAGCTTGCGAAGGCCTAAAAAACACAAGCGGCCCTTGAGTTATTGTGGGAGAGACTATTTTCATCAAGTTTGAAGCCTCAGTTTTGGCTGGACAGCCGTTTCTTTATTTTTGGGGTCTGTGTGTTTTTCGACCTGGAAATGGCAAAACAGGCGCGAAAACATAGATTTGTCTCTCCTGCTGCGCACACACTTCCGATAGCTTGCGAAGGCCTAAAAAACACAATCAGCCCGTGAGTTAATATGGGAGAGACTGTTTTCATCAAGTTTGAAGCCATAGTTTTGGCGCGGCAGCCGTTTCTTTCATTTTGGGGCCTATGTGTTTTTCGACCTTGAAATCGCAAAAAAGGCGCGAAAACATGGATTTGTATCTCCTGCCGCGCACACACTTCCGATAGCTTGCAAAGGCCTTAAAAACACAAGCAGCCCGTGAGTTATTATGGGAGAGACTGTTTTCATCAAGTTTGAAGCCATAGTATTGGCGCGGCAGCCGTTTCTTTAATTTTGGGGCCTATGTGTTTTTCGACCTTGAAATCGCAAAAAATGCGCGAAAACATGGATTTGTCTCTCCTGCCGCGCACACACTTCCGATAGCTTGCGAAGGCCTAAAAAACACAAGCGGCCCTTGAGTTATTGTGGGAGAGACTATTTTCATCAAGTTTGAAGCCTCAGTTTTGGCTGGACAGCCGTTTCTTTATTTTTGGGGTCTGTGTGTTTTTCGACCTGGAAATGGCAAAACAGGCGCGAAAACATAGATTTGTCTCTCCTGCTGCGCACACACTTCCGATAGCTTGCGAAGGCCTAAAAAACACAATCAGCCCGTGAGTTAATATGGGAGAGACTGTTTTCATCAAGTTTGAAGCCATAGTTTTGGCGCGGCAGCCGTTTCTTTCATTTTGGGGCCTATGTGTTTTTCGACCTTGAAATCGCAAAAAATGCGCGAAAACATGGATTTGTCTCTCCTGCCGCGCACACACTTCCGATAGCTTGCGAAGGCCTAAAAAACACAAGCGGCCATTGAGTTATTGTGGGAGAGACTGTTTTCATCAAGTTTGAAGCCTCAGTTTTGGCTGGACAGCCGTTTCTTTATTTTTGGGGTCTGTGTGTTTTTCGACCTTGAAATCGCAAAAAAGGCGCGAAAACATGGATTTGTCTCTCCTGCCGCGCACACACTTCCGATAGCTTGCAAAGGCCTAAAAAACACAAGCAGCCCGTGAGTTATTATGGGAGAGACTGTTTTCATCAAGTTTGAAGCCATAGTTTTGGCGCGGCAGCCGTTTCTTTCATTTTGGGGCCTATGTGTTTTTCGACCTTGAAATCGCAAAAAATGCGCGAAAACATGGATTTGTCTCTACTGCCGCGCACACACTTCCGATAGCTTGCGAAGGCCTAAAAAACACAAGCGGCCCTTGAGTTATTGTGGGAGAGACTATTTTCATCAAGTTTGAAGCCTCAGTTTTGGCTGGACAGCCGTTTCTTTATTTTTGGGGTCTGTGTGTTTTTCGACCTGGAAATGGCAAAACAGGCGCGAAAACATAGATTTGTCTCTCCTGCTGCGCACACACTTCCGATAGCTTGCGAAGGCCTAAAAAACACAATCAGCCCGTGAGTTAATATGGGAGAGACTGTTTTCATCAAGTTTGAAGCCATAGTTTTGGCGCGGCAGCCGTTTCTTTCATTTTGGGGCCTATGTGTTTTTCGACCTTGAAATCGCAAAAAAGGCGCGAAAACATGGATTTGTATCTCCTGCCGCGCACACACTTCCGATAGCTTGCAAAGGCCTTAAAAACACAAGCAGCCCGTGAGTTATTATGGGAGAGACTGTTTTCATCAAGTTTGAAGCCATAGTATTGGCGCGGCAGCCGTTTCTTTAATTTTGGGGCCTATGTGTTTTTCGACCTTGAAATCGCAAAAAATGCGCGAAAACATGGATTTGTCTCTCCTGCCGCGCACACACTTCCGATAGCTTGCGAAGGCCTAAAAAACACAAGCGGCCCTTGAGTTATTGTGGGAGAGACTATTTTCATCAAGTTTGAAGCCTCAGTTTTGGCTGGACAGCCGTTTCTTTATTTTTGGGGTCTGTGTGTTTTTCGACCTGGAAATGGCAAAACAGGCGCGAAAACATAGATTTGTCTCTCCTGCTGCGCACACACTTCCGATAGCTTGCGAAGGCCTAAAAAACACAATCAGCCCGTGAGTTAATATGGGAGAGACTGTTTTCATCAAGTTTGAAGCCATAGTTTTGGCGCGGCAGCCGTTTCTTTCATTTTGGGGCCTATGTGTTTTTCGACCTTGAAATCGCAAAAAAGGCGCGAAAACATGGATTTGTATCTCCTGCCGCGCACACACTTCCGATAGCTTGCAAAGGCCTTAAAAACACAAGCAGCCCGTGAGTTATTATGGGAGAGACTGTTTTCATCAAGTTTGAAGCCATAGTATTGGCGCGGCAGCCGTTTCTTTAATTTTGGGGCCTATGTGTTTTTCGACCTTGAAATCGCAAAAAATGCGCGAAAACATGGATTTGTCTCTCCTGCCGCGCACACACTTCCGATAGCTTGCGAAGGCCTAAAAAACACAAGCGGCCCTTGAGTTATTGTGGGAGAGACTATTTTCATCAAGTTTGAAGCCTCAGTTTTGGCTGGACAGCCGTTTCTTTATTTTTGGGGTCTGTGTGTTTTTCGACCTGGAAATGGCAAAACAGGCGCGAAAACATAGATTTGTCTCTCCTGCTGCGCACACACTTCCGATAGCTTGCGAAGGCCTAAAAAACACAATCAGCCCGTGAGTTAATATGGGAGAGACTGTTTTCATCAAGTTTGAAGCCATAGTTTTGGCGCGGCAGCCGTTTCTTTCATTTTGGGGCCTATGTGTTTTTCGACCTTGAAATCGCAAAAAATGCGCGAAAACATGGATTTGTCTCTCCTGCCGCGCACACACTTCCGATAGCTTGCGAAGGCCTAAAAAACACAAGCGGCCATTGAGTTATTGTGGGAGAGACTGTTTTCATCAAGTTTGAAGCCTCAGTTTTGGCTGGACAGCCGTTTCTTTATTTTTGGGGTCTGTGTGTTTTTCGACCTTGAAATCGCAAAAAAGGCGCGAAAACATGGATTTGTCTCTCCTGCCGCGCACACACTTCCGATAGCTTGCAAAGGCCTAAAAAACACAAGCAGCCCGTGAGTTATTATGGGAGAGACTGTTTTCATCAAGTTTGAAGTCATAGTTTTGGCGCGGCAGCCGTTTCTTTCATTTTGGGGCCTATGTGTTTTTCGACCTTGAAATCGCAAAAAATGCGCGAAAACATGGATTTGTCTCTACTGCCGCGCACACACTTCCGATAGCTTGCGAAGGCCTAAAAAACACAAGCGGCCCTTGAGTTATTGTGGGAGAGACTATTTTCATCAAGTTTGAAGCCTCAGTTTTGGCTGGACAGCCGTTTCTTTATTTTTGGGGTCTGTGTGTTTTTCGACCTGGAAATGGCAAAACAGGCGCGAAAACATAGATTTGTCTCTCCTGCTGCGCACACACTTCCGATAGCTTGCGAAGGCCTAAAAAACACAATCAGCCCGTGAGTTAATATGGGAGAGACTGTTTTCATCAAGTTTGAAGCCATAGTTTTGGCGCGGCAGCCGTTTCTTTCATTTTGGGGCCTATGTGTTTTTCGACCTTGAAATCGCAAAAAAGGCGCGAAAACATGGATTTGTATCTCCTGCCGCGCACACACTTCCGATAGCTTGCAAAGGCCTTAAAAACACAAGCAGCCCGTGAGTTATTATGGGAGAGACTGTTTTCATCAAGTTTGAAGCCATAGTATTGGCGCGGCAGCCGTTTCTTTAATTTTGGGGCCTATGTGTTTTTCGACCTTGAAATCGCAAAAAATGCGCGAAAACATGGATTTGTCTCTCCTGCCGCGCACACACTTCCGATAGCTTGCGAAGGCCTAAAAAACACAAGCGGCCCTTGAGTTATTGTGGGAGAGACTATTTTCATCAAGTTTGAAGCCTCAGTTTTGGCTGGACAGCCGTTTCTTTATTTTTGGGGTCTGTGTGTTTTTCGACCTGGAAATGGCAAAACAGGCGCGAAAACATAGATTTGTCTCTCCTGCTGCGCACACACTTCCGATAGCTTGCGAAGGCCTAAAAAACACAATCAGCCCGTGAGTTAATATGGGAGAGACTGTTTTCATCAAGTTTGAAGCCATAGTTTTGGCGCGGCAGCCGTTTCTTTCATTTTGGGGCCTATGTGTTTTTCGACCTTGAAATCGCAAAAAATGCGCGAAAACATGGATTTGTCTCTCCTGCCGCGCACACACTTCCGATAGCTTGCGAAGGCCTAAAAAACACAAGCGGCCATTGAGTTATTGTGGGAGAGACTGTTTTCATCAAGTTTGAAGCCTCAGTTTTGGCTGGACAGCCGTTTCTTTATTTTTGGGGTCTGTGTGTTTTTCGACCTGGAAATCGCAAAAAAGGCGCGAAAACATGGATTTGTCTCTCCTGCCGCGCACACACTTCCGATAGCTTGCAAAGGCCTAAAAAACACAAGCAGTCCGTGAGTTATTATGGGAGAGACTGTTTTCATCAAGTTTGAAGCCATAGTTTTGGCGCGCCAGCCGTTTCTTTATTTTTGGGGTCTGTGTGTTTTTCGACCTGGAAATGGCAAAACAGGCGCGAAAACATAGATTTGTCTCTCCTGCTGCGCACACACTTCCGATAGCTTGCGAAGGCCTAAAAAACACAATCAGCCCGTGAGTTAATATGGGAGAGACTGTTTTCATCAAGTTTGAAGCCATAGTTTTGGCGCGCCAGCCGTTTCTTAAATTTTGGGGCCTATGTGTTTTTCGACCTTGAAATCGCAAAAAAGGCGCGAAAACATGGATTTGTCTCTCCTGCCGCGCACACACTTCCGATAGCTTGCAAAGGCCTAAAAAACACAAGCAGCCCGTGAGTTATTATGGGAGAGACTGTTTTCATCAAGTTTGAAGCCATAGTTTTGGCGCGCCAGCCGTTTCTTTCATTTTGGGGCCTATGTGTTTTTCGACCTTGAAATCGCAAAAAATGCGCAAAAACATGGATTTGTCTCTCCTGCCGCGCACACACTTCTGATAGCTTGCGAAGGCCTAAAAAACACAAGCGGCCCTTGAGTTATTGTGGGAGAGACTGTTTTCATCAAGTTTGAAGCCTCAGTTTTGGCTGGACAGCCGTTTCTTTATTTTTGGGTTCTGTGTGTTTTTCGACCTGGAAATCGCAAAAAAGGCGCGAAAACATGGATTTGTCTCTCCTGCCGCGCACACACTTCCGATAGCTTGCAAAGGCCTAAAAAACACAAGCAGCCCGTGAGTTATTATGGGAGAGACTGTTTTCATCAAGTTTGAAGCCATAGTTTTGGCGCGCCAGCCGTTTCTTTCATTTTGGGGCCTATGTGTTTTTCGACCTTGAAATCGCAAAAAAGGCGCGAAAACATGGATTTGTCTCTCCTGCCGCGCACACACTTCCGATAGCTTGCAAAGGCCGAAAAAACACAAGCAGCCCGTGAGTTATTATGGGAGAGACTGTTTTCATCAAGTTTGAAGCCATAGTTTAGGCGCGGCAGCCGTTTCTTTCATTTTGGGGCCTATGTGTTTTTCGACCTTGAAATCGCAAAAAATGCGCGAAAACATGGATTTGTCTCTCCTGCCGCGCACACACTTCCGATAGCTTGCGAAGGCCTAAAAAACACAAGCGGCCCTTGAGTTATTGTGGGAGAGACTGTTTTCATCAAGTTTGAAGCCTCAGTTTTGGCTTGACAGCCGTTTCTTTATTTTTGGGGTCTGTGTGTTTTTCGACCTTGAAATCGCAAAAAAGGCGCGAAAACATGGATTTGTCTCTCCTGCCGCGCACACACTTCCGATAGCTTGCAAAGGCCTAAAAAACACAAGCAGCCCGTGAGTTATTATGGGAGAGACTGTTTTCATCAAGTTTGAAGCCATAGTTTTGGCGCGCCAGCCGTTTCTTTCATTTTGGGGCCTATGTGTTTTTCGACCTTGAAATCGCAAAAAATGCGCAAAAACATGGATTTGTCTCTCCTGCCGCGCACACACTTCTGATAGCTTGCGAAGGCCTAAAAAACACAAGCGGCCCTTGAGTTATTGTGGGAGAGACTGTTTTCATCAAGTTTGAAGCCTCAGTTTTGGCTGGACAGCCGTTTCTTTATTTTTGGGTTCTGTGTGTTTTTCGACCTGGAAATGAAAAAAAGGCGCGAAAACATAGATTTGTCTCTCCTGCTGCGCACACACTTCCGATAGCTTGCGAAGGCCTAAAAAACACAATCAGCCCGTGAGTTAATATGGGAGAGACTGTTTTCATCAAGTTTGAAGCCATAGTTTTGGCGCGCCAGCCGTTTCTTTCATTTTGGGGCCTATGTGTTTTTCGACCTTGAAATCGCAAAAAATGCGCTAAAACATGGATTTGTCTCTCCTGCCGCGCACACACTTCCGATAGCTTGCGAAGGCCTAAAAAACACAAGCGGCCCTTGAGTTATTGTGGGAGAGACTGTTTTCATCAAGTTTGAAGCCTCAGTTTTGGCTGGACAGCCGTTTCTTTATTTTTGGGGTCTGTGTGTTTTTCGACCTGGAAATGGCAAAACAGGCGCGAAAACATAGATTTGTCTCTCCTGCTGCGCACACACTTCCGATAGCTTGCGAAGGCCTAAAAAACACAATCAGCCCGTGAGTTAATATGGGAGAGACTGTTTTCATCAAGTTTGAAGCCATAGTTTTGGCGCGCCAGCCGTTTCTTTCATTTTGGGGCCTATGTGTTTTTCGACCTTGAAATCGCAAAAAAGGCGCGAAAACATGGTTTTGTCTCTCCTGCCGCGCACACACTTCCGATAGCTTGCAAAGGCCTAAAAAACACAAGCAGCCCGTGAGTTATTATGGGAGAGACTGTTTTCATCAAGTTTGAAGCCATAGTTTTGGCGCGCCAGCCGTTTCTTTCATTTTGGGGCCTATGTGTTTTTCGACCTTGAAATCGCAAAAAAGGCGCGAAAACATGGATTTGTCTCTCCTGCCGCGCACACACTTCCGATAGCTTGCAAAGGCCTAAAAAACACAAGCAGCCCGTGAGTTATTATGGGAGAGACTGTTTTCATCAAGTTTGAAGCCATAGTTTTGGCGCGGCAGCCGTTTCTTTCATTTTGGGGCCTATGTGTTTTTCGACCTTGAAATCGCAAAAAATGCGCGAAAACATGGATTTGTCTCTACTGCCGCGCACACACTTCCGATAGCTTGCGAAGGCCTAAAAAACACAAGCGGCCCTTGAGTTATTTTGGGAGAGACTGTTTTCATCAAGTTTGAAGCCTCAGTTTTGGCTGGACAGCCGTTTCTTTATTTTTGGGGTCTGTGTGTTTTTCGACCTGGAAATGGCAAAAAAGGCGCGAAAACATAGATTTGTCTCTCCTGCTGCGCACACACTTCCGATAGCTTGCGAAGGCCTAAAAAACACAATCAGCCCGTGAGTTAATATGGGAGAGACTGTTTTCATCAAGTTTGAAGCCATAGTTTTGGCGCGGCAGCCGTTTCTTTCATTTTGGGGCCTATGTGTTTTTCGACCTTGAAATCGCAAAAAAGGCGCGAAAACATGGATTTGTATCTCCTGCCGCGCACACACTTCCGATAGCTTGCAAAGGCCTTAAAAACACAAGCAGCCCGTGAGTTATTATGGGAGAGACTGTTTTCATCAAGTTTGAAGCCATAGTATTGGCGCGGCAGCCGTTTCTTTAATTTTGGGGCCTATGTGTTTTTCGACCTTGAAATCGCAAAAAATGCGCGAAAACATGGATTTGTCTCTCCTGCCGCGCACACACTTCCGATAGCTTGCGAAGGCCTAAAAAACACAAGCGGCCCTTGAGTTATTGTGGGAGAGACTATTTTCATCAAGTTTGAAGCCTCAGTTTTGGCTGGACAGCCGTTTCTTTATTTTTGGGGTCTGTGTGTTTTTCGACCTGGAAATGGCAAAACAGGCGCGAAAACATAGATTTGTCTCTCCTGCTGCGCACACACTTCCGATAGCTTGCGAAGGCCTAAAAAACACAATCAGCCCGTGAGTTAATATGGGAGAGACTGTTTTCATCAAGTTTGAAGCCATAGTTTTGGCGCGGCAGCCGTTTCTTTCATTTTGGGGCCTATGTGTTTTTCGACCTTGAAATCGCAAAAAATGCGCGAAAACATGGATTTGTCTCTCCTGCCGCGCACACACTTCCGATAGCTTGCGAAGGCCTAAAAAACACAAGCGGCCATTGAGTTATTGTGGGAGAGACTGTTTTCATCAAGTTTGAAGCCTCAGTTTTGGCTGGACAGCCGTTTCTTTATTTTTGGGGTCTGTGTGTTTTTCGACCTGGAAATCGCAAAAAAGGCGCGAAAACATGGATTTGTCTCTCCTGCCGCGCACACACTTCCGATAGCTTGCAAAGGCCTAAAAAACACAAGCAGTCCGTGAGTTATTATGGGAGAGACTGTTTTCATCAAGTTTGAAGCCATAGTTTTGGCGCGCCAGCCGTTTCTTTCATTTTGGGGCCTATGTGTTTTTCGACCTTGAAATCGCAAAAAAGGCGCGAAAACATGGATTTGTCTCTCCTGCCGCGCACACACTTCCGATAGCTTGCAAAGGCCTAAAAAACACAAGCAGCCCGTGAGTTATTATGGGAGAGACTGTTTTCATCAAGTTTGAAGCCATAGTTTTGGCGCGCCAGCCGTTTCTTTCATTTTGGGGCCTATGTGTTTTTCGACCTTGAAATCGCAAAAAAGGCGCGAAAACATGGATTTGTCTCTCCTGCCGCGCACACACTTCCGATAGCTTGCAAAGGCCTAAAAAACACAAGCAGCCCGTGAGTTATTATGGGAGAGACTGTTTTCATCAAGTTTGAAGCCATAGTTTAGGCGCGGCAGCCGTTTCTTTCATTTTGGGGCCTATGTGTTTTTCGACCTTGAAATCGCAAAAAATGCGCGAAAACATGGATTTGTCTCTACTGCCGCGCACACACTTCCGATAGCTTGCGAAGGCCTAAAAAACACAAGCGGCTCTTGAGTTATTTTGGGAGAGACTGTTTTCATCAAGTTTGAAGCCTCAGTTTTGGCTGGACAGCCGTTTCTTTATTTTTGGGGTCTGTGTGTTTTTCGACCTGGAAATGGCAAAAAAGGCGCGAAAACATAGATTTGTCTCTCCTGCTGCGCACACACTTCCGATAGCTTGCGAAGGCCTAAAAAACACAATCAGCCCGTGAGTTAATATGGGAGAGACTGTTTTCATCAAGTTTGAAGCCATAGTTTTGGCGCGGCAGCCGTTTCTTTCATTTTGGGGCCTATGTGTTTTTCGACCTTGAAATCGCAAAAAAGGCGCGAAAACATGGATTTGTATCTCCTGCCGCGCACACACTTCCGATAGCTTGCAAAGGCCTTAAAAACACAAGCAGCCCGTGAGTTATTATGGGAGAGACTGTTTTCATCAAGTTTGAAGCCATAGTATTGGCGCGGCAGCCGTTTCTTTAATTTTGGGGCCTATGTGTTTTTCGACCTTGAAATCGCAAAAAATGCGCGAAAACATGGATTTGTCTCTCCTGCCGCGCACACACTTCCGATAGCTTGCGAAGGCCTAAAAAACACAAGCGGCCCTTGAGTTATTGTGGGAGAGACTATTTTCATCAAGTTTGAAGCCTCAGTTTTGGCTGGACAGCCGTTTCTTTATTTTTGGGGTCTGTGTGTTTTTCGACCTGGAAATGGCAAAACAGGCGCGAAAACATAGATTTGTCTCTCCTGCTGCGCACACACTTCCGATAGCTTGCGAAGGCCTAAAAAACACAATCAGCCCGTGAGTTAATATGGGAGAGACTGTTTTCATCAAGTTTGAAGCCATAGTTTTGGCGCGGCAGCCGTTTCTTTCATTTTGGGGCCTATGTGTTTTTCGACCTTGAAATCGCAAAAAATGCGCGAAAACATGGATTTGTCTCTCCTGCCGCGCACACACTTCCGATAGCTTGCGAAGGCCTAAAAAACACAAGCGGCCATTGAGTTATTGTGGGAGAGACTGTTTTCATCAAGTTTGAAGCCTCAGTTTTGGCTGGACAGCCGTTTCTTTATTTTTGGGGTCTGTGTGTTTTTCGACCTGGAAATCGCAAAAAAGGCGCGAAAACATGGATTTGTCTCTCCTGCCGCGCACACACTTCCGATAGCTTGCAAAGGCCTAAAAAACACAAGCAGTCCGTGAGTTATTATGGGAGAGACTGTTTTCATCAAGTTTGAAGCCATAGTTTTGGCGCGCCAGCCGTTTCTTTCATTTTGGGGCCTATGTGTTTTTCGACCTTGAAATCGCAAAAAAGGCGCGAAAACATGGATTTGTCTCTCCTGCCGCGCACACACTTCCGATAGCTTGCAAAGGCCTAAAAAACACAAGCAGCCCGTGAGTTATTATGGGAGAGACTGTTTTCATCAAGTTTGAAGCCATAGTTTTGGCGCGCCAGCCGTTTCTTTCATTTTGGGGCCTATGTGTTTTTCGACCTTGAAATCGCAAAAAAGGCGCGAAAACATGGATTTGTCTCTCCTGCCGCGCACACACTTCCGATAGCTTGCGAAGGCCTAAAAAACACAAGCGGCCCTTGAGTTATTGTGGGAGAGACTGTTTTCATCAAGTTTGAAGCCTCAGTTTTGGCTGGACAGCCGTTTCTTTATTTTTGGGGTCTGTGTGTTTTTCGACCTGGAAATGGCAAAACAGGCGCGAAAACATAGATTTGTCTCTCCTGCTGCGCACACACTTCCGATAGCTTGCGAAGGCCTAAAAAACACAATCAGCCCGTGAGTTAATATGGGAGAGACTGTTTTCATCAAGTTTGAAGCCATAGTTTTGGCGCGGCAGCCGTTTCTTTCATTTTGGGGCCTATGTGTTTTTCGACCTTGAAATCGCAAAAAATGCGCGAAAACATGGATTTGTCTCTCCTGCCGCGCACACACTTCCGATAGCTTGCGAAGGCCTAAAAAACACAAGCGGCCATTGAGTTATTGTGGGAGAGACTGTTTTCATCAAGTTTGAAGCCTCAGTTTTGGCTGGACAGCCGTTTCTTTATTTTTGGGGTCTGTGTGTTTTTCGACCTGGAAATCGCAAAAAAGGCGCGAAAACATGGATTTGTCTCTCCTGCCGCGCACACACTTCCGATAGCTTGCAAAGGCCTAAAAAACACAAGCAGTCCGTGAGTTATTATGGGAGAGACTGTTTTCATCAAGTTTGAAGCCATAGTTTTGGCGCGGCAGCCGTTTCTTTCATTTTGGGGCCTATGTGTTTTTCGACCTTGAAATCGCAAAAAAGGCGCGAAAACATGGATTTGTATCTCCTGCCGCGCACACACTTCCGATAGCTTGCAAAGGCCTTAAAAACACAAGCAGCCCGTGAGTTATTATGGGAGAGACTGTTTTCATCAAGTTTGAAGCCATAGTATTGGCGCGGCAGCCGTTTCTTTCATTTTGGGGCCTATGTGTTTTTCGACCTTGAAATCGCAAAAAATGCGCGAAAACATGGATTTGTCTCTCCTGCCGCGCACACACTTCCGATAGCTTGCGAAGGCCTAAAAAACACAAGCGGCCATTGAGTTATTGTGGGAGAGACTGTTTTCATCAAGTTTGAAGCCTCAGTTTTGGCTGGACAGCCGTTTCTTTATTTTTGGGGTCTGTGTGTTTTTCGACTTGGAAATCGCAAAAAAGGCGCGAAAACATGGATTTGTCTCTCCTGCCGCGCACACACTTCCGATAGCTTGCAAAGGCCTAAAAAACACAAGCAGTCCGTGAGTTATTATGGGAGAGACTGTTTTCATCAAGTTTGAAGCCATAGTTTTGGCGCGCCAGCCGTTTCTTTCATTTTGGGGCCTATGTGTTTTTCGACCTTGAAATCGCAAAAAAGGCGCGAAAACATGGATTTGTCTCTCCTGCCGCGCACACACTTCCGATAGCTTGCAAAGGCCTAAAAAACACAAGCAGCCCGTGAGTTATTATGGGAGAGACTGTTTTCATCAAGTTTGAAGCCATAGTTTTGGCGCGCCAGCCGTTTCTTTCATTTTGGGGCCTATGTGTTTTTCGACCTTGAAATCGCAAAAAAGGCGCGAAAACATGGATTTGTCTCTCCTGCCGCGCACACACTTCCGATAGCTTGCAAAGGCCTAAAAAACACAAGCAGCCCGTGAGTTATTATGGGAGAGACTGTTTTCATCAAGTTTGAAGCCATAGTTTTGGCGCGGCAGCCGTTTCTTTCATTTTGGGGCCTATGTGTTTTTCGACCTTGAAATCGCAAAAAATGCGCGAAAACATGGATTTGTCTCTACTGCCGCGCACACACTTCCGATAGCTTGCGAAGGCCTAAAAAACACAAGCGGCCCTTGAGTTATTTTGGGAGAGACTGTTTTCATCAAGTTTGAAGCCTCAGTTTTGGCTGGACAGCCGTTTCTTTATTTTTGGGGTCTGTGTGTTTTTCGACCTGGAAATGGCAAAAAAGGCGCGAAAACATAGATTTGTCTCTCCTGCTGCGCACACACTTCCGATAGCTTGCGAAGGCCTAAAAAACACAATCAGCCCGTGAGTTAATATGGGAGAGACTGTTTTCATCAAGTTTGAAGCCATAGTTTTGGCGCGGCAGCCGTTTCTTTCATTTTGGGGCCTATGTGTTTTTCGACCTTGAAATCGCAAAAAAGGCGCGAAAACATGGATTTGTATCTCCTGCCGCGCACACACTTCCGATAGCTTGCAAAGGCCTTAAAAACACAAGCAGCCCGTGAGTTATTATGGGAGAGACTGTTTTCATCAAGTTTGAAGCCATAGTATTGGCGCGGCAGCCGTTTCTTTCATTTTGGGGCCTATGTGTTTTTCGACCTTGAAATCGCAAAAAATGCGCGAAAACATGGATTTGTCTCTCCTGCCGCGCACACACTTCCGATAGCTTGCGAAGGCCTAAAAAACACAAGCGGCCCTTGAGTTATTGTGGGAGAGACTATTTTCATCAAGTTTGAAGCCTCAGTTTTGGCTGGACAGCGGTTTCTTTATTTTTGGGGTCTGTGTGTTTTTCGACCTGGAAATGGCAAAACAGGCGCGAAAACATAGATTTGTCTCTCCTGCTGCGCACACACTTCCGATAGCTTGCGAAGGCCTAAAAAACACAATCAGCCCGTGAGTTAATATGGGAGAGACTGTTTTCATCAAGTTTGAAGCCATAGTTTTGGCGCCCCAGCCGTTTCTTTCATTTTGGGGCCTATGTGTTTTTCGACCTTGAAATCGCAAAAAAGGCGCGAAAACATGGATTTGTCTCTCCTGCCGCGCACACACTTCCGATAGCTTGCAAAGGCCTAAAAAACACAAGCAGCCCGTGAGTTATTATGGGAGAGACTGTTTTCATCAAGTTTGAAGCCATAGTTTTGGCGCGCCAGCCGTTTCTTTCATTTTGGGGCCTATGTGTTTTTCGACCTTGAAATCGCAAAAAAGGCGCGAAAACATGGATTTGTCTCTCCTGCCGCGCACACACTTCCGATAGCTTGCAAAGGCCTAAAAAACACAAGCAGCCCGTGAGTTATTATGGGAGAGACTGTTTTCATCAAGTTTGAAGCCATAGTTTTGGCGCGGCAGCCGTTTCTTTCATTTTGGGGCCTATGTGTTTTTCGACCTTGAAATCGCAAAAAATGCGCGAAAACATGGATTTGTCTCTCCTGCCGCGCACACACTTCCGATAGCTTGCGAAGGCCTAAAAAACACAAGCGGCCCTGAGTTATTGTGGGAGAGACTGTTTTCATCAAGTTTGAAGCCTCAGTTTTGGCTGGACAGCCGTTTCTTTATTTTTGGGGTCTGTGTGTATTTCGAACTGGAAATGGCAAAACAGGCGCGAAAACATAGATTTGTCTCTCCTGCTGCGCACACACTTCCGATAGCTTGCGAAGGCCTAAAAAACACAATCAGCCCGTGAGTTAATATGGGAGAGACTGTTTTCATCAGGTTTGAAGCCATAGTTTTGGCGCGGCAGCCGTTTCTTTCATTTTGGGGCCTATGTGTTTTTCGACCTTGAAATCGCTAAAAAGGCGCGAAAACATGGATTTGTCTCTCCTGCCGCGCACACACTTCCGATAGCTTGCAAAGGCCTAAAAAACACAAGCAGCCCGTGAGTTATTATGGGAGAGACTGTTTTCATCAAGTTTGAAGCCATAGTTTTGGCGCGCCAGCCGTTTCTTTCATTTTGGGGCCTATGTGTTTTTCGACCTTGAAATCGCAAAAAATGCGCGAAAACATGGATTTGTCTCTCCTGCCGCGCACACACTTCCGATAGCTTGCAAAGGCCTAAAAAACACAAGCAGCCCGTGAGTTATTATGGGAGAGACTGTTTTCATCAAGTTTGAAGCCATAATTTTGGCGCGTCAGCCGTTTCTTTCATTTTGGGGCCTATGTGTTTTTCGACCTTGAAATCGCTAAAAAGGCGCGAAAACATGGATTTGTCTCTCCTGCCGCGCACACACTTCCGATAGCTTGCAAAGGCCTAAAAAACACAAGCAGCCCGTGAGTTATTATGGGAGAGACTGTTTTCATCAAGTTTGAAGCCATAGTTTTGGCGCGGCAGCCGTTTCTTTCATTTTGGGGCCTATGTGTTTTTCGACCTTGAAATCGCAAAAAATGCGCGAAAACATGGATTTGTCTCTACTGCCGCGCACACACTTCCGATAGCTTGCGAAGGCCTAAAAAACACAAGCGGCCCTTGAGTTATTTTGGGAGAGACTGTTTTCATCAAGTTTGAAGCCTCAGTTTTGGCTGGACAGCCGTTTCTTTATTTTTGGGGTCTGTGTGTTTTTCGACCTGGAAATGGCAAAAAAGGCGCGAAAACATAGATTTGTCTCTCCTGCTGCGCACACACTTCCGATAGCTTGCGAAGGCCTAAAAAACACAATCAGCCCGTGAGTTAATATGGGAGAGACTGTTTTCATCAAGTTTGAAGCCATAGTTTTGGCGCGGCAGCCGTTTCTTTCATTTTGGGGCCTATGTGTTTTTCGACCTTGAAATCGCAAAAAAGGCGCGAAAACATGGATTTGTATCTCCTGCCGCGCACACACTTCCGATAGCTTGCAAAGGCCTTAAAAACACAAGCAGCCCGTGAGTTATTATGGGAGAGACTGTTTTCATCAAGTTTGAAGCCATAGTATTGGCGCGGCAGCCGTTTCTTTCATTTTGGGGCCTATGTGTTTTTCGACCTTGAAATCGCAAAAAATGCGCGAAAACATGGATTTGTCTCTCCTGCCGCGCACACACTTCCGATAGCTTGCGAAGGCCTAAAAAACACAAGCGGCCCTTGAGTTATTGTGGGAGAGACTATTTTCATCAAGTTTGAAGCCTCAGTTTTGGCTGGACAGCCGTTTCTTTATTTTTGGGGTCTGTGTGTATTTCGAACTGGAAATGGCAAAACAGGCGCGAAAACATAGATTTGTCTCTCCTGCTGCGCACACACTTCCGATAGCTTGCGAAGGCCTAAAAAACACAATCAGCCCGTGAGTTAATATGGGAGAGACTGTTTTCATCAGGTTTGAAGCCATAGTTTTGGCGCGGCAGCCGTTTCTTTCATTTTGGGGCCTATGTGTTTTTCGACCTTGAAATCGCTAAAAAGGCGCGAAAACATGGATTTGTCTCTCCTGCCGCGCACACACTTCCGATAGCTTGCAAAGGCCTAAAAAACACAAGCAGCCCGTGAGTTATTATGGGAGAGACTGTTTTCATCAAGTTTGAAGCCATAGTTTTGGCGCGCCAGCCGTTTCTTTCATTTTGGGGCCTATGTGTTTTTCGACCTTGAAATCGCAAAAAATGCGCGAAAACATGGATTTGTCTCTCCTGCCGCGCACACACTTCCGATAGCTTGCAAAGGCCTAAAAAACACAAGCAGCCCGTGAGTTATTATGGGAGAGACTGTTTTCATCAAGTTTGAAGCCATAATTTTGGCGCGTCAGCCGTTTCTTTCATTTTGGGGCCTATGTGTTTTTCGACCTTGAAATCGCTAAAAAGGCGCGAAAACATGGATTTGTCTCTCCTGCCGCGCACACACTTCCGATAGCTTGCAAAGGCCTAAAAAACACAAGCAGCCCGTGAGTTATTATGGGAGAGACTGTTTTCATCAAGTTTGAAGCCATAGTTTTGGCGCGGCAGCCGTTTCTTTCATTTTGGGGCCTATGTGTTTTTCGACCTTGAAATCGCAAAAAATGCGCGAAAACATGGATTTGTCTCTACTGCCGCGCACACACTTCCGATAGCTTGCGAAGGCCTAAAAAACACAAGCGGCCCTTGAGTTATTTTGGGAGAGACTGTTTTCATCAAGTTTGAAGCCTCAGTTTTGGCTGGACAGCCGTTTCTTTATTTTTGGGGTCTGTGTGTTTTTCGACCTGGAAATGGCAAAAAAGGCGCGAAAACATAGATTTGTCTCTCCTGCTGCGCACACACTTCCGATAGCTTGCGAAGGCCTAAAAAACACAATCAGCCCGTGAGTTAATATGGGAGAGACTGTTTTCATCAAGTTTGAAGCCATAGTTTTGGCGCGGCAGCCGTTTCTTTCATTTTGGGGCCTATGTGTTTTTCGACCTTGAAATCGCAAAAAAGGCGCGAAAACATGGATTTGTATCTCCTGCCGCGCACACACTTCCGATAGCTTGCAAAGGCCTTAAAAACACAAGCAGCCCGTGAGTTATTATGGGAGAGACTGTTTTCATCAAGTTTGAAGCCATAGTATTGGCGCGGCAGCCGTTTCTTTCATTTTGGGGCCTATGTGTTTTTCGACCTTGAAATCGCAAAAAATGCGCGAAAACATGGATTTGTCTCTCCTGCCGCGCACACACTTCCGATAGCTTGCGAAGGCCTAAAAAACACAAGCGGCCCTTGAGTTATTGTGGGAGAGACTATTTTCATCAAGTTTGAAGCCTCAGTTTTGGCTGGACAGCCGTTTCTTTATTTTTGGGGTCTGTGTGTTTTTCGACCTGGAAATGGCAAAACAGGCGCGAAAACATAGATTTGTCTCTCCTGCTGCGCACACACTTCCGATAGCTTGCGAAGGCCTAAAAAACACAATCAGCCCGTGAGTTAATATGGGAGAGACTGTTTTCATCAAGTTTGAAGCCATAGTTTTGGCGCCCCAGCCGTTTCTTTCATTTTGGGGCCTATGTGTTTTTCGACCTTGAAATCGCAAAAAAGGCGCGAAAACATGGATTTGTCTCTCCTGCCGCGCACACACTTCCGATAGCTTGCAAAGGCCTAAAAAACACAAGCAGCCCGTGAGTTATTATGGGAGAGACTGTTTTCATCAAGTTTGAAGCCATAGTTTTGGCGCGCCAGCCGTTTCTTTCATTTTGGGGCCTATGTGTTTTTCGACCTTGAAATCGCAAAAAAGGCGCGAAAACATGGATTTGTCTCTCCTGCCGCGCACACACTTCCGATAGCTTGCAAAGGCCTAAAAAACACAAGCAGCCCGTGAGTTATTATGGGAGAGACTGTTTTCATCAAGTTTGAAGCCATAGTTTTGGCGCGGCAGCCGTTTCTTTCATTTTGGGGCCTATGTGTTTTTCGACCTTGAAATCGAAAAAAATGCGCGAAAACATGGATTTGTCTGTACTGCCGCGCACACACTTCCGATAGCTTGCGAAGGCCTAAAAAACACAAGCGGCCCTTGAGTTATTTTGGGAGAGACTGTTTTCATCAAGTTTGAAGCCTCAGTTTTGGCTGGACAGCCGTTTCTTTATTTTTGGGGTCTGTGTGTTTTTCGACCTGGAAATCGCAAAAAAGGCGCGAAAACATGGATTTGTCTCTCCTGCCGCGCACACACTTCCGATAGCTTGCAAAGGCCTAAAAAACACAAGCAGTCCGTGAGTTATTATGGGAGAGACTGTTTTCATCAAGTTTGAAGCCATAGTTTTGGCGCGCCAGCCGTTTCTTTCATTTTGGGGCCTATGTGTTTTTCGACCTTGAAATCGCAAAAAAGGCGCGAAAACATGGATTTGTCTCTCCTGCCGCGCACACACTTCCGATAGCTTGCAAAGGCCTAAAAAACACAAGCAGCCCGTGAGTTATTATGGGAGAGACTGTTTTCATCAAGTTTGAAGCCATAGTTTTGGCGCGCCAGCCGTTTCTTTCATTTTGGGGCCTATGTGTTTTTCGACCTTGAAATCGCAAAAAAGGCGCGAAAACATGGATTTGTCTCTCCTGCCGCGCACACACTTCCGATAGCTTGCAAAGGCCTAAAAAACACAAGCAGCCCGTGAGTTATTATGGGAGAGACTGTTTTCATCAAGTTTGAAGCCATAGTTTTGGCGCGGCAGCCGTTTCTTTCATTTTGGGGCCTATGTGTTTTTCGACCTTGAAATCGCAAAAAATGCGCGAAAACATGGATTTGTCTCTCCTGCCGCGCACACACTTCCGATAGCTTGCGAAGGCCTAAAAAACACAAGCGGCCCTTGAGTTATTGTGGGAGAGACTATTTTCATCAAGTTTGAAGCCTCAGTTTTGGCTGGACAGCCGTTTCTTTATTTTTGGGGTCTGTGTGTTTTTCGACCTGGAAATGGCAAAACAGGCGCGAAAACATAGATTTGTCTCTCCTGCTGCGCACACACTTCCGATAGCTTGCGAAGGCCTAAAAAACACAATCAGCCCGTGAGTTAATATGGGAGAGACTGTTTTCATCAAGTTTGAAGCCATAGTTTTGGCGCGGCAGCCGTTTCTTTCATTTTGGGGCCTATGTGTTTTTCGACCTTGAAATCGCAAAAAAGGCGCGAAAACATGGATTTGTCTCTCCTGCCGCGCACACACTTCCGATAGCTTGCAAAGGCCTAAAAAACACAAGCAGCACGTGAGTTATTATGGGAGAGACTGTTTTCATCAAGTTTGAAGCCATAGTTTTGGCGCGGCAGCCGTTTCTTTCATTTTGGGGCCTATGTGTTTTTCGACCTTGAAATCGCAAAAAATGCGCGAAAACATGGATTTGTCTCTCCTGCCGCGCACACACTTCCGATAGCTTGCAAAGGCCTAAAAAACACAAGCAGCCCGTGAGTTATTATGGGAAAGACTGTTTTCATCAAGTTTGAAGCCATAGTTTTGGCGCGCCAGCCGTTTCTTTCATTTTGGGGCCTATGTGTTTTTCGACCTTGAAATCGCAAAAAAGGCGCGAAAACATGGATTTGTCTCTCCTGCCGCGCACACACTTCCGATAGCTTGCGAAGGCCTAAAAAACACAAGCGGCCATTGAGTTATTGTGGGAGAGACTGTTTTCATCAAGTTTGAAGCCTCAGTTTTGGCTGGACAGCCGTTTCTTTATTTTTGGGGTCTGTGTGTTTTTCGACCTGGAAATCGCAAAAAAGGCGCGAAAACATGGATTTGTCTCTCCTGCCGCGCACACACTTCCGATAGCTTGCAAAGGCCTAAAAAACACAAGCAGCCCGTGAGTTATTATGGGAGAGACTGTTTTCATCAAGTTTGAAGCCATAGTTTTGGCGCGGCAGCCGTTTCTTTCATTTTGGGGCCTATGTGTTTTTCGACCTTGAAATCGCAAAAAAGGCGCGAAAACATGGATTTGTCTCTCCTGCCGCGCACACACTTCCGATAGCTTGCAAAGGCCTAAAAAACACAAGCAGCCCGTGAGTTATTATGGGAGAGACTGTTTTCATCAAGTTTGAAGCCATAGTTTTGGCGCGGCAGCCGTTTCTTTCATTTTGGGGCCTATGTGTTTTTCGACCTTGAAATCGCAAAAAATGCGCGAAAACATGGATTTGTCTCTCCTGCCGCGCACACACTTCCGATAGCTTGCAAAGGCCTAAAAAACACAAGCAGCCCGTGAGTTATTATGGGAAAGACTGTTTTCATCAAGTTTGAAGCCATAGTTTTGGCGCGCCAGCCGTTTCTTTCATTTTGGGGCCTATGTGTTTTTCGACCTTGAAATCGCAAAAAAGGCGCGAAAACATGGATTTGTCTCTCCTGCCGCCCACACACTTCCGATAGCTTGCAAAGGCCTAAAAAACACAAGCGGCCCTTGAGTTATTGTGGGAGAGACTGTTTTCATCAAGTTTGAAGCCTCAGTTTTGGCGCGGCAGCCGTTTCTTTCATTTTGGGGCCTATGTGTTTTTCGACCTTGAAATCGCAAAAAATGCGCAAAAACATGGATTTGTCTCTCCTGCCGCGCACACACTTCCGATAGCTTGCGAAGGCCTAAAAACACAAGCGGCCCTTGAGTTATTGTGGGAGAGACTGTTTTCATCAAGTTTGAAGCCTCAGTTTTGGCTGGACAGCCGTTTCTTTATTTTTGGGGTCTGTGTGTTTTTCGACCTGGAAATGGCAAAACAGGCGCGAAAACATAGATTTGTCTCTCCTGCTGCGCACACACTTCCGATAGCTTGCGAAGGCCTAAAAAACACAATCAGCCCGTGAGTTAATATGGGAGAGACTGTTTTCATCAAGTTTGAAGCCATAGTTTTGGCGCGCCAGCCGTTTCTTTCATTTTGGGGCCTATGTGTTTTTCGACCTTGAAATCGCAAAAAAGGCGCGAAAACATGGATTTGTCTCTCCTGCCGCGCACACACTTCCGATAGCTTGCAAAGGCCTAAAAAACACAAGCAGCCCGTGAGTTATTATGGGAGAGACTGTTTTCATCAAGTTTGAAGCCATAGTTTTGGCGCGGCAGCCGTTTCTTTCATTTTGGGGCCTATGTGTTTTTCGACCTTGAAATCGCAAAAAATGCGCGAAAACATGGATTTGTCTCTCCTGCCGCGCACACACTTCCGATAGCTTGCAAAGGCCTAAAAAACACAAGCAGCCCGTGAGTTATTATGGGAGAGACTGTTTTCATCAAGTTTGAAGCCATAGTTTTGGCGCGGCAGCCGTTTCTTTCATTTTGGGGCCTATGTGTTTTTCGACCTTGAAATCGCAAAAAAGGCGCGAAAACATGGATTTGTCTCTCCTGCCGCGCACACACTTCCGATAGCGTGCAAAGGCCTAAAAAACACAAGCAGCCCGTGAGTTATTATGGGAAAGACTGTTTTCATCAAGTTTGAAGCCATAGTTTTGGCGCGCCAGCCGTTTCTTTATTTTTGGGTTCTGTGTGTTTTTCGACCTGGAAATGGCAAAAAAGGCGCGAAAACATAGATTTGTCTCTCCTGCTGCGCACACACTTCCGATAGCTTGCGAAGGCCTAAAAAACACAAGCAGCCCGTGAGTTATTATGGGAGAGACTGTTTTCATCAAGTTTGAAGCCATAGTTTTGGCGCGGCAGCCGTTTCTTTCATTTTGGGGCCTATGTGTTTTTCGACCTTGAAATCGCAAAAAATGCGCGAAAACATGGATTTGTCTCTCCTGCCGCGCACACACTTCTGATAGCTTGCGAAGGCCTAAAAAACACAAGCGGCCCTTGAGTTATTGTGGGAGAGACTGTTTTCATCAAGTTTGAAGCCTCAGTTTTGGCTGGACAGCCGTTTCTTTATTTTTGGGGTCTGTGTGTTTTTCGACCTGGAAATGGCAAAACACGCGCGAAAACATAGATTTGTCTCTCCTGCTGCGCACACACTTCCGATAGCTTGCGAAGGCCTAAAAAACACAATCAGCCCGTGAGTTAATATGGGAGAGACTGTTTTCATCAAGTTTGAAGCCATAGTTTTGGCGCGGCAGCCGTTTCTTTCATTTTGGGGCCTATGTGTTTTTCGACCTTGAAATCGCAAAAAATGCGCAAAAACATGGATTTGTCTCTCCTGCCGCGCACACACTTCCGATAGCTTGCGAAGGCCTAAAAAACACAAGCGGCCCTTGAGTTATTGTGGGAGAGACTGTTTTCATCAAGTTTGAAGCCTCAGTTTTGGCTGGACAGCCGTTTCTTTATTTTTGGGGTCTGTGTGTTTTTCGACCTGGAAATGGCAAAACAGGCGCGAAAACATAGATTTGTCTCTCCTGCTGCGCACACACTTCCGATAGCTTGCGAAGGCCTAAAAAACACAATCAGCCCGTGAGTTAATATGGGAGAGACTGTTTTCATCAAGTTTGAAGCCATAGTTTTGGCGCGCCAGCCGTTTCTTTCATTTTGGGGCCTATGTGTTTTTCGACCTTGAAATCGCAAAAAAGGCGCGAAAACATGGATTTGTCTCTCCTGCCGCGCACACACTTCCGATAGCTTGCAAAGGCCTAAAAAACACAAGCAGCCCGTGAGTTATTATGGGAGAGACTGTTTTCATCAAGTTTGAAGCCATAGTTTTGGCGCGGCAGCCGTTTCTTTCATTTTGGGGCCTATGTGTTTTTCGACCTTGAAATCGCAAAAAATGCGCGAAAACATGGATTTGTCTCTCCTGCCGCGCACACACTTCCGATAGCTTGCAAAGGCCTAAATAACACAAGCAGCCCGTGAGTTATTATGGGAGAGACTGTTTTCATCAAGTTTGAAGCCATAGTTTTGGCGCGGCAGCCGTTTCTTTCATTTTGGGGCCTATGTGTTTTTCGACCTTGAAATCGCAAAAAAGGCGCGAAAACATGGATTTGTCTCTCCTGCCGCGCACACACTTCCGATAGCGTGCAAAGGCCTAAAAAACACAAGCAGCCCGTGAGTTATTATGGGAAAGACTGTTTTCATCAAGTTTGAAGCCATAGTTTTGGCGCGCCAGCCGTTTCTTTATTTTTGGGTTCTGTGTGTTTTTCGACCTGGAAATGGCAAAAAAGGCGCGAAAACATAGATTTGTCTCTCCTGCTGCGCACACACTTCCGATAGCTTGCGAAGGCCTAAAAAACACAAGCAGCCCGTGAGTTATTATGGGAGAGACTGTTTTCATCAAGTTTGAAGCCATAGTTTTGGCGCGGCAGCCGTTTCTTTCATTTTGGGGCCTATGTGTTTTTCGACCTTGAAATCGCAAAAAATGCGCGAAAACATGGATTTGTCTCTCCTGCCGCGCACACACTTCTGATAGCTTGCGAAGGCCTAAAAAACACAAGCGGCCCTTGAGTTATTGTGGGAGAGACTGTTTTCATCAAGTTTGAAGCCTCAGTTTTGGCTGGACAGCCGTTTCTTTATTTTTGGGGTCTGTGTGTTTTTCGACCTGGAAATGGCAAAACACGCGCGAAAACATAGATTTGTCTCTCCTGCTGCGCACACACTTCCGATAGCTTGCGAAGGCCTAAAAAACACAATCAGCCCGTGAGTTAATATGGGAGAGACTGTTTTCATCAAGTTTGAAGCCATAGTTTTGGCGCGGCAGCCGTTTCTTTCATTTTGGGGCCTATGTGTTTTTCGACCTTGAAATCGCAAAAAATGCGCGAAAACATGGATTTGTCTCTCCTGCCGCGCACACACTTCCGATAGCTTGCGAAGGCCTAAAAAACACAAGCGGCCATTGAGTTATTGTGGGAGAGACTGTTTTCATCAAGTTTGAAGCCTCAGTTTTGGCTGGACAGCCGTTTCTTTATTTTTGGGGTCTGTGTGTTTTTCGACCTGGAAATCGCAAAAAAGGCGCGAAAACATGGATTTGTCTCTCCTGCCGCGCACACACTTCCGATAGCTTGCAAAGGCCTAAAAAACACAAGCAGCCCGTGAGTTATTATGGGAGAGACTGTTTTCATCAAGTTTGAAGCCATAGTTTTGGCGCGGCAGCCGTTTCTTTCATTTTGGGGCCTATGTGTTTTTCGACCTTGAAATCGCAAAAAATGCGCGAAAACATGGATTTGTCTCTCCTGCCGCGCACACACTTCTGATAGCTTGCGAAGGCCTAAAAAACACAAGCGGCCCTTGAGTTATTGTGGGAGAGACTGTTTTCATCAAGTTTGAAGCCTCAGTTTTGGCTGGACAGCCGTTTCTTTATTTTTGGGGTCTGTGTGTTTTTCGACCTGGAAATGGCAAAACACGCGCGAAAACATAGATTTGTCTCTCCTGCTGCGCACACACTTCCGATAGCTTGCGAAGGCCTAAAAAACACAATCAGCCCGTGAGTTAATATGGGAGAGACTGTTTTCATCAAGTTTGAAGCCATAGTTTTGGCGCGGCAGCCGTTTCTTTCATTTTGGGGCCTATGTGTTTTTCGACCTTGAAATCGCAAAAAATGCGCGAAAACATGGATTTGTCTCTCCTGCCGCGCACACACTTCCGATAGCTTGCGAAGGCCTAAAAAACACAAGCGGCCATTGAGTTATTGTGGGAGAGACTGTTTTCATCAAGTTTGAAGCCTCAGTTTTGGCTGGACAGCCGTTTCTTTATTTTTGGGGTCTGTGTGTTTTTCGACCTGGAAATCGCAAAAAAGTCGCGAAAACATGGATTTGTCTCTCCTGCCGCGCACACACTTCCGATAGCTTGCAAAGGCCTAAAAAACACAAGCAGCCCGTGAGTTATTATGGGAGAGACTGTTTTCATCAAGTTTGAAGCCATAGTTTTGGCGCGGCAGCCGTTTCTTTCATTTTGGGGCCTATGTGTTTTTCGACCTTGAAATCGCAAAAAAGGCGCGAAAACATGGATTTGTATCTCCTGCCGCGCACACACTTCCGATAGCTTGCAAAGGCCTTAAAAACACAAGCAGCCCGTGAGTTATTATGGGAGAGACTGTTTTCATCAAGTTTGAAGCCATAGTATTGGCGCGGCAGCCGTTTCTTTCATTTTGGGGCCTATGTGTTTTTCGACCTTGAAATCGCAAAAAAGGCGCGAAAACATGGATTTGTCTCTCCTGCCGCGCACACACTTCCGATAGCTTGCGAAGGCCTAAAAAACACAAGCGGCCCTTGAGTTATTGTGGGAGAGACTATTTTCATCAAGTTTGAAGCCTCAGTTTTGGCTGGACAGCCGTTTCTTTATTTTTGGGGTCTGTGTGTTTTTCGACCTGGAAATGGCAAAACAGGCGCGAAAACATAGATTTGTCTCTCCTGCTGCGCACACACTTCCGATAGCTTGCGAAGGCCTAAAAAACACAATCAGCCCGTGAGTTAATATGGGAGAGACTGTTTTCATCAAGTTTGAAGCCATAGTTTTGGCGCCCCAGCCGTTTCTTTCATTTTGGGGCCTATGTGTTTTTCGACCTTGAAATCGCAAAAAAGGCGCGAAAACATGGATTTGTCTCTCCTGCCGCGCACACACTTCCGATAGCTTGCAAAGGCCTAAAAAACACAAGCAGCCCGTGAGTTATTATGGGAGAGACTGTTTTCATCAAGTTTGAAGCCATAGTTTTGGCGCGCCAGCCGTTTCTTTCATTTTGGGGCCTATGTGTTTTTCCACCTTGAAATCGCAAAAAAGGCGCGAAAACATGGATTTGTCTCTCCTGCCGCGCACACACTTCCGATAACTTGCAAAGGCCTAAAAAACACAAGCAGCCCGTGAGTTATTATGGGAGAGACTGTTTTCATCAAGTTTGAAGCCATAGTTTTGGCGCGGCAGCCGTTTCTTTCATTTTGGGGCCTATGTGTTTTTCGACCTTGAAATCGAAAAAAATGCGCGAAAACATGGATTTGTCTCTACTGCCGCGCACACACTTCCGATAGCTTGCGAAGGCCTAAAAAACACAAGCGGCCCTTGAGTTATTTTGGGAGAGACTGTTTTCATCAAGTTTGAAGCCTCAGTTTTGGCTGGACAGCCGTTTCTTTATTTTTGGGGTCTGTGTGTTTTTCGACCTGGAAATCGCAAAAAAGGCGCGAAAACATGGATTTGTCTCTCCTGCCGCGCACACACTTCCGATAGCTTGCAAAGGCCTAAAAAACACAAGCAGTCCGTGAGTTATTATGGGAGAGACTGTTTTCATCAAGTTTGAAGCCATAGTTTTGGCGCGCCAGCCGTTTCTTTCATTTTGGGGCCTATGTGTTTTTCGACCTTGAAATCGCAAAAAAGGCGCGAAAACATGGATTTGTCTCTCCTGCCGCGCACACACTTCCGATAGCTTGCAAAGGCCTAAAAAACACAAGCAGCCCGTGAGTTATTATGGGAGAGACTGTTTTCATCAAGTTTGAAGCCATAGTTTTGGCGCGCCAGCCGTTTCTTTCATTTTGGGGCCTATGTGTTTTTCGACCTTGAAATCGCAAAAAAGGCGCGAAAACATGGATTTGTCTCTCCTGCCGCGCACACACTTCCGATAGCTTGCAAAGGCCTAAAAAACACAAGCAGCCCGTGAGTTATTATGGGAGAGACTGTTTTCATCAAGTTTGAAGCCATAGTTTTGGCGCGGCAGCCGTTTCTTTCATTTTGGGGCCTATGTGTTTTTCGACCTTGAAATCGCAAAAAATGCGCGAAAACATGGATTTGTCTCTCCTGCCGCGCACACACTTCCGATAGCTTGCGAAGGCCTAAAAAACACAAGCGGCCCTTGAGTTATTGTGGGAGAGACTATTTTCATCAAGTTTGAAGCCTCAGTTTTGGCTGGACAGCCGTTTCTTTATTTTTGGGGTCTGTGTGTTTTTCGACCTGGAAATGGCAAAACAGGCGCGAAAACATAGATTTGTCTCTCCTGCTGCACACACACTTCCGATAGCTTGCGAAGGCCTAAAAAACACAATCAGCCCGTGAGTTAATATGGGAGAGACTGTTTTCATCAAGTTTGAAGCCATAGTTTTGGCGCGGCAGCCGTTTCTTTCATTTTGGGGCCTATGTGTTTTTCGACCTTGAAATCGCAAAAAAGGCGTGAAAACATGGATTTGTCTCTCCTGCCGCGCACACACTTCCGATAGCTTGCAAAGGCCTAAAAAACACAAGCAGCACGTGAGTTATTATGGGAGAGACTGTTTTCATCAAGTTTGAAGCCATAGTTTTGGCGCGGCAGCCGTTTCTTTCATTTTGGGGCCTATGTGTTTTTCGACCTTGAAATCGCAAAAAATGCGCGAAAACATGGATTTGTCTCTCCTGCCGCGCACACACTTCCGATAGCTTGCAAAGGCCTAAAAAACACAAGCAGCCCGTGAGTTATTATGGGAAAGACTGTTTTCATCAAGTTTGAAGCCATAGTTTTGGCGCGCCAGCCGTTTCTTTCATTTTGGGGCCTATGTGTTTTTCGACCTTGAAATCGCAAAAAAGGCGCGAAAACATGGATTTGTCTCTCCTGCCGCGCACACACTTCCGATAGCTTGCGAAGGCCTAAAAAACACAAGCGGCCATTGAGTTATTGTGGGAGAGACTGTTTTCATCAAGTTTGAAGCTTCAGTTTTGGCTGGACAGCCGTTTCTTTATTTTTGGGGTCTGTGTGTTTTTCGACCTGGAAATCGTAAAAAAGGCGCGAAAACATGGATTTGTCTCTCCTGCCGCGCACACACTTCCGATAGCTTGCAAAGGCCTAAAAAACACAAGCAGCCCGTGAGTTATTATGGGAGAGACTGTTTTCATCAAGTTTGAAGCCATAGTTTTGGCGCGGCAGCCGTTTCTTTCATTTTGGGGCCTATGTGTTTTTCGACCTTGAAATCGCAAAAAAGGCGCGAAAACATGGATTTGTCTCTCCTGCCGCGCACACACTTCCGATAGCTTGCAAAGGCCTAAAAAACACAAGCAGCCCGTGAGTTATTATGGGAGAGACTGTTTTCATCAAGTTTGAAGCCATAGTTTTGGCGCGGCAGCCGTTTCTTTCATTTTGGGGCCTATGTGTTTTTCGACCTTGAAATCGCAAAAAAGGCGCGAAAACATGGATTTGTCTCTCCTGCCGCCCACACACTTCCGATAGCTTGCAAAAGCCTAAAAAACACAAGCGGTCCTTGAGTTATTGTGGGAGAGACTGTTTTCATCAAGTTTGAAGCCTCAGTTTTGGCGCGGCAGCCGTTTCTTTCATTTTGGGGCCTATGTGTTTTTCGACCTTGAAATCGCAAAAAATGCGCAAAAACATGGATTTGTCTCTCCTGCCGCGCACACACTTCCGATAGCTTGCGAAGGCCTAAAAAACACAAGCGGCCCTTGAGTTATTGTGGGAGAGACTGTTTTCATCAAGTTTGAAGCCTCAGTTTTGGCTGGACAGCCGTTTCTTTATTTTTGGGGTCTGTGTGTTTTTCGACCTGGAAATGGCAAAATAGGCGCGAAAACATAGATTTGTCTCTCCTGCTGCGCACACACTTCCGATAGCTTGCGAAGGCCTAAAAAACACAATCAGCCCGTGAGTTAATATGGGAGAGACTGTTTTCATCAAGTTTGAAGCCATAGTTTTGGTGCGCCAGCCGTTTCTTTCATTTTGGGGCCTATGTGTTTTTCGACCTTGAAATCGCAAAAAAGGCGCGAAAACATGGATTTGTCTCTCCTGCCGCGCACACACTTCCGATAGCTTGCAAAGGCCTAAAAAACACAAGCAGCCCGTGAGTTATTATGGGAGAGACTGTTTTCATCAAGTTTGAAGCCATAGTTTTGGCGCGGCAGCCGTTTCTTTCATTTTGGGGCCTATGTGTTTTTCGACCTTGAAATCGCAAAAAAGGCGCGAAAACATGGATTTGTCTCTCCTGCCGCGCACACACTTCCGATAGCTTGCAAAGGCCTAAAAAACACAAGCAGCCCGTGAGTTATTATGGGAGAGACTGTTTTCATCAAGTTTGAAGCCATAGTTTTGGCGCGGCAGCCGTTTCTTTCATTTTGGGGCCTATGTGTTTTTCGACCTTGAAATCGCAAAAAAGGCGCGAAAACATGGATTTGTCTCTCCTGCCGCGCACACACTTCCGATAGCGTGCAAAGGCCTAAAAAACACAAGCAGCCCGTGAGTTATTATGGGAAAGACTGTTTTCATCAAGTTTGAAGCCATAGTTTTGGCGCGCCAGCCGTTTCTTTATTTTTGGGTTCTGTGTGTTTTTCGACCTGGAAATGGCAAAAAAGGCGCGAAAACATAGATTTGTCTCTCCTGCTGCGCACACACTTCCGATAGCTTGCGAAGGCCTAAAAAACACAATCAGCCCGTGAGTTAATATGGGGGAGACTGTTTTCATCAAGTTTGAAGCCATAATTTTGGCGCGCCAGCCGTTTCTTTCATTTTGGGGCCTATGTGTTTTTCGACCTTGAAATCGCAAAAAATGCGCGAAAACATGGATTTGTCTCTCCTGCCGCGCACACACTTCTGATAGCTTGCGAAGGCCTAAAAAACACAAGCGGCCCTTGAGTTATTGTGGGAGAGACTGTTTTCATCAAGTTTGAAGCCTCAGTTTTGGCTGGACAGCCGTTTCTTTATTTTTGGGGTCTGTGTGTTTTTCGACCTGGAAATGGCAAAACACGCGCGAAAACATAGATTTGTCTCTCCTGCTGCGCACACACTTCCGATAGCTTGCGAAGGCCTAAAAAACACAATCAGCCCGTGAGTTAATATGGGAGAGACTGTTTTCATCAAGTTTGAAGCCATAGTTTTGGCGCGGCAGCCGTTTCTTTCATTTTGGGGCCTATGTGTTTTTCGACCTTGAAATCGCAAAAAATGCGCGAAAACATGGATTTGTCTCTCCTGCCGCGCACACACTTCCGATAGCTTGCGAAGGCCTAAAAAACACAAGCGGCCATTGAGTTATTGTGGGAGAGACTGTTTTCATCAAGTTTGAAGCCTCAGTTTTGGCTGGACAGCCGTTTCTTTATTTTTGGGGTCTGTGTGTTTTTCGACCTTGAAATCGCAAAAAAGGCGCGAAAACATGGATTTGTCTCTCCTGCCGCGCACACACTTCCGATAGCTTGCAAAGGCCTAAAAAACACAAGCAGCCCGTGAGTTATTATGGGAGAGACTGTTTTCATCAAGTTTGAAGCCATAGTTTTGGCGCGGCAGCCGTTTCTTTCATTTTGGGGCCTATGTGTTTTTCGACCTTGAAATCGCAAAAAAGGCGCGAAAACATGGATTTGTCTCTCCTGCCGCGCACACACTTCCGATAGCTTGCAAAGGCCTAAAAAACACAAGCAGCCCGTGAGTTATTATGGGAAAGACTGTTTTCATCAAGTTTGAAGCCATAGTTTTGGCGCGGCAGCCGTTTCTTTCATTTTGGGGCCTATGTGTTTTTCGACCTTGAAATCGCAAAAAAGGCGCGAAAACATGGATTTGTCTCTCCTGCCGCGCACACACTTCCGATAGCTTGCAAAGGCCTAAAAAACACAAGCGGCCCTTGAGTTATTGTGGGAGAGACTGTTTTCATCAAGTTTGAAGCCTCAGTTTTGGCTGGACTGCCGTT
Source organism: Argentina silus (assembly GCF_951799395.1). Taxonomy (NCBI): domain Eukaryota; kingdom Metazoa; phylum Chordata; class Actinopteri; order Argentiniformes; family Argentinidae; genus Argentina; species Argentina silus. The sequence goes on along the minus strand of NW_028152597.1, from coordinate 458,514 downwards.
TCTTTATTTTTGGGGTCTGTGTGTTTTTCGACCTGGAAATGGCAAAACAGGCGCGAAAACATAGATTTGTCTCTCCTGCTGCGCACACACTTCCGATAGCTTGCGAAGGCCTAAAAAACACAATCAGCCCGTGAGTTAATATGGGAGAGACTGTTTTCATCAAGTTTGAAGCCATAGTTTTGGCGCGCCAGCCGTTTCTTTCATTTTGGGGCCTATGTGTTTTTCGACCTTGAAATCGCAAAAAAGGCGCGAAAACATGGATTTGTCTCTCCTGCCGCGCACACACTTCCGATAGCTTTCAAAGGCCTAAAAAACACAAGCAGCCCGTGAGTTATTATGGGAGAGACTGTTTTCATCAAGTTTGAAGCCATAGTTTTGGAGCGGCAGCCGTTTCTTTCATTTTGGGGCCTATGTGTTTTTCGACCTTGAAATCGCAAAAAATGCGCGAAAACATGGATTTGTCTCTCCTGCCGCGCACACACTTCCGATAGCTTGCAAAGGCCTAAAAAACACAAGCAGCCCGTGAGTTATTATGGGAGAGACTGTTTTCATCAAGTTTGAAGCCATAGTTTTGGCGCGGCAGCCGTTTCTTTCATTTTGGGGCCTATGTGTTTTTCGACCTTGAAATCGCAAAAAAGGCGCGAAAACATGGATTTGTCTCTCCTGCCGCGCACACACTTCCGATAGCTTGCAAAGGCCTAAAAAACACAAGCAGCCCGTGAGTTATTATGGGAAAGACTGTTTTCATCAAGTTTGAAGCCATAGTTTTGGCGCGCCAGCCGTTTCTTTCATTTTGGGGCCTATGTGTTTTTCGACCTTGAAATCGCAAAAAAGGCGCGAAAACATGGATTTGTCTCTCCTGCCGCGCACACACTTCCGATAGCTTGCAAAGGCCTAAAAAACACAAGCGGCCCTTGAGTTATTGTGGGAGAGACTGTTTTCATCAAGTTTGAAGCCTCAGTTTTGGCTGGACAGCCGTTGCTTTCATTTTGGGGCCTATGTGTTTTTCGACCTTGAAATCGCAAAAAATTCGCGAAAACATGGATTTGTCTCTCCTGCCGCGCACACACTTCCGATAGCTTGCGAAGGCCTAAAAAACACAAGCGGCCCTTGAGTTATTGTGGGAGAGACTGTTTTCATCAAGTTTGAAGCCTCAGTTTTGGCTGGACAGCCGTTTCTTTATTTTTGGGGTCTGTGTGTTTTTCGACCTGGAAATGGCAAAACAGGCGCGAAAACATAGATTTGTCTCTCCTGCTGCGCACACACTTCCGATAGCTTGCGAAGGCCTAAAAAACACAATCAGCCCGTGAGTTAATATGGGAGAGACTGTTTTCATCAAGTTTGAAGCCATAGTTTTGGCGCGGCAGCCGTTTCTTTCATTTTGGGGCCTATGTGTTTTTCGACCTTGAAATCGCAAAAAATGCGCGAAAACATGGATTTGTCTCTCCTGCCGCGCACACACTTCCGATAGCTTGCGAAGGCCTAAAAAACACAAGCGGCCATTGAGTTATTGTGGGAGAGACTGTTTTCATCAAGTTTGAAGCCTCAGTTTTGGCTGGACAGCCGTTTCTTTATTTTTGGGGTCTGTGTGTTTTTCGACCTGGAAATCGCAAAAAAGTCGCGAAAACATGGATTTGTCTCTCCTGCCGCGCACACACTTCCGATAGCTTGCAAAGGCCTAAAAAACACAAGCAGCCCGTGAGTTATTATGGGAGAGACTGTTTTCATCAAGTTTGAAGCCATAGTTTTGGCGCGGCAGCCGTTTCTTTCATTTTGGGGCCTATGTGTTTTTCGACATTGAAATCGCAAAAAATGCGCGAAAACATGGATTTGTCTCTCCTGCCGCGCACACACTTCCGATAGCTTGCAAAGGCCTAAAAAACACAAGCAGCCCGTGAGTTATTATGGGAGAGACTGTTTTCATCAAGTTTGAAGCCATAGTTTTGGCGCGGCAGCCGTTTCTTTCATTTTGGGGCCTATGTGTTTTTCGACCTTGAAATCGCAAAAAAGGCGCGAAAACATGGATTTGTCTCTCCTGCCGCGCACACACTTCCGATAGCTTGCAAAGGCCTAAAAAACACAAGCAGCCCGTGAGTTATTATGGGAAAGACTGTTTTCATCAAGTTTGAAGCCATAGTTTTGGCGCGGCAGCCGTTTCTTTCATTTTGGGGCCTATGTGTTTTTCGACCTTGAAATCGCAAAAAAGGCGCGAAAACATGGATTTGTCTCTCCTGCCACGCACACACTTCCGATAGCTTGCAAAGGCCTAAAAAACACAAGCGGCCCTTGAGTTATTGTGGGAGAGACTGTTTTCATCAAGTTTGAAGCCTCAGTTTTGGCTGGACAGCCGTTTCTTTATTTTTGGGGTCTGTGTGTTTTTCGACCTGGAAATGGCAAAACAGGCGCGAAAACATAGATTTGTCTCTCCTGCTGCGCACACACTTCCGATAGCTTGCGAAGGCCTAAAAAACACAATCAGCCCGTGAGTTAATATGGGAGAGACTGTTTTCATCAAGTTTGAAGCCATAGTTTTGGCGCGCCAGCCGTTTCTTTCATTTTGGGGCCTATGTGTTTTTCGACCTTGAAATCGCAAAAAAGGCGCGAAAACATGGATTTGTCTCTCCTGCCGCGCACACACTTCCGATAGCTTTCAAAGGCCTAAAAAACACAAGCAGCCCGTGAGTTATTATGGGAGAGACTGTTTTCATCAAGTTTGAAGCCATAGTTTTGGAGCGGCAGCCGTTTCTTTCATTTTGGGGCCTATGTGTTTTTCGACCTTGAAATCGCAAAAAATGCGCGAAAACATGGATTTGTCTCTCCTGCCGCGCACACACTTCCGATAGCTTGCAAAGGCCTAAAAAACACAAGCAGCCCGTGAGTTATTATGGGAGAGACTGTTTTCATCAAGTTTGAAGCCATAGTTTTGGCGCGGCAGCCGTTTCTTTCATTTTGGGGCCTATGTGTTTTTCGACCTTGAAATCGCAAAAAAGGCGCGAAAACATGGATTTGTCTCTCCTGCCGCGCACACACTTCCGATAGCTTGCAAAGGCCTAAAAAACACAAGCAGCCCGTGAGTTATTATGGGAAAGACTGTTTTCATCAAGTTTGAAGCCATAGTTTTGGCGCGCCAGCCGTTTCTTTCATTTTGGGGCCTATGTGTTTTTCGACCTTGAAATCGCAAAAAAGGCGCGAAAACATGTATTTGTCTCTCCTGCCGCGCACACACTTCCGATAGCTTGCAAAGGCCTAAAAAACACAAGCGGCCCTTGAGTTATTGTGGGAGAGACTGTTTTCATCAAGTTTGAAGCCTCAGTTTTGGCTGGACAGCCGTTGCTTTCATTTTGGGGCCTATGTGTTTTTCGACCTTGAAATCGCAAAAAATTCGCGAAAACATGGATTTGTCTCTCCTGCCGCGCACACACTTCCGATAGCTTGCGAAGGCCTAAAAAACACAAGCGGCCCTTGAGTTATTGTGGGAGAGACTGTTTTCATCAAGTTTGAAGCCTCAGTTTTGGCTGGACAGCCGTTTCTTTATTTTTGGGGTCTGTGTGTTTTTCGACCTGGAAATGGCAAAACAGGCGCGAAAACATAGATTTGTCTCTCCTGCTGCGCACACACTTCCGATAGCTTGCGAAGGCCTAAAAAACACAATCAGCCCGTGAGTTAATATGGGAGAGACTGTTTTCATCAAGTTTGAAGCCATAGTTTTGGCGCGGCAGCCGTTTCTTTCATTTTGGGGCCTATGTGTTTTTCGACCTTGAAATCGCAAAAAATGCGCGAAAACATGGATTTGTCTCTCCTGCCGCGCACACACTTCCGATAGCTTGCGAAGGCCTAAAAAACACAAGCGGCCATTGAGTTATTGTGGGAGAGACTGTTTTCATCAAGTTTGAAGCCTCAGTTTTGGCTGGACAGCCGTTTCTTTATTTTTGGGGTCTGTGTGTTTTTCGACCTGGAAATCGCAAAAAAGTCGCGAAAACATGGATTTGTCTCTCCTGCCGCGCACACACTTCCGATAGCTTGCAAAGGCCTAAAAAACACAAGCAGCCCGTGAGTTATTATGGGAGAGACTGTTTTCATCAAGTTTGAAGCCATAGTTTTGGCGCGGCAGCCGTTTCTTTCATTTTGGGGCCTATGTGTTTTTCGACATTGAAATCGCAAAAAATGCGCGAAAACATGGATTTGTCTCTCCTGCCGCGCACACACTTCCGATAGCTTGCAAAGGCCTAAAAAACACAAGCAGCCCGTGAGTTATTATGGGAGAGACTGTTTTCATCAAGTTTGAAGCCATAGTTTTGGCGCGGCAGCCGTTTCTTTCATTTTGGGGCCTATGTGTTTTTCGACCTTGAAATCGCAAAAAAGGCGCGAAAACATGGATTTGTCTCTCCTGCCGCGCACACACTTCCGATAGCTTGCAAAGGCCTAAAAAACACAAGCAGCCCGTGAGTTATTATGGGAAAGACTGTTTTCATCAAGTTTGAAGCCATAGTTTTGGCGCGGCAGCCGTTTCTTTCATTTTGGGGCCTATGTGTTTTTCGACCTTGAAATCGCAAAAAAGGCGCGAAAACATGGATTTGTCTCTCCTGCCGCGCACACACTTCCGATAGCTTTCAAAGGCCTAAAAAACACAAGCAGCCCGTGAGTTATTATGGGAGAGACTGTTTTCATCAAGTTTGAAGCCATAGTTTTGGAGCGGCAGCCGTTTCTTTCATTTTGGGGCCTATGTGTTTTTCGACCTTGAAATCGCAAAAAATGCGCGAAAACATGGATTTGTCTCTCCTGCCGCGCACACACTTCCGATAGCTTGCAAAGGCCTAAAAAACACAAGCAGCCCGTGAGTTATTATGGGAGAGACTGTTTTCATCAAGTTTGAAGCCATAGTTTTGGCGCGGCAGCCGTTTCTTTCATTTTGGGGCCTATGTGTTTTTCGACCTTGAAATCGCAAAAAAGGCGCGAAAACATGTATTTGTCTCTCCTGCCGCGCACACACTTCCGATAGCTTGCAAAGGCCTAAAAAACACAAGCGGCCCTTGAGTTATTGTGGGAGAGACTGTTTTCATCAAGTTTGAAGCCTCAGTTTTGGCTGGACAGCCGTTGCTTTCATTTTGGGGCCTATGTGTTTTTCGACCTTGAAATCGCAAAAAATTCGCGAAAACATGGATTTGTCTCTCCTGCCGCGCACACACTTCCGATAGCTTGCGAAGGCCTAAAAAACACAAGCGGCCCTTGAGTTATTGTGGGAGAGACTGTTTTCATCAAGTTTGAAGCCTCAGTTTTGGCTGGACAGCCGTTTCTTTATTTTTGGGGTCTGTGTGTTTTTCGACCTGGAAATGGCAAAACAGGCGCGAAAACATAGATTTGTCTCTCCTGCTGCGCACACACTTCCGATAGCTTGCGAAGGCCTAAAAAACACAATCAGCCCGTGAGTTAATATGGGAGAGACTGTTTTCATCAAGTTTGAAGCCATAGTTTTGGCGCGGCAGCCGTTTCTTTCATTTTGGGGCCTATGTGTTTTTCGACCTTGAAATCGCAAAAAATGCGCGAAAACATGGATTTGTCTCTCCTGCCGCGCACACACTTCCGATAGCTTGCGAAGGCCTAAAAAACACAAGCGGCCATTGAGTTATTGTGGGAGAGACTGTTTTCATCAAGTTTGAAGCCTCAGTTTTGGCTGGACAGCCGTTGCTTTATTTTTGGGTTCTGTGTGTTTTTCGACCTGGAAATGGCAAAAAAGGCGCGAAAACATAGATTTGTCTCTCCTGCTGCGCACACACTTCCGATAGCTTGCGAAGGCCTAAAAAACACAATCAGCCCGTGAGTTAATATGGGAGAGACTGTTTTCATCAAGTTTGAAGCCATAGTTTTGGCGCGGCAGCCGTTTCTTTCATTTTGGGGCCTATGTGTTTTTCGACCTTGAAATCGCAAAAAAGGCGCAAAAACATGGATTTGTCTCTCCTGCCGCGCACACACTTCCGATAGCTTGCGAAGGCCTAAAAAACACAAGCGGCCCTTGAGTTATTGTGGGAGAGACTGTTTTCATCAAGTTTGAAGCCTCAGTTTTGGCTGGACAGCCGTTTCTTTATTTTTGGGGTCTGTGTGTTTTTCGACCTGGAAATGGCAAAACAGGCGCGAAAACATAGATTTGTCTCTCCTGCTGCGCACACACTTCCGATAGCTTGCGAAGGCCTAAAAAACACAATCAGCCCGTGAGTTAATATGGGAGAGACTGTTTTCATCAAGTTTGAAGCCATAGTTTTGGCGCGCCAGCCGTTTCTTTCATTTTGGGGCCTATGTGTTTTTCGACCTTGAAATCGCAAAAAAGGCGCGAAAACATGGATTTGTCTCTCCTGCCGCGCACACACTTCCGATAGCTTTCAAAGGCCTAAAAAACACAAGCAGCCCGTGAGTTATTATGGGAGAGACTGTTTTCATCAAGTTTGAAGCCATAGTTTTGGAGCGGCAGCCGTTTCTTTCATTTTGGGGCCTATGTGTTTTTCGACCTTGAAATCGCAAAAAATGCGCGAAAACATGGATTTGTCTCTCCTGCCGCGCACACACTTCCGATAGCTTGCAAAGGCCTAAAAAACACAAGCAGCCCGTGAGTTATTATGGGAGAGACTGTTTTCATCAAGTTTGAAGCCATAGTTTTGGCGCGGCAGCCGTTTCTTTCATTTTGGGGCCTATGTGTTTTTCGACCTTGAAATCGCAAAAAAGGCGCGAAAACATGGATTTGTCTCTCCTGCCGCGCACACACTTCCGATAGCTTGCAAAGGCCTAAAAAACACAAGCAGCCCGTGAGTTATTATGGGAAAGACTGTTTTCATCAAGTTTGAAGCCATAGTTTTGGCGCGCCAGCCGTTTCTTTCATTTTGGGGCCTATGTGTTTTTCGACCTTGAAATCGCAAAAAAGGCGCGAAAACATGGATTTGTCTCTCCTGCCGCGCACACACTTCCGATAGCTTGCAAAGGCCTAAAAAACACAAGCGGCCCTTGAGTTATTGTGGGAGAGACTGTTTTCATCAAGTTTGAAGCCTCAGTTTTGGCTGGACAGCCGTTGCTTTCATTTTGGGGCCTATGTGTTTTTCGACCTTGAAATCGCAAAAAATTCGCGAAAACATGGATTTGTCTCTCCTGCCGCGCACACACTTCCGATAGCTTGCGAAGGCCTAAAAAACACAAGCGGCCCTTGAGTTATTGTGGGAGAGACTGTTTTCATCAAGTTTGAAGCCTCAGTTTTGGCTGGACAGCCGTTTCTTTATTTTTGGGGTCTGTGTGTTTTTCGACCTGGAAATGGCAAAACAGGCGCGAAAACATAGATTTGTCTCTCCTGCTGCGCACACACTTCCGATAGCTTGCGAAGGCCTAAAAAACACAATCAGCCCGTGAGTTAATATGGGAGAGACTGTTTTCATCAAGTTTGAAGCCATAGTTTTGGCGCGGCAGCCGTTTCTTTCATTTTGGGGCCTATGTGTTTTTCGACCTTGAAATCGCAAAAAATGCGCGAAAACATGGATTTGTCTCTCCTGCCGCGCACACACTTCCGATAGCTTGCGAAGGCCTAAAAAACACAAGCGGCCATTGAGTTATTGTGGGAGAGACTGTTTTCATCAAGTTTGAAGCCTCAGTTTTGGCTGGACAGCCGTTGCTTTATTTTTGGGTTCTGTGTGTTTTTCGACCTGGAAATGGCAAAAAAGGCGCGAAAACATAGATTTGTCTCTCCTGCTGCGCACACACTTCCGATAGCTTGCGAAGGCCTAAAAAACACAATCAGCCCGTGAGTTAATATGGGAGAGACTGTTTTCATCAAGTTTGAAGCCATAGTTTTGGCGCGGCAGCCGTTTCTTTCATTTTGGGGCCTATGTGTTTTTCGACCTTGAAATCGCAAAAAAGGCGCAAAAACATGGATTTGTCTCTCCTGCCGCGCACACACTTCCGATAGCTTGCGAAGGCCTAAAAAACACAAGCGGCCCTTGAGTTATTGTGGGAGAGACTGTTTTCATCAAGTTTGAAGCCTCAGTTTTGGCTGGACAGCCGTTTCTTTATTTTTGGGGTCTGTGTGTTTTTCGACCTGGAAATGGCAAAACAGGCGCGAAAACATAGATTTGTCTCTCCTGCTGCGCACACACTTCCGATAGCTTGCGAAGGCCTAAAAAACACAATCAGCCCGTGAGTTAATATGGGAGAGACTGTTTTCATCAAGTTTGAAGCCATAGTTTTGGCGCGCCAGCCGTTTCTTTCATTTTGGGGCCTATGTGTTTTTCGACCTTGAAATCGCAAAAAAGGCGCGAAAACATGGATTTGTCTCTCCTGCCGCGCACACACTTCCGATAGCTTGCAAAGGCCTAAAAAACACAAGCAGCCCGTGAGTTATTATGGGAGAGACTGTTTTCATCAAGTTTGAAGCCATAGTTTTGGCGCGGCAGCCGTTTCTTTCATTTTGGGGCCTATGTGTTTTTCGACCTTGAAATCGCAAAAAATGCGCGAAAACATGGATTTGTCTCTCCTGCCGCGCACACACTTCCGATAGCTTGCAAAGGCCTAAAAAACACAAGCAGCCCGTGAGTTATTATGGGAGAGACTGTTTTCATCAAGTTTGAAGCCATAGTTTTGGCGCGACAGCCGTTTCTTTCATTTTGGGGCCTATGTGTTTTTCGACATTGAAATCGCAAAAAAGGCGCGAAAACATGGATTTGTCTCTCCTGCCGCGCACACACTTCCGATAGCGTGCAAAGGCCTAAAAAACACAAGCAGCCCGTGAGTTATTATGGGAAAGACTGTTTTCATCAAGTTTGAAGCCATAGTTTTGGCGCGCCAGCCGTTTCTTTATTTTTGGGTTCTGTGTGTTTTTCGACCTGGAAATGGCAAAAAAGGCGCGAAAACATAGATTTGTCTCTCCTGCTGCGCACACACTTCCGATAGCTTGCGAAGGCCTAAAAAACACAATCAGCCCGTGAGTTAATATGGGAGAGACTGTTTTCATCAAGTTTGAAGCCTCAGTTTTGGCTGGACAGCCGTTTCTTTATTTTTGGGGTCTGTGTGTTTTTCGACCTGGAAATCGCAAAAAAGGCGCGAAAACATGGATTTGTCTCTCCTGCCGCGCACACACTTCCGATAGCTTGCAAAGGCCTAAAAAACACAAGCAGTCCGTGAGTTATTATGGGAGAGACTGTTTTCATCAAGTTTGAAGCCATAGTTTTGGCGTGCCAGCCGTTTCTTTCATTTTGGGGCCTATGTGTTTTTCGACCTTGAAATCGCAAAAAAGACGCGAAAACATGGATTTGTCTCTCCTGCCGCGCACACACTTCCGATAGCTTGCAAAGGCCTAAAAAACACAAGCAGCCCGTGAGTTATTATGGGAGAGACTGTTTTCATCAAGTTTGAAGCCATAGTTTTGGCGCGCCAGCCGTTTCTTTCATTTTGGGGCCTATGTGTTTTTCGACCTTGAAATCGCAAAAAGGCGCGAAAACATGGATTTGTCTCTCCTGCCGCGCACACACTTCCGATAGCTTGCAAAGGCCTAAAAAACACAAGCAGTCCGTGAGTTATTATGGGAGAGACTGTTTTCATCAAGTTTGAAGCCATAGTTTTGGCGTGCCAGCCGTTTCTTTCATTTTGGGGCCTATTTGTTTTTCGACCTTGAAATCGCAAAAAAGGCGCGAAAACATGGATTTGTCTCTCCTGCCGCGCACACACTTCCGATAGCTTGCAAAGGCCTAAAAAACACAAGCAGCCCGTGAGTTATTATGGGAGAGACTGTTTTCATCAAGTTTGAAGCCTCAGTTTTGGCTGGACAGCCGTTTCTTTATTTTTGGGGTCTGTGTGTTTTTCGACCTGGAAATGGCAAAACAGGCGCGAAAACATAGATTTGTCTCTCCTGCTGCGCACACACTTCCGATAGCTTGCGAAGGCCTAAAAAACACAATCAGCCCGTGAGTTAATATGGGAGAGACTGTTTTCATCAAGTTTGAAGCCATAGTTTTGGCGCGGCAGCCGTTTCTTTCATTTTGGGGCCTATGTGTATTTCGACCTTGAAATCGCAAAAAATGCGCAAAAACATGGATTTGTCTCTCCTGCCGCGCACACACTTCCGATAGCTTGCGAAGGCCTAAAAAACACAAGCGGCCCTTGAGTTATTGTGGGAGAGACTGTTTTCATCAAGTTTGAAGCCTCAGTTTTGGCTGGACAGCCGTTTCTTTATTTTTGGGGTCTGTGTGTTTTTCGACCTGGAAATGGCAAAACAGGCGCGAAAACATAGATTTGTCTCTCCTGCTGCGCACACACTTCCGATAGCTTGCGAAGGCCTAAAAAACACAATCAGCCCGTGAGTTAATATGGGAGAGACTGTTTTCATCAAGTTTGAAGCCATAGTTTTGGCGCGCCAGCCGTTTCTTTCATTTTGGGGCCTATGTGTTTTTCGACCTTGAAATCGCAAAAAAGGCGCGAAAACATGGATTTGTCTCTCCTGCCGCGCACACACTTCCGATAGCTTGCAAAGGCCTAAAAAACACAAGCAGCCCGTGAGTTATTATGGGAGAGACTGTTTTCATCAAGTTTGAAGCCATAGTTTTGGCGCGGCAGCCGTTTCTTTCATTTTGGGGCCTATGTGTTTTTCGACCTTGAAATCGCAAAAAATGCGCGAAAACATGGATTTGTCTCTCCTGCCGCGCACACACTTCCGATAGCTTGCAAAGGCCTAAAAAACTCAAGCAGCCCGTGAGTTATTATGGGAGAGACTGTTTTCATCAAGTTTGAAGCCATAGTTTTGGCGCGACAGCCGTTTCTTTCATTTTGGGGCCTATGTGTTTTTCGACATTGAAATCGCAAAAAAGGCGCGAAAACATGGATTTGTCTCTCCTGCCGCGCACACACTTCCGATAGCGTGCAAAGGCCTAAAAAACACAAGCAGCCCGTGAGTTATTATGGGAAAGACTGTTTTCATCAAGTTTGAAGCCATAGTTTTGGCGCGCCAGCCGTTTCTTTATTTTTGGGTTCTGTGTGTTTTTCGACCTGGAAATGGCAAAAAAGGCGCGAAAACATAGATTTGTCTCTCCTGCTGCGCACACACTTCCGATAGCTTGCGAAGGCCTAAAAAACACAATCAGCCCGTGAGTTATTGTGGGAGAGACTGTTTTCATCAAGTTTGAAGCCTCAGTTTTGGCTGGACAGCCGTTTCTTTATTTTTGGGGTCTGTGTGTTTTTCGACCTGGAAATCGCAAAAAAGGCGCGAAAACATGGATTTGTCTCTCCTGCCGCGCACACACTTCCGATAGCTTGCAAAGGCCTAAAAAACACAAGCAGTCCGTGAGTTATTATGGGAGAGACTGTTTTCATCAAGTTTGAAGCCATAGTTTTGGCGTGCCAGCCGTTTCTTTCATTTTGGGGCCTATGTGTTTTTCGACCTTGAAATCGCAAAAAAGGCGCGAAAACATGGATTTGTCTCTCCTGCCGAGCACACACTTCCGATAGCTTGCAAAGGCCTAAAAAACACAAGCAGCCCGTGAGTTATTATGGGAGAGACTGTTTTCATCAAGTTTGAAGCCATAGTTTTGGCGCGCCAGCCGTTTCTTTCATTTTGGGGCCTATGTGTTTTTCGACCTTGAAATCGCAAAAAGGCGCGAAAACATGGATTTGTCTCTCCTGCCGCGCACACACTTCCGATAGCTTGCAAAGGCCTAAAAAACACAAGCAGTCCGTGAGTTATTATGGGAGAGACTGTTTTCATCAAGTTTGAAGCCATAGTTTTGGCGTGCCAGCCGTTTCTTTCATTTTGGGGCCTATGTGTTTTTCGACCTTGAAATCGCAAAAAAGGCGCGAAAACATGGATTTGTCTCTCCTGCCGCGCACACACTTCCGATAGCTTGCGAAGGCCTAAAAAACACAATCAGCCCGTGAGTTAATATGGGAGAGACTGTTTTCATCAAGTTTGAAGCCATAGTTTTGGCGCGGCAGCCGTTTCTTTCATTTTGGGGCCTATGTGTTTTTCGACCTTGAAATCGCAAAAAATGCGCGAAAACATGGATTTGTCTCTCCTGCCGCGCACACACTTCCGATAGCTTGCGAAGGCCTAAAAAACACAAGCGGCCATTGAGTTATTGTGGGAGAGACTGTTTTCATCAAGTTTGAAGCCTCAGTTTTGGCTGGACAGCCGTTGCTTTATTTTTGGGTTCTGTGTGTTTTTCGACCTGGAAATGGCAAAAAAGGCGCGAAAACATAGATTTGTCTCTCCTGCTGCGCACACACTTCCGATAGCTTGCGAAGGCCTAAAAAACACAATCAGCCCGTGAGTTAATATGGGAGAGACTGTTTTCATCAAGTTTGAAGCCATAGTTTTGGCGCGGCAGCCGTTTCTTTCATTTTGGGGCCTATGTGTTTTTCGACCTTGAAATCGCAAAAAATGCGCAAAAACATGGATTTGTCTCTCCTGCCGCGCACACACTTCCGATAGCTTGCGAAGGCCTAAAAAACACAAGCGGCCCTTGAGTTATTGTGGGAGAGACTGTTTTCATCAAGTTTGAAGCCTCAGTTTTGGCTGGACAGCCGTTTCTTTATTTTTGGGGTCTGTGTGTTTTTCGACCTGGAAATGGCAAAACAGGCGCGAAAACATAGATTTGTCTCTCCTGCTGCGCACACACTTCCGATAGCTTGCGAAGGCCTAAAAAACACAATCAGCCCGTGAGTTAATATGGGAGAGACTCTTTTCATCAAGTTTGAAGCCATAGTTTTGGCGCGCCAGCCGTTTCTTTCATTTTGGGGCCTATGTGTTTTTCGACCTTGAAATCGCAAAAAAGGCGCGAAAACATGGATTTGTCTCTCCTGCCGCGCACACACTTCCGATAGCTTGCAAAGGCCTAAAAAACACAAGCAGCCCGTGAGTTATTATGGGAGAGACTGTTTTCATCAAGTTTGAAGCCATAGTTTTGGCGCGGCAGCCGTTTCTTTCATTTTGGGGCCTATGTGTTTTTCGACCTTGAAATCGCAAAAAATGCGCGAAAACATGGATTTGTCTCTCCTGCCGCGCACACACTTCCGATAGCTTGCAAAGGCCTACAAAACACAAGCAGCCCGTGAGTTATTATGGGAGAGACTGTTTTCATCAAGTTTGAAGCCATAGTTTTGGCGCGACAGCCGTTTCTTTCATTTTGGGGCCTATGTGTTTTTCGACATTGAAATCGCAAAAAAGGCGCGAAAACATGGATTTGTCTCTCCTGCCGCGCACACACTTCCGATAGCGTGCAAAGGCCTAAAAAACACAAGCAGCCCGTGAGTTATTATGGGAAAGACTGTTTTCATCAAGTTTGAAGCCATAGTTTTGGCGCGCCAGCCGTTTCTTTATTTTTGGGTTCTGTGTGTTTTTCGACCTGGAAATGGCAAAAAAGGCACGAAAACATAGATTTGTCTCTCCTGCTGCGCACACACTTCCGATAGCTTGCGAAGGCCTAAAAAACACAATCAGCCCGTGAGTTATTGTGGGAGAGACTGTTTTCATCAAGTTTGAAGCCTCAGTTTTGGCTGGACAGCCGTTTCTTTATTTTTGGGGTCTGTGTGTTTTTCGACCTGGAAATCGCAAAAAAGGCGCGAAAACATGGATTTGTCTCTCCTGCCGCGCACACACTTCCGATAGCTTGCAAAGGCCTAAAAAACACAAGCAGTCCGTGAGTTATTATGGGAGAGACTGTTTTCATCAAGTTTGAAGCCATAGTTTTGGCGTGCCAGCCGTTTCTTTCATTTTGGGGCCTATGTGTTTTTCGACCTTGAAATCGCAAAAAAGGCGCGAAAACATGGATTTGTCTCTCCTGCTGCGCACACACTTCCGATAGCTTGCGAAGGCCTAAAAAACACAATCAGCCCGTGAGTTAATATGGGAGAGACTGTTTTCATCAAGTTTGAAGCCATAGTTTTGGCGCGCCAGCCGTTTCTTTCATTTTGGGGCCTATGTGTTTTTCGACCTTGAAATCGCAAAAAAGGCGCGAAAACATGGATTTGTCTCTCCTGCCGCGCACACACTTCCGATAGCTTGCAAAGGCCTAAAAAACACAAGCAGCCCGTGAGTTATTATGGGAAAGACTGTTTTCATCAAGTTTGAAGCCATAGTTTTGGCGCGCCAGCCGTTTCTTTATTTTTGGGTTCTGTGTGTTTTTCGACCTGGAAATGGCAAAAAAGGCGCGAAAACATAGATTTGTCTCTCCTGCTGCGCACACACTTCCGATAGCTTGCGAAGGCCTAAAAAACACAATCAGCCCGTGAGTTATTGTGGGAGAGACTGTTTTCATCAAGTTTGAAGCCTCAGTTTTGGCTGGACAGCCGTTTCTTTATTTTTGGGGTCTGTGTGTTTTTCGACCTGGAAATCGCAAAAAAGGCGCGAAAACATGGATTTGTCTCTCCTGCCGCGCACACACTTCCGATAGCTTGCAAAGGCCTAAAAAACACAAGCAGTCCGTGAGTTATTATGGGAGAGACTGTTTTCATCAAGTTTGAAGCCATAGTTTTGGCGTGTCAGCCGTTTCTTTCATTTTGGGGCCTATGTGTTTTTCGACCTTGAAATCGCAAAAAAGGCGCGAAAACATGGATTTATCTCTCCTGCCGCGCACACACTTCCGATAGCTTGCAAAGGCCTAAAAAACACAAGCAGCCCGTGAGTTATTATGGGAGAGACTGTTTTCATCAAGTTTGAAGCCATAGTTTTGGCGCGCCAGCCGTTTCTTTCATTTTGGGGCCTATGTGTTTTTCGACCTTGAAATCGCAAAAAAGGCGCGAAAACATGGATTTGTCTCTCCTGCCGAGCACACACTTCCGATAGCTTGCAAAGGCCTAAAAAACACAAGCAGCCCGTGAGTTATTATGGGAGAGACTGTTTTCATCAAGTTTGAAGCCATAGTTTTGGCGCGCCAGCCGTTTCTTTCATTTTGGGGCCTATGTGTTTTTCGACCTTGAAATCGCAAAAAGGCGCGAAAACATGGATTTGTCTCTCCTGCCGCGCACACACTTCCGATAGCTTGCAAAGGCCTAAAAAACACAAGCAGTCCGTGAGTTATTATGGGAGAGACTGTTTTCATCAAGTTTGAAGCCATAGTTTTGGCGTGCCAGCCGTTTCTTTCATTTTGGGGCCTATATGTTTTTCGACCTTGAAATCGCAAAAAAGGCGCGAAAACATGGATTTGTCTCTCCTGCCGCGCACACACTTCCGATAGCTTGCAAAGGCCTAAAAAACACAAGCGGCCCTTGAGTTATTGTGGGAGAGACTGTTTTCATCAAGTTTGAAGCCTCAGTTTTGGCTGGACAGCCGTTTCTTTATTTTTGGGGTCTGTGTGTTTTTCGACCTGGAAATGGCAAAACAGGCGCGAAAACATAGATTTGTCTCTCCTGCTGCGCACACACTTCCGATAGCTTGCGAAGGCCTAAAAAACACAATCAGCCCGTGAGTTAATATGGGAGAGACTGTTTTCATCAAGTTTGAAGCCATAGTTTTGGCGCGGCAGCCGTTTCTTTCATTTTGGGGCCTATGTGTTTTTCGACCTTGAAATCGCAAAAAATGCGCGAAAACATGGATTTGTCTCTCCTGCCGCGCACACACTTCCGATAGCTTGCGAAGGCCTAAAAAACACAAGCGGCCATTGAGTTATTGTGGGAGAGACTGTTTTCATCAAGTTTGAAGCCTCAGTTTTGGCTGGACAGCCGTTGCTTTATTTTTGGGTTCTGTGTGTTTTTCGACCTGGAAATGGCAAAAAAGGCGCGAAAACATAGATTTGTCTCTCCTGCTGCGCACACACTTCCGATAGCTTGCGAAGGCCTAAAAAACACAATCAGCCCGTGAGTTAATATGGGAGAGACTGTTTACATCAAGTTTGAAGCCATAGTTTTGGCGCGGCAGCCGTTTCTTTCATTTTGGGGCCTATGTGTTTTTCGACCTTGAAATCGCAAAAAATGCGCAAAAACATGGATTTGTCTCTCCTGCCGCGCACACACTTCAGATAGCTTGCGAAAGCCTAAAAAACACAAGCGGCCCTTGAGTTATTGTGGGAGAGACTGTTTTCATCAAGTTTGAAGCCTCAGTTTTGGCTGGACAGCCGTTTCTTTATTTTTGGGGTCTGTGTGTTTTTCGACCTGGAAATGGCAAAACAGGCGCGAAAACATAGATTTGTCTCTCCTGCTGCGCACACACTTCCGATAGCTTGCGAAGGCCTAAAAAACACAATCAGCCCGTGAGTTAATATGGGAGAGACTGTTTTCATCAAGTTTGAAGCCATAGTTTTGGCGCGCCAGCCGTTTCTTTCATTTTGGGGCCTATGTGTTTTTCGACCTTGAAATCGCAAAAAAGGCGCGAAAACATGGATTTGTCTCTCCTGCCGCGCACACACTTCCGATAGCTTGCAAAGGCCTAAAAAACACAAGCAGCCCGTGAGTTATTATGGGAGAGACTGTTTTCATCAAGTTTGAAGCCATAGTTTTGGCGCGGCAGCCGTTTCTTTCATTTTGGGGCCTATGTGTTTTTCGACCTTGAAATCGCAAAAAATGCGCGAAAACATGGATTTGTCTCTCCTGCCGCGCACACACTTCCGATAGCTTGCAAAGGCCTAAAAAACACAAGCAGCCCGTGAGTTATTATGGGAGAGACTGTTTTCATCAAGTTTGAAGCCATAGTTTTGGCGCGACAGCCGTTTCTTTCATTTTGGGGCCTATGTGTTTTTCGACATTGAAATCGCAAAAAAGGCGCGAAAACATGGATTTGTCTCTCCTGCCGCGCACACACTTCCGATAGCGTGCAAAGGCCTAAAAAACACAAGCAGCCCGTGAGTTATTATGGGAAAGACTGTTTTCATCAAGTTTGAAGCCATAGTTTTGGCGCGCCAGCCGTTTCTTTATTTTTGGGTTGTGTGTGTTTTTCGACCTGGAAATGGCAAAAAAGGCGCGAAAACATAGATTTGTCTCTCCTGCTGCGCACACACTTCCGATAGCTTGCGAAGGCCTAAAAAACACAATCAGCCCGTGAGTTATTGTGGGAGAGACTGTTTTCATCAAGTTTGAAGCCTCAGTTTTGGCTGGACAGCCGTTTCTTTATTTTTGGGGTCTGTGTGTTTTTCGACCTGGAAATGGCAAAACAGGCGCGAAAACATAGATTTGTCTCTCCTGCTGCGCACACACTTCCGATAGCTTGCGAAGGCCTAAAAAACACAATCAGCCCGTGAGTTAATATGGGAGAGACTGTTTTCATCAAGTTTGAAGCCATAGTTTTGGCGCGCCAGCCGTTTCTTTCATTTTGGGGCCTATGTGTTTTTCGACCTTGAAATCGCAAAAAAGGCGCGAAAACATGGATTTGTCTCTCCTGCCGCGCACACACTTCCGATAGCTTGCAAAGGCCTAAAAAACACAAGCAGCCCGTGAGTTATTATGGGAGAGACTGTTTTCATCAAGTTTGAAGCCATAGTTTTGGCGCGGCAGCCGTTTCTTTCATTTTGGGGCCTATGTGTTTTTCGACCTTGAAATCGCAAAAAATGCGCGAAAACATGGATTTGTCTCTCCTGCCGCGCACACACTTCCGATAGCTTGCAAAGGCCTAAAAAACACAAGCAGCCCGTGAGTTATTATGGGAGAGACTGTTTTCATCAAGTTTGAAGCCATAGTTTTGGCGCGACAGCCGTTTCTTTCATTTTGGGGCCTATGTGTTTTTCGACATTGAAATCGCAAAAAAGGCGCGAAAACATGGATTTGTCTCTCCTGCCGCGCACACACTTCCGATAGCGTGCAAAGGCCTAAAAAACACAAGCAGCCCGTGAGTTATTATGGGAAAGACTGTTTTCATCAAGTTTGAAGCCATAGTTTTGGCGCGCCAGCCGTTTCTTTATTTTTGGGTTGTGTGTGTTTTTCGACCTGGAAATGGCAAAAAAGGCGCGAAAACATAGATTTGTCTCTCCTGCTGCGCACACACTTCCGATAGCTTGCGAAGGCCTAAAAAACACAATCAGCCCGTGAGTTATTGTGGGAGAGACTGTTTTCATCAAGTTTGAAGCCTCAGTTTTGGCTGGACAGCCGTTTCTTTATTTTTGGGGTCTGTGTGTTTTTCGACCTGGAAATCGCAAAAAAGGCGCGAAAACATGGATTTGTCTCTCCTGCCGCGCACACACTTCCGATAGCTTGCAAAGGCCTAAAAAACACAAGCAGTCCGTGAGTTATTATGGGAGAGACTGTTTTCATCAAGTTTGAAGCCATAGTTTTGGCGTGCCAGCCGTTTCTTTCATTTTGGGGCCTATGTGTTTTTCGACCTTGAAATCGCAAAAAAGGCGCGAAAACATGGATTTGTCTCTCCTGCCGCGCACACACTTCCGATAGCTTGCAAAGGCCTAAAAAACACAAGCAGCCCGTGAGTTATTATGGGAGAGACTGTTTTCATCAAGTTTGAAGCCATAGTTTTGGCGCGCCAGCCGTTTCTTTCATTTTGGGGCCTATGTGTTTTTCGACCTTGAAATCGCAAAAAAGGCGCGAAAACATGGATTTGTCTCTCCTGCCGAGCACACACTTCCGATAGCTTGCAAAGGCCTAAAAAACACAAGCAGCCCGTGAGTTATTATGGGAAAGACTGTTTTCATCAAGTTTGAAGCCATAGTTTTGGCGCGCCAGCCGTTTCTTTATTTTTGGGTTCTGTGTGTTTTTCGACCTGGAAATGGCAAAAAAGGCGCGAAAACATAGATTTGTCTCTCCTGCTGCGCACACACTTCCGATAGCTTGCGAAGGCCTAAAAAACACAATCAGCCCGTGAGTTATTGTGGGAGAGACTGTTTTCATCAAGTTTGAAGCCTCAGTTTTGGCTGGACAGCCGTTTCTTTATTTTTGGGGTCTGTGTGTTTTTCGACCTGGAAATCGCAAAAAAGGCGCGAAAACATGGATTTGTCTCTCCTGCCGCGCACACACTTCCGATAGCTTGCAAAGGCCTAAAAAACACAAGCAGTCCGTGAGTTATTATGGGAGAGACTGTTTTCATCAAGTTTGAAGCCATAGTTTTGGCGCGGCAGCCGTTTCTTTCATTTTGGGGCCTATGTGTTTTTCGACATTGAAATCGCAAAAAAGGCGCGAAAACATGGATTTGTCTCTCCTGCCGCGCACACACTTCCGATAGCGTGCAAAGGCCTAAAAAACACAAGCAGCCCGTGAGTTATTATGGGAAAGACTGTTTTCATCAAGTTTGAAGCCATAGTTTTGGCGCGCCAGCCGTTTCTTTATTTTTGGGTTCTGTGTGTTTTTCGACCTGGAAATGGCAAAAAAGGCGCGAAAACATAGATTTGTCTCTCCTGCTGCGCACACACTTCCGATAGCTTGCGAAGGCCTAAAAAACACAATCAGCCCGTGAGTTAATATGGCAGAGACTGTTTTCATCAAGTTTGAAGCCATAGTTTTGGCGCGGCAGCCGTTTCTTTCATTTTGGGGCCTATGTGTTTTTCGACCTTGAAATCGCAAAAAATGCGCGAAAACATGGATTTGTCTCTCCTGCCGCGCACACACTTCCGATAGCTTGCGAAGGCCTAAAAAACACAAGCGGCCCTTGAGTTATTGTGGGAGAGACTGTTTTCATCAAGTTTGAAGCCTCAGTTTTGGCTGGACAGCCGTTTCTTTATTTTTGGGGTCTGTGTGTTTTTCGACCTGGAAATCGCAAAAAAGGCGCGAAAACATGGATTTGTCTCTCCTGCCGCGCACACACTTCCGATAGCTTGCAAAGGCCTAAAAAACACAAGCAGTCCGTGAGTTATTATGGGAGAGACTGTTTTCATCAAGTTTGAAGCCATAGTTTTGGCGTGCCAGCCGTTTCTTTCATTTTGGGGCCTATGTGTTTTTCGACCTTGAAATCGCAAAAAAGGCGCGAAAACATGGATTTGTCTCTCCTGCCGCGCACACACTTCCGATAGCTTGCAAAGGCCTAAAAAACACAAGCAGCCCGTGAGTTATTATGGGAGAGACTGTTTTCATCAAGTTTGAAGCCATAGTTTTGGCGCGCCAGCCGTTTCTTTCATTTTGGGGCCTATGTGTTTTTCGACCTTGAAATCGCAAAAAAGGCGCGAAAACATGGATTTGTCTCTCCTGCCGAGCACACACTTCCGATAGCTTGCAAAGGCCTAAAAAACACAAGCAGCCCGTGAGTTATTATGGGAGAGACTGTTTTCATCAAGTTTGAAGCCATAGTTTTGGCGCGCCAGCCGTTTCTTTCATTTTGGGGCCTATGTGTTTTTCGACCTTGAAATCGCAAAAAGGCGCGAAAACATGGATTTGTCTCTCCTGCCGCGCACACACTTCCGATAGCTTGCAAAGGCCTAAAAAACACAAGCAGCCCGTGAGTTATTATGGGAGAGACTGTTTTCATCAAGTTTGAAGCCATAGTTTTGGCGCGCCAGCCGTTTCTTTCATTTTGGGGCCTATGTGTTTTTCGACCTTGAAATCGCAAAAAAGGCGCGAAAACATGGATTTGTCTCTCCTGCCGCGCACACACTTCCGATAGCTTGCAAAGGCCTAAAAAACACAAGCGGCCCTTGAGTTATTGTGGGAGAGACTGTTTTCATCAAGTTTGAAGCCTCAGTTTTGGCTGGACAGCCGTTTCTTTATTTTTGGGGTCTGTGTGTTTTTCGACCTGGAAATGGCAAAACAGGCGCGAAAACATAGATTTGTCTCTCCTGCTGCGCACACACTTCCGATAGCTTGCGAAGGCCTAAAAAACACAATCAGCCCGTGAGTTAATATGGGAGAGACTGTTTTCATCAAGTTTGAAGCCATAGTTTTGGCGCGCCAGCCGTTTCTTTCATTTTGGGGCCTATGTGTTTTTCGACCTTGAAATCGCAAAAAAGGCGCGAAAACATGGATTTGTCTCTCCTGCCGCGCACACACTTCCGATAGCTTGCAAAGGCCTAAAAAACACAAGCAGCCCGTGAGTTATTATGGGAGAGACTGTTTTCATCAAGTTTGAAGCCATAGTTTTGGCGCGGCAGCCGTTTCTTTCATTTTGGGGCCTATGTGTTTTTCGACCTTGAAATCGCAAAAAATGCGCGAAAACATGGATTTGTCTCTCCTGCCGCGCACACACTTCTGATAGCTTGCGAAGGCCTAAAAAACACAAGCGGCCCTTGAGTTATTGTGGGAGAGACTGTTTTCATCAAGTTTGAAGCCTCAGTTTTGGCTGGACAGCCGTTTCTTTATTTTTGGGGTCTGTGTGTTTTTCGACCTGGAAATCGCAAAAAAGGCGCGAAAACATGGATTTGTCTCTCCTGCCGCGCACACACTTCCGATAGCTTGCAAAGGCCTAAAAAACACAAGCAGCCCGTGAGTTATTATGGGAGAGACTGTTTTCATCAAGTTTGAAGCCATAGTTTTGGCGCGCCAGCCGTTTCTTTCATTTTGGGGCCTATGTGTTTTTCGACCTTGAAATCGCAAAAAAGGCGCGAAAACATGGATTTGTCTCTCCTGCTGTGCACACACTTCCGATAGCTTGCAAAGGCCTAAAAAACACAAGCGGCCCTTGAGTTATTGTGGGAGAGACTGTTTTCATCAAGTTTGAAGCCTCAGTTTTGGCTGGACAGCCGTTTCTTTATTTTTGGGGTCTGTGTGTTTTTCGACCTGGAAATGGCAAAACAGGCGCGAAAACATAGATTTGTCTCTCCTGCCGCGCACACACTTCCGATAGCTTGCAAAGGCCTAAAAAACACAAGCAGCCCGTGAGTTATTATGGGAGAGACTGTTTTCATCAAGTTTGAAGCCATAGTTTTGGCGCGCCAGCCGTTTCTTTCATTTTGGGGCCTATGTGTTTTTCGACCTTGAAATCGCAAAAAAGGCGCGAAAACATGGATTTGTCTCTCCTGCCGCGCACACACTTCCGATAGCTTGCAAAGGCCTAAAAAACACAAGCGGCCCTTGAGTTATTGTGGGAGAGACTGTTTTCATCAAGTTTGAAGCCTCAGTTTTGGCTGGACAGCCGTTTCTTTATTTTTGGGGTCTGTGTGTTTTTCGACCTGGAAATGGCAAAACAGGCGCGAAAACATAGATTTGTCTCTCCTGCTGCGCACACACTTCCGATAGCTTGCGAAGGCCTAAAAAACACAATCAGCCCGTGAGTTAATATGGGAGAGACTGTTTTCATCAAGTTTGAAGCCATAGTTTTGGCGCGCCAGCCGTTTCTTTCATTTTGGGGCCTATGTGTTTTTCGACCTTGAAATCGCAAAAAAGGCGCGAAAACATGGATTTGTCTCTCCTGCCGCGCACACACTTCCGATAGCTTGCAAAGGCCTAAAAAACACAAGCAGCCCGTGAGTTATTATGGGAGAGACTGTTTTCATCAAGTTTGAAGCCATAGTTTTGGCGCGGCAGCCGTTTCTTTCATTTTGGGGCCTATGTGTTTTTCGACCTTGAAATCGCAAAAAATGCGCGAAAACATGGATTTGTCTCTCCTGCCGCGCACACACTTCTGATAGCTTGCGAAGGCCTAAAAAACACAAGCGGCCCTTGAGTTATTGTGGGAGAGACTGTTTTCATCAAGTTTGAAGCCTCAGTTTTGGCTGGACAGCCGTTTCTTTATTTTTGGGGTCTGTGTGTTTTTCGACCTGGAAATGGCAAAACACGCGCGAAAACATAGATTTGTCTCTCCTGCTGCGCACACACTTCCGATAGCTTGCGAAGGCCTAAAAAACACAATCAGCCCGTGAGTTAATATGGGAGAGACTGTTTTCATCAAGTTTGAAGCCATAGTTTTGGCGCGGCAGCCGTTTCTTTCATTTTGGGGCCTATGTGTTTTTCGACCTTGAAATCGCAAAAAATGCGCGAAAACATGGATTTGTCTCTCCTGCCGCGCACACACTTCCGATAGCTTGCGAAGGCCTAAAAAACACAAGCGGCCATTGAGTTATTGTGGGAGAGACTGTTTTCATCAAGTTTGAAGCCTCAGTTTTGGCTGGACAGCCGTTTCTTTATTTTTGGGGTCTGTGTGTTTTTCGACCTGGAAATGGCAAAACAGGCGCGAAAACATAGATTTGTCTCTCCTGCTGCGCACACACTTCCGATAGCTTGCGAAGGCCTAAAAAACACAATCAGCCCGTGAGTTAATATGGGAGAGACTGTTTTCATCAAGTTTGAAGCCATAGTTTTGGCGCGGCAGCCGTTTCTTTCATTTTGGGGCCTATGTGTTTTTCGACCTTGAAATCGCAAAAAATGCGCGAAAACATGGATTTGTCTCTCCTGCCGCGCACACACTTCCGATAGCTTGCGAAGGCCTAAAAAACACAAGCGGCCATTGAGTCATTGTGGGAGAGACTGTTTTCATCAAGTTTGAAGCCTCAGTTTTGGCTGGACAGCCGTTTCTTTATTTTTGGGGTCTGTGTGTTTTTCGACCTGGAAATCGCAAAAAAGGCGCGAAAACATGGATTTGTCTCTCCTGCCGCGCACACACTTCCGATAGCTTGCAAAGGCCTAAAAAACACAAGCAGCTCGTGAGTTATTATGGGAGAGACTGTTTTCATCAAGTTTGAAGCCATAGTTTTGGCGCGCCAGCCGTTTCTTTCATTTTGGGGCCTATGTGTTTTTCGACCTTGAAATCGCAAAAAAGGCGCGAAAACATGGATTTGTCTCTCCTGCCGCGCACACACTTCCGATAGCTTGCAAAGGCCTAAAAAACACAAGCAGCCCGTGAGTTAATATGGGAGAGACTGTTTTCATCAAGTTTGAAGCCATAGTTTTGGCGCGCCAGCCGTTTCTTTCATTTTGGGGCCTATGTGTTTTTCGACCTTGAAATCGCAAAAAAGGCGCGAAAACATGGATTTGTCTCTCCTGCCGCGCACACACTTCCGATAGCTTGCGAAGGCCTAAAAAACACAAGCGGCCATTGAGTTATTGTGGGAGAGACTGTTTTCATCAAGTTTGAAGCCTCAGTTTTGGCTGGACAGCCGTTTCTTTATTTTTGGGGTCTGTGTGTTTTTCGACCTGGAAATGGCAAAACAGGCGCGAAAACATAGATTTGTCTCTCCTGCTGCGCACACACTTCCGATAGCTTGCGAAGGCCTAAAAAACACAATCAGCCCGTGAGTTAATATGGGAGAGACTGTTTTCATCAAGTTTGAAGCCATAGTTTTGGCGCGCCAGCCGTTTCTTTCATTTTGGGGCCTATGTGTTTTTCGACCTTGAAATCGCAAAAAAGGCGCGAAAACATGGATTTGTCTCTCCTGCCGCGCACACACTTACGATAGCTTGCAAAGGCCTAAAAAACACAAGCAGCCCGTGAGTTATTATGGGAGAGACTGTTTTAATCAAGTTTGAAGCCATAGTTTTGGCGCGGCAGCCGTTTCTTTCATTTTGGGGCCTATGTGTTTTTCGACCTTGAAATCGCAAAAAATGCGCGAAAACATGGATTTGTCTCTCCTGCCGCGCACACACTTCCGATAGCTTGCAAAGGCCTAAAAAACACAAGCAGCCCGTGAGTTATTATGGGAGAGACTGTTTTCATCAAGTTTGAAGCCATAGTTTTGGCGCGCCAGCCGTTTCTTTATTTTTGGGTTCTGTGTGTTTTTCGACCTGGAAATGGCAAAAAAGGCGCGAAAACATAGATTTGTCTCTCCTGCTGCGCACACACTTCCGATAGCTTGCGAAGGCCTAAAAAACACAATCAGCCCGTGAGTTATTGTGGGAGAGACTGTTTTCATCAAGTTTGAAGCCTCAGTTTTGGCTGGACAGCCGTTTCTTTATTTTTGGGGTCTGTGTGTTTTTCGACCTGGAAATCGCAAAAAAGGCGCGAAAACATGGATTTGTCTCTCCTGCCGCGCACACACTTCCGATAGCTTGCAAAGGCCTAAAAAACACAAGCAGTCCGTGAGTTATTATGGGAGAGACTGTTTTCATCAAGTTTGAAGCCATAGTTTTGGCGTGCCAGCCGTTTCTTTCATTTTGGGGCCTATGTGTTTTTCGACCTTGAAATCGCAAAAAAGGCGCGAAAACATGGATTTGTCTCTCCTGCCGCGCACACACTTCCGATAGCTTGCAAAGGCCTAAAAAACACAAGCAGCCCGTGAGTTATTATGGGAGAGACTGTTTTCATCAAGTTTGAAGCCATAGTTTTGGCGCGGCAGCCGTTTCTTTCATTTTGGGGCCTATGTGTTTTTCGACATTGAAATCGCAAAAAAGGCGCGAAAACATGGATTTGTCTCTCCTGCCGCGCACACACTTCCGATAGCTTGCAAAGGCCTAAAAAACACAAGCAGCCCGTGAGTTATTATGGGAGAGACTGTTTTCATCAAGTTTGAAGCCATAGTTTTGGCGCGCCAGCCGTTTCTTTCATTTTGGGGCCTATGTGTTTTTCGACCTTGAAATCGCAAAAAAGGCGCGAAAACATGGATTTGTCTCTCCTGCCGTGCACACACTTCCGATAGCTTGCAAAGGCCTAAAAAACACAAGCGGCCCTTGAGTTATTGTGGGAGAGACTGTTTTCATCAAGTTTGAAGCCTCAGTTTTGGCTGGACAGCCGTTTCTTTATTTTTGGGGTCTGTGTGTTTTTCGACCTGGAAATGGCAAAACAGGCGCGAAAACATAGATTTGTCTCTCCTGCCGCGCACACACTTCCGATAGCTTGCAAAGGCCTAAAAAACACAAGCAGCCCGTGAGTTATTATGGGAGAGACTGTTTTCATCAAGTTTGAAGCCATAGTTTTGGCGCGGCAGCCGTTTCTTTCATTTTGGGGCCTATGTGTTTTTCGACCTTGAAATCGCAAAAAATGCGCGAAAACATGGATTTGTCTCTCCTGCCGCGCACACACTTCCGATAGCTTGCGAAGGCCTAAAAAACACAAGCGGCCATTGAGTTATTGTGGGAGAGACTGTTTTCATCAAGTTTGAAGCCTCAGTTTTGGCTGGACAGCCGTTTCTTTATTTTTGGGGTCTGTGTGTTTTTCGACCTTGAAATCGCAAAAAAGGCGCGAAAACATGGATTTGTCTCTCCTGCCGCGCACACACTTCCGATAGCTTGCAAAGGCCTAAAAAACACAAGCAGCCCGTGAGTTAATATGGGAGAGACTGTTTTCATCAAGTTTGAAGCCATAGTTTTGGCGCGCCAGCCGTTTCTTTCATTTTGGGGCCTATGTGTTTTTCGACCTTGAAATCGCAAAAAAGGCGCGAAAACATGGATTTGTCTCTCCTGCCGCGCACACACTTCCGATAGCTTGCAAAGGCCTAAAAAACACAAGCGGCCCTTGAGTTATTGTGGGAGAGACTGTTTTCATCAAGTTTGAAGCCTCAGTTTTGGCTGGACAGCCGTTTCTTTATTTTTGGGGTCTGTGTGTTTTTCGACCTGGAAATGGCAAAACAGGCGCGAAAACATAGATTTGTCTCTCCTGCTGCGCACACACTTCCGATAGCTTGCGAAGGCCTAAAAAACACAATCAGCCCGTGAGTTAATATGGGAGAGACTGTTTTCATCAAGTTTGAAGCCATAGTTTTGGCGCGCCAGCCGTTTCTTTCATTTTGGGGCCTATGTGTTTTTCGACCTTGAAATCGCAAAAAATGCGCGAAAACATGGATTTGTCTCTCCTGCCGCGCACACACTTCCGATAGCTTGCAAAGGCTTAAAAAACACAAGCAGCCCGTGAGATATTATGGGAGAGACTGTTTTCATCAAGTTTGAAGCCATAGTTTTGGCGCGGCAGCCGTTTCTTTCATTTTGGGGCCTATGTGTTTTTCGACATTGAAATCGCAAAAAAGGCGCGAAAACATGGATTTGTCTCTCCTGCCGCGCACACACTTCCGATAGCGTGCAAAGGCCTAAAAAACACAAGCAGCCCGTGAGTTATTATGGGAAAGACTGTTTTCATCAAGTTTGAAGCCATAGTTTTGGCGCGCCAGCCGTTTCTTTATTTTTGGGTTCTGTGTGTTTATCGACCTGGAAATGGCAAAAAAGGCGCGAAAACATAGATTTGTCTCTCCTGCTGCGCACACACTTCCGATAGCTTGCGAAGGCCTAAAAAACACAATCAGCCCGTGAGTTAATATGGCAGAGACTGTTTTCATCAAGTTTGAAGCCATAGTTTTGGCGCGGCAGCCGTTTCTTTCATTTTGGGGCCTATGTGTTTTTCGACCTTGAAATCGCAAAAAATGCGCGAAAACATGGATTTGTCTCTCCTGCCGCGCACACACTTCCGATAGCTTGCGAAGGCCTAAAAAACACAAGCGGCCCTTGAGTTATTGTGGGAGAGACTGTTTTCATCAAGTTTGAAGCCTCAGTTTTGGCTGGACAGCCGTTTCTTTATTTTTGGGGTCTGTGTGTTTTTCGACCTGGAAATCGCAAAAAAGGCGCGAAAACATGGATTTGTCTCTCCTGCCGCGCACACACTTCCGATAGCTTGCAAAGGCCTAAAAAACACAAGCAGTCCGTGAGTTATTATGGGAGAGACTGTTTTCATCAAGTTTGAAGCCATAGTTTTGGCGTGCCAGCCGTTTCTTTCATTTTGGGGCCTATGTGTTTTTCGACCTTGAAATCGCAAAAAAGGCGCGAAAACATGGATTTGTCTCTCCTGCCGCGCACACACTTCCGATAGCTTGCAAAGGCCTAAAAAACACAAGCAGCCCGTGAGTTATTATGTGAGAGACTGTTTTCATCAAGTTTGAAGCCATAGTTTTGGCGCGCCAGCCGTTTCTTTCATTTTGGGGCCTATGTGTTTTTCGACCTTGAAATCGCAAAAAAGGCGCGAAAACATGGATTTGTCTCTCCTGCTGCGCACACACTTCCGATAGCTTGCGAAGGCCTAAAAAACACAATCAGCCCGTGAGTTAATATGGCAGAGACTGTTTTCATCAAGTTTGAAGCCATAGTTTTGGCGCGGCAGCCGTTTCTTTCATTTTGGGGCCTATGTGTTTTTCGACCTTGAAATCGCAAAAAATGCGCGAAAACATGGATTTGTCTCTCCTGCCGCGCACACACTTCCGATAGCTTGCAAAGGCCTAAAAAACACAAGCGGCCCTTGAGTTATTGTGGGAGAGACTGTTTTCATCAAGTTTGAAGCCATAGTTTTGGCGCGCCAGCCGTTTCTTTCATTTTGGGGCCTATGTGTTTTTCGACCTTGAAATCGCAAAAAAGGCGCGAAAACATGGATTTGTCTCTCCTGCCGTGCACACACTTCCGATAGCTTGTAAAGGCCTAAAAAACACAAGCGGCCCTTGAGTTATTGTGGGAGAGACTGTTTTCATCAAGTTTGAAGCCTCAGTTTTGGCTGGACAGCCGTTTCTTTATTTTTGGGGTCTGTGTGTTTTTCGACCTGGAAATGGCAAAACAGGCGCGAAAACATAGATTTGTCTCTCCTGCCGCGCACACACTTCCGATAGCTTGCAAAGGCCTAAAAAACACAAGCAGCCCGTGAGTTATTATGGGAGAGACTGTTTTCATCAAGTTTGAAGCCATAGTTTTGGTGCGCCAGCCGTTTCTTTCATTTTGGGGCCTATGTGTTTTTCGACCTTGAAATCGCAAAAAAGGCGCGAAAACATGGATTTGTCTCTCCTGCCGCGCACACACTTCCGATAGCTTGCAAAGGCCTAAAAAACACAAGCGGCCCTTGAGTTATTGTGGGAGAGACTGTTTTCATCAAGTTTGAAGCCTCAGTTTTGGCTGGACAGCCGTTTCTTTATTTTTGGGGTCTGTGTGTTTTTCGACCTGGAAATGGCAAAACAGGCGCGAAAACATGGATTTGTCTCTCCTGCCGCGCACACACTTCCTATAGCTTGCGAAGGCCTAAAAAACACAATCAGCCCGTGAGTTAATATGGGAGAGACTGTTTTCATCAAGTTTGAAGCCATAGTTTTGGCGCGCCAGCCGTTTCTTTCATTTTGGGGCCTATGTGTTTTTCGACCTTGAAATCGCAAAAAAGGCGCGAAAACATGGATTTGTCTCTCCTGCCGCGCACACACTTCCGATAGCTTGCAAAGGCCTAAAAAACACAAGCAGCCCGTGAGTTATTATGGGAGAGACTGTTTTCATCAAGTTTGAAGCCATAGTTTTGGCGCGGCAGCCGTTTCTTTCATTTTGGGGCCTATGTGTTTTTCGACCTTGAAATCGCAAAAAAGGCGCGAAAACATGGATTTGTCTCTCCTGCCGCGCACACACTTCCGATAGCTTGCGAAGGCCTAAAAAACACAATCAGCCCGTGAGTTAATATGGGAGAGACTGTTTTCATCAAGTTTGAAGCCATAGTTTTGGCGCGGCAGCCGTTTCTTTCATTTTGGGGCCTATGTGTTTTTCGACCTTGAAATCGCAAAAAATGCGCGAAAACATGGATTTGTCTCTCCTGCCGCGCACACACTTCCGATAGCTTGCAAAGGCCTAAAAAACACAAGCGGCCCTTGAGTTATTGTGGGAGAGACTGTTTTCATCAAGTTTGAAGCCTCAGTTTTGGCTGGACAGCCGTTGCTTTCATTTTGGGGCCTATGTGTTTTTCGACCTTGAAATCGCAAAAAATTCGCGAAAACATGGATTTGTCTCTCCTGCCGCGCACACACATCCGATAGCTTGCAAAGGCCTAAAAAACACAAGCGGCCCTTGAGTTATTGTGGGAGAGACTGTTTTCATCAAGTTTGAAGCCATAGTCTTGGCGCGCCAGCCGTTTCTTTCATTTTGGGGCCTATGTGTTTTTCGACCTTGAAATCGCAAAAAAGGCGCGAAAACATGGATTTGTCTCTCCTGCCGCGCACACACTTCCGATAGCTTGCAAAGGCCTAAAAAACACAAGCGGCCCTTGAGTTATTGTGGGAGAGACTGTTTTCATCAAGTTTGAAGCCTCAGTTTTGGCTGGACAGCCGTTTCTTTATTTTTGGGGTCTGTGTGTTTTTCGACCTGGAAATGGCAAAACAGGCGCGAAAACATAGATTTGTCTCTCCTGCTGCGCACACACTTCCTATAGCTTGCGAAGGCCTAAAAAACACAATCAGCCCGTGAGTTAATATGGGAGAGACTGTTTTCATCAAGTTTGAAGCCTCAGTTTTGGCTGGACAGCCGTTTCTTTATTTTTGGGGTCTGTGTGTTTTTCGACCTGGAAATGGCAAAACAGGCGCGAAAACATAGATTTGTCTCTCCTGCCGCGCACACACTTCCGATAGCTTGCAAAGGCCTAAAAAACACAAGCAGCCCGTGAGTTATTATGGGAGAGACTGTTTTCATCAAGTTTGAAGCCATAGTTTTGGTGCGCCAGCCGTTTCTTTCATTTTGGGGCCTATGTGTTTTTCGACCTTGAAATCGCAAAAAAGGCGCGAAAACATGGATTTGTCTCTCCTGCCGCGCACACACTTCCGATAGCTTGCAAAGGCCTAAAAAACACAAGCGGCCCTTGAGTTATTGTGGGAGAGACTGTTTTCATCAAGTTTGAAGCCTCAGTTTTGGCTGGACAGC
Organism: Argentina silus; assembly: GCF_951799395.1. Lineage (NCBI taxonomy): Eukaryota > Metazoa > Chordata > Actinopteri > Argentiniformes > Argentinidae > Argentina > Argentina silus. The sequence goes on along the minus strand of NW_028152597.1, from coordinate 428,142 downwards.
CGTTTCTTTATTTTTGGGGTCTGTGTGTTTTTCGACCTGGAAATGGCAAAACAGGCGCGAAAACATAGATTTGTCTCTCCTGCTGCGCACACACTTCCTATAGCTTGCGAAGGCCTAAAAAACACAATCAGCCCGTGAGTTAATATGGGAGAGACTGTTTTCATCAAGTTTGAAGCCTCAGTTTTGGCTGGACAGCCGTTTCTTTATTTTTGGGGTCTGTGTGTTTTTCGACCTGGAAATGGCAAAACAGGCGCGAAAACATAGATTTGTCTCTCCTGCCGCGCACACACTTCCGATAGCTTGCAAAGGCCTAAAAAACACAAGCAGCCCGTGAGTTATTATGGGAGAGACTGTTTTCATCAAGTTTGAAGCCATAGTTTTGGTGCGCCAGCCGTTTCTTTCATTTTGGGGCCTATGTGTTTTTCGACCTTGAAATCGCAAAAAAGGCGCGAAAACATGGATTTGTCTCTCCTGCCGCGCACACACTTCCGATAGCTTGCAAAGGCCTAAAAAACACAAGCGGCCCTTGAGTTATTGTGGGAGAGACTGTTTTCATCAAGTTTGAAGCCTCAGTTTTGGCTGGACAGCCGTTTCTTTATTTTTGGGGTCTGTGTGTTTTTCGACCTGGAAATGGCAAAACAGGCGCGAAAACATAGATTTGTCTCTCCTGCTGCGCACACACTTCCTATAGCTTGCGAAGGCCTAAAAAACACAATCAGCCCGTGAGTTAATATGGGAGAGACTGTTTTCATCAAGTTTGAAGCCATAGTTTTGGTGCGCCAGCCGTTTCTTTCATTTTGGGGCCTATGTGTTTTTCGACCTTGAAATCGCAAAAAAGGCGCGAAAACATGGATTTGTCTCTCCTGCCGCGCACACACTTCCGATAGCTTGCAAAGGCCTAAAAAACACAAGCGGCCCTTGAGTTATTGTGGGAGAGACTGTTTTCATCAAGTTTGAAGCCTCAGTTTTGGCTGGACAGCCGTTTCTTTATTTTTGGGGTCTGTGTGTTTTTCGACCTGGAAATGGCAAAACAGGCGCGAAAACATAGATTTGTCTCTCCTGCTGCGCACACACTTCCTATAGCTTGCGAAGGCCTAAAAAACACAATCAGCCCGTGAGTTAATATGGGAGAGACTGTTTTCATCAAGTTTGAAGCCTCAGTTTTGGCTGGACAGCCGTTTCTTTATTTTTGGGGTCTGTGTGTTTTTCGACCTGGAAATGGCAAAACAGGCGCGAAAACATAGATTTGTCTCTCCTGCCGCGCACACACTTCCGATAACTTGCAAAGGCCTAAAAAACACAAGCAGCCCGTGAGTTATTATGGGAGAGACTGTTTTCATCAAGTTTGAAGCCATAGTTTTGGTGCGCCAGCCGTTTCTTTCATTTTGGGGCCTATGTGTTTTTCGACCTTGAAATCGCAAAAAAGGCGCGAAAACATGGATTTGTCTCTCCTGCCGCGCACACACTTCCGATAGCTTGCAAAGGCCTAAAAAACACAAGCGGCCCTTGAGTTATTGTGGGAGAGACTGTTTTCATCAAGTTTGAAGCCTCAGTTTTGGCTGGACAGCCGTTTCTTTATTTTTGGGGTCTGTGTGTTTTTCGACCTGGAAATGGCAAAACAGGCGCGAAAACATAGATTTGTCTCTCCTGCTGCGCACACACTTCCTATAGCTTGCGAAGGCCTAAAAAACACAATCAGCCCGTGAGTTAATATGGGAGAGACTGTTTTCATCAAGTTTGAAGCCATAGTTTTGGCGCGCCAGCCGTTTCTTTCATTTTGGGGCCTATGTGTTTTTCGACCTTGAAATCGCAAAAAAGGCGCGAAAACATGGATTTGTCTCTCCTGCCGCGCACACACTTCCGATAGCTTGCAAAGGCCTAAAAAACACAAGCAGCCCGTGAGTTATTATGGGAGAGACTGTTTTCATCAAGTTTGAAGCCATAGTTTTGGCGCGGCAGCCGTTTCTTTCATTTTGGGGCCTATGTGTTTTTCGACCTTGAAATCGCAAAAAATGCGCGAAAACATGGATTTGTCTCTCCTGCCGCGCACACACTTCTGATAGCTTGCGAAGGCCTAAAAAACACAAGCGGCCCTTGAGTTATTGTGGGAGAGACTGTTTTCATCAAGTTTGAAGCCTCAGTTTTGGCTGGACAGCCGTTTCTTTCATTTTGGGGCCTATGTGTTTTTCGACCTTGAAATCGCAAAAAATTCGCGAAAACATGGATTTGTCTCTCCTGCCGCGCACACACTTCCGATAGCTTGCGAAGGCCTAAAAAACACAAGCGGCCCTTGAGTTATTGTGGGAGAGACTGTTTTCATCAAGTTTGAAGCCTCAGTTTTGGCTGGACAGCCGTTTCTTTATTTTTGGGGTCTGTGTGTTTTTCGACCTGGAAATGGCAAAACAGGCGCGAAAACATAGATTTGTCTCTCCTGCTGCGCACACACTTCCGATAGCTTGCGAAGGCCTAAAAAACACAATCAGCCCGTGAGTTAATATGGGAGAGACTGTTTTCATCAAGTTTGAAGCCATAGTTTTGGCGCGGCAGCCGTTTCTTTCATTTTGGGGCCTATGTGTTTTTCGACCTTGAAATCGCAAAAAATGCGCGAAAACATAGATTTGTCTCTTCTGCCGCGCACACACTTCCGATAGCTTGCGAAGGCCTAAAAAACACAAGCGGCCATTGAGTTATTGTGGGAGAGACTGTTTTCATCAAGTTTGAAGCCATAGTTTTGGCGCGCCAGCCGTTTCTTTCATTTTGGGGCCTATGTGTTTTTCGACCTTGAAATCGCAAAAAAGGCGCGAAGACATGGATTTGTCTCTCCTGCCGCGCACACACTTCCGATAGCTTGCAAAGGCCTAAAAAACACAAGCGGCCCATGAGTTATTGTGGGAGAGACTGTTTTCATCAAGTTTGAAGCCTCAGTTTTGGCTGGACAGCCGTTTCTTTATTTTTGGGGTCTGTGTGTTTTTCGACCTGGAAATCGCAAAAAAGGCGCGAAAACATGGATTTGTCTCTCCTGCCGCGCACACACTTCCGATAGCTTGCAAAGGCCTAAAAAACACAAGCGGCCCTTGAGTTATTGTGGGAGAGACTGTTTTCATCAAGTTTGAAGCCTCAGTTTTGGCTGGACAGCCGTTTCTTTATTTTTGGGGTCTGTGTGTTTTTCGACCTGGAAATGGCAAAACAGGCGCGAAAACATAGATTTGTCTCTCCTGCTGCGCACACACTTCCGATAGCTTGCGAAGGCCTAAAAAACACAATCAGCCCGTGAGTTAATATGGGAGAGACTGTTTTCATCAAGTTTGAAGCCATAGTTTTGGCGCGCCAGCCGTTTCTTTCATTTTGGGGCCTATGTGTTTTTCGACCTTGAAATCGCAAAAAAGGCGCGAAAACATGGATTTGTCTCTCCTGCCGCGCACACACTTCCGATAGCTTGCAAAGGCCTAAAAAACACAAGCAGCCTATGAGTTATTATGGGAGAGACTGTTTTCATCAAGTTTGAAGCCATAGTTTTGGCGCGGCAGCCGTTTCTTTCATTTTGGGGCCTATGTGTTTTTCGACCTTGAAATCGCAAAAAATGCGCGATAACATGGATTTGTCTCTCCTGCCGCGCACACACTTCCGATAGCTTGCGAAGGCCTAAAAAACACAAGCGGCCATTGAGTTATTGTGGGAGAGACTGTTTTCATCAAGTTTGAAGCCTCAGTTTTGGCTGGACAGCCGTTTCTTTATTTTTGGGGTCTGTGTGTTTTTCGACCTGGAAATCGCAAAAAAGGCGCGAAAACATGGATTTGTCTCTCCTGCCGCGCACACACTTCCGATAGCTTGCAAAGGCCTAAAAAACACAAGCGGCCCTTGAGTTATTGTGGGAGAGACTGTTTTCATCAAGTTTGAAGCCTCAGTTTTGGCTGGACAGCCGTTTCTTTATTTTTGGGGTCTGTGTGTTTTTCGACCTGGAAATGGCAAAACAGGCGCGAAAACATAGATTTGTCTCTCCTGCTGCGCACACACTTCCGATAGCTTGCAAAGGCCTAAAAAACACAATCAGCCCGTGAGTTAATATGGGAGAGACTGTTTTCATCAAGTTTGAAGCCATAGTTTTGGCGCGGCAGCCGTTTCTTTCATTTTGGGGCCTATGTGTTTTTCGACCTTGAAATCGCAAAAAAGGCGCGAAAACATGGATTTGTCTCTCCTGCCGCGCACACACTTCCGATAGCTTGCGAAGGCCTAAAAAACACAAGCGGCCCTTGAGTTATTGTGGGAGAGACTGTTTTCATCAAGTTTGAAGCCTCAGTTTTGGCTGGACAGCCGTTTCTTTATTTTTGGGGTCTGTGTGTTTTTCGACCTGGAAATGGCAAAACAGGCGCGAAAACATAGATTTGTCTCTCCTGCTGCGCACACACTTCCGATAGCTTGCGAAGGCCTAAAAAACACAATCAGCCCGTGAGTTAATATGGGAGAGACTGTTTTCATCAAGTTTGAAGCCATAGTTTTGGCGCGCCAGCCGTTTCTTTCATTTTGGGGCCTATGTGTTTTTCGACCTTGAAATCGCAAAAAAGGCGCGAAAACATGGATTTGTCTCTCCTGCCGCGCACACACTTCCGATAGCTTGCAAAGGCCTAAAAAACACAAGCAGCCCGTGAGTTATTATGGGAAAGACTGTTTTCATCAAGTTTGAAGCCATAGTTTTGGCGCGCCAGCCGTTTCTTTCATTTTGGGGCCTATGTGTTTTTCGACCTTGAAATCGCAAAAAAGGCGCGAAAACATGGATTTGTCTCTCCTGCCGCGCACACACTTCCGATAGCTTGCAAAGGCCTAAAAAACACAAGCGGCCCTTGAGTTATTGTGGGAGAGACTGTTTTCATCAAGTTTGAAGCCTCAGTTTTGGCTGGACAGCCGTTGCTTTCATTTTGGGGCCTATGTGTTTTTCGACCTTGAAATCGCAAAAAATTCGCGAAAACATGGATTTGTCTCTCCTGCCGCGCACACACTTCCGATAGCTTGCGAAGGCCTAAAAAACACAAGCGGCCATTGAGTTATTGTGGGAGAGACTGTTTTCATCAAGTTTGAAGCCTCAGTTTTGGCTGGACAGCCGTTTCTTTATTTTTGGGGTCTGTGTGTTTTTTGACCTGGAAATCGCAAAAAAGGCGCGAAAACATGGATTTGTCTCTCCTGCCGCGCACACACTTCCGATAGCTTGCAAAGGCCTAAAAAACACAAGCAGCCCGTGAGTTATTATGGGAGAGACTGTTTTCATCAAGTTTGAAGCCATAGTTTTGGCGCGCCAGCCGTTTCTTTCATTTTGGGGCCTATGTGTTTTTCGACCTTGAAATCGCAAAAAAGGCGCGAAAACATGGATTTGTCTCTCCTGCCGCGCACACACTTCCGATAGCTTGCAAAGGCCTAAAAAACACAAGCGGCCCTTGAGTTATTGTGGGAGAGACTGTTTTCATCAAGTTTGAAGCCTCAGTTTTGGCTGGACAGCCGTTTCTTTATTTTTGGGGTCTGTGTGTTTTTCGACCTGGAAATGGCAAAACAGGCGCGAAAACATAGATTTGTCTCTCCTGCTGCGCACACACTTCCGATAGCTTGCGAAGGCCTAAAAAACACAATCAGCCCGTGAGTTAATATGGGAGAGACTGTTTTCATCAAGTTTGAAGCCATAGTTTTGGCGCGGCAGCCGTTTCTTTCATTTTGGGGCCTATGTGTTTTTCGACCTTGAAATCGCAAAAAATGCGCGAAAACATAGATTTGTCTCTCCTGCCGCGCACACACTTCCGATAGCTTGCGAAGGCCTAAAAAACACAAGCGGCCATTGAGTTATTGTGGGAGAGACTGTTTTCATCAAGTTTGAAGCCTCAGTTTTGGCTGGACAGCCGTTTCTTTATTTTTGGGGTCTGTGTGTTTTTCGACCTGGAAATCGCAAAAAAGGCGCGAAAACATGGATTTGTCTCTCCTGCCGCGCACACACTTCCGATAGCTTGCAAAGGCCTAAAAAACACAATCAGCCCGTGAGTTAATATGGGAGAGACTGTTTTCATCAAGTTTGAAGCCATAGTTTTGGCGCGCCAGCCGTTTCTTTCATTTTGGGGCCTATGTGTTTTTCGACCTTGAAATCGCAAAAAAGGCGCGAAAACATGGATTTGTCTCTCCTGCCGCGCACACACTTCCGATAGCTTGCAAAGGCCTAAAAAACACAAGCAGCCTATGAGTTATTATGGGAGAGACTGTTTTCATCAAGTTTGAAGCCATAGTTTTGGCGCGGCAGCCGTTTCTTTCATTTTGGGGCCTATGTGTTTTTCGACCTTGAAATCGCAAAAAATGCGCGATAACATGGATTTGTCTCTCCTGCCGCGCACACACTTCCGATAGCTTGCGAAGGCCTAAAAAACACAAGCGGCCATTGAGTTATTGTGGGAGAGACTGTTTTCATCAAGTTTGAAGCCTCAGTTTTGGCTGGACAGCCGTTTCTTTATTTTTGGGGTCTGTGTGTTTTTCGACCTGGAAATCGCAAAAAAGGCGCGAAAACATGGATTTGTCTCTCCTGCCGCGCACACACTTCCGATAGCTTGCAAAGGCCTAAAAAACACAAGCGGCCCTTGAGTTATTGTGGGAGAGACTGTTTTCATCAAGTTTGAAGCCTCAGTTTTGGCTGGACAGCCGTTTCTTTATTTTTGGGGTCTGTGTGTTTTTCGACCTGGAAATGGCAAAACAGGCGCGAAAACATAGATTTGTCTCTCCTGCTGCGCACACACTTCCGATAGCTTGCGAAGGCCTAAAAAACACAATCAGCCCGTGAGTTAATATGGGAGAGACTGTTTTCATCAAGTTTGAAGCCATAGTTTTGGCGCGCCAGCCGTTTCTTTCATTTTGGGGCCTATGTGTTTTTCGACCTTGAAATCGCAAAAAAGGCGCGAAAACATGGATTTGTCTCTCCTGCCGCGCACACACTTCCGATAGCTTGCAAAGGCCTAAAAAACACAAGCAGCCTATGAGTTATTATGGGAGAGACTGTTTTCATCAAGTTTGAAGCCATAGTTTTGGCGCGCCAGCCGTTTCTTTCATTTTGGGGCCTATGTGTTTTTCGACCTTGAAATCGCAAAAAAGGCGCGAAAACATGGATTTGTCTCTCCTGCCGCGCACACACTTCCGATAGCTTGCAAAGGCCTAAAAAACACAAGCGGCCCTTGAGTTATTGTGGGAGAGACTGTTTTCATCAAGTTTGAAGCCTCAGTTTTGGCTGGACAGCCGTTGCTTTCATTTTGGGGCCTATGTGTTTTTCGACCTTGAAATCGCAAAAAATTCGCGAAAACATGGATTTGTCTCTCCTGCCGCGCACACACTTCCAATAGCTTGCGAAGGCCTAAAAAACACAAGCGGCCCTTGAGTTATTGTGGGAGAGACTGTTTTCATCAAGTTTGAAGCCTCAGTTTTGGCTGGACAGCCGTTTCTTTATTTTTGGGGTCTGTGTGTTTTTCGACCTGGAAATGGCAAAACAGGCGCGAAAACATAGATTTGTCTCTCCTGCTGCGCACACACTTCCGATAGCTTGCGAAGGCCTAAAAAACACAATCAGCCCGTGAGTTAATATGGGAGAGACTGTTTTCATCAAGTTTGAAGCCATAGTTTTGGCGCGGCAGCCGTTTCTTTCATTTTGGGGCCTATGTGTTTTTCGACCTTGAAATCGCAAAAAATGCGCGAAAACATAGATTTGTCTCTCCTGCCGCGCACACACTTCCGATAGCTTGCGAAGGCCTAAAAAACACAAGCGGCCATTGAGTTATTGTGGGAGAGACTGTTTTCATCAAGTTTGAAGCCTCAGTTTTGGCTGGACAGCCGTTTCTTTATTTTTGGGGTCTGTGTGTTTTTCGACCTGGAAATCGCAAAAAAGGCGCGAAAACATGGATTTGTCTCTCCTGCCGCGCACACACTTCCGATAGCTTGCAAAGGCCTAAAAAACACAAGCAGCCCGTGAGTTATTATGGGAGAGACTGTTTTCATCAAGTTTGAAGCCATAGTTTTGGCGCGCCAGCCGTTTCTTTCATATTGGGGCCTATGTGTTTTTCGACCTTGAAATCGCAAAAAAGGCGCGAAAACATGGATTTGTCTCTCCTGCCGCGCACACACTTCCGATAGCTTGCGAAGGCCTAAAAAACACAAGCGGCCCTTGAGTTATTGTGGGAGAGACTGTTTTCATCAAGTTTGAAGCCTCAGTTTTGGCTGGACAGCCGTTGCTTTCATTTTGGGGCCTATGTGTTTTTCGACCTTGAAATCGCAAAAAATTCGCGAAAACATGGATTTGTCTCTCCTGCCGCGCACACACTTCCGATAGCTTGCGAAGGCCTAAAAAACACAAGCGGCCCTTGAGTTATTGTGGGAGAGACTGTTTTCATCAAGTTTGAAACCTCAGTTTTGGCTGGACAGCCGTTTCTTTATTTTTGGGGTCTGTGTGTTTTTCGACCTGGAAATGGCAAAACAGGCGCGAAAACATAGATTTGTCTCTCCTGCTGCGCACACACTTCCGATAGCTTGCGAAGGCCTAAAAAACACAATCAGCCCGTGAGTTAATATGGGAGAGACTGTTTTCATCAAGTTTGAAGCCATAGTTTTGGCGCGGCAGCCGTTTCTTTCATTTTGGGGCCTATGTGTTTTTCGACCTTGAAATCGCAAAAAATGCGCGATAACATGGATTTGTCTCTCCTGCCGCGCACACACTTCCGATAGCTTGCGAAGGCCTAAAAAACACAAGCGGCCATTGAGTTATTGTGGGAGAGACTGTTTTCATCAAGTTTGAAGCCTCAGTTGTGGCTGGACAGCCGTTTCTTTATTTTTGGGGTCTGTGTGTTTTTCGACCTGGAAATCGCAAAAAAGGCGCGAAAACATGGATTTGTCTCTCCTGCCGCGCACACACTTCCGATAGCTTGCAAAGGCCTAAAAAACACAAGCGGCCCTTGAGTTATTGTGGGAGAGACTGTTTTCATCAAGTTTGAAGCCTCAGTTTTGGCTGGACAGCCGTTTCTTTATTTTTGGGGTCTGTGTGTTTTTCGACCTGGAAATGGCAAAACAGGCGCGAAAACATAGATTTGTCTCTCCTGCTGCGCACACACTTCCGATAGCTTGCGAAGGCCTAAAAAACACAATCAGCCCGTGAGTTAATATGGGAGAGACTGTTTTCATCAAGTTTGAAGCCATAGTTTTGGCGCGCCAGCCGTTTCTTTCATTTTGGGGCCTATGTGTTTTTCGACCTTGAAATCGCAAAAAAGGCGCGAAAACATGGATTTGTCTCTCCTGCCGCGCACACACTTCCGATAGCTTGCAAAGGCCTAAAAAACACAAGCAGCCTATGAGTTATTATGGGAGAGACTGTTTTCATCAAGTTTGAAGCCATAGTTTTGGCGCGGCAGCCGTTTCTTTCATTTTGGGGCCTATGTGTTTTTCGACCTTGAAATCGCAAAAAATGCGCGATAACATGGATTTGTCTCTCCTGCCGCGCACACACTTCCGATAGCTTGCGAAGGCCTAAAAAACACAAGCGGCCATTGAGTTATTGTGGGAGAGACTGTTTTCATCAAGTTTGAAGCCTCAGTTTTGGCTGGACAGCCGTTTCTTTATTTTTGGGGTCTGTGTGTTTTTCGACCTGGAAATCGCAAAAAAGGCGCGAAAACATGGATTTGTCTCTCCTGCCGCGCACACACTTCCGATAGCTTGCAAAGGCCTAAAAAACACAAGCGGCCCTTGAGTTATTGTGGGAGAGACTGTTTTCATCAAGTTTGAAGCCTCAGTTTTGGCTGGACAGCCGTTTCTTTATTTTTGGGGTCTGTGTGTTTTTCGACCTGGAAATGGCAAAACAGGCGCGAAAACATAGATTTGTCTCTCCTGCTGCGCACACACTTCCGATAGCTTGCGAAGGCCTAAAAAACACAATCAGCCCGTGAGTTAATATGGGAGAGACTGTTTTCATCAAGTTTGAAGCCATAGTTTTGGCGCGCCAGCCGTTTCTTTCATTTTGGGGCCTATGTGTTTTTCGACCTTGAAATCGCAAAAAAGGCACGAAAACATGGATTTGTCTCTCCTGCCGCGCACACACTTCCGATAGCTTGCAAAGGCCTAAAAAACACAAGCAGCCTATGAGTTATTATGGGAGAGACTGTTTTCATCAAGTTTGAAGCCATAGTTTTGGCGCGGCAGCCGTTTCTTTCATTTTGGGGCCTATGTGTTTTTCGACCTTGAAATCGCAAAAAATGCGCGAAAACATGGATTTGTCTCTCCTGCCGCGCACACACTTCCGATAGCTTGCGAAGGCCTAAAAAACACAAGCGGCCCTTGAGTTATTGTGGGAGAGACTGTTTTCATCAAGTTTGAAGCCTCAGTTTTGGCTGGACAGCCGTTTCTTTATTTTTGGGGTCTGTGTGTTTTTCGACCTGGAAATCGCAAAAAAGGCGCGAAAACATGGATTTGTCTCTCCTGCCGCGCACACACTTCCGATAGCTTGCAAAGGCCTAAAAAACACAAGCAGTCCGTGAGTTATTATGGGAGAGACTGTTTTCATCAAGTTTGAAGCCATAGTTTTGGCGTGCCAGCCGTTTCTTTCATTTTGGGGCCTATGTGTTTTTCGACCTTGAAATCGCAAAAAAGGCGCGAAAACATGGATTTGTCTCTCCTGCCGAGCACACACTTCCGATAGCTTGCAAAGGCCTAAAAAACACAAGCAGCCCGTGAGTTATTATGGGAGAGACTGTTTTCATCAAGTTTGAAGCCATAGTTTTGGCGCGCCAGCCGTTTCTTTCATTTTGGGGCCTATGTGTTTTTCGACCTTGAAATCGCAAAAAAGGCGCGAAAACATGGATTTGTCTCTCCTGCCGCGCACACACTTCCGATAGCTTGCAAAGGCCTTAAAAACACAAGCAGCCCGTGAGTTATTATGGGAGAGACTGTTTTCATCAAGTTTGAAGCCATAGTTTTGGCGCGGCAGCCGTTTCTTTCATTTTGGGGCCTATGTGTTTTTCGACCTTGAAATCGCAAAAAATGCGCGAAAACATGGATTTGTCTCTCCTGCCGCGCACACACTTCCGATAGCTTGCGAAGGCCTAAAAAACACAAGCGGCCATTGAGTTATTGTGGGAGAGACTGTTTTCATCAAGTTTGAAGCCTCAGTTTTGGCTGGACAGCCGTTGCTTTATTTTTGGGTTCTGTGTGTTTTTCGACCTGGAAATGGCAAAAAAGGCGCGAAAACATAGATTTGTCTCTCCTGCTGCGCACACACTTCCGATAGCTTGCGAAGGCCTAAAAAACACAATCAGCCCGTGAGTTAATATGGGAGAGACTGTTTTCATCAAGTTTGAAGCCATAGTTTTGGCGTGCCAGCCGTTTCTTTCATTTTGGGGCCTATGTGTTTTTCGACCTTGAAATCGCAAAAAAGGCGCGAAAACATGGATTTGTCTCTCCTGCCGCGCACACACTTCCGATAGCTTGCAAAGGCCTAAAAAACACAAGCGGCCCTTGAGTTATTGTGGGAGAGACTGTTTTCATCAAGTTTGAAGCCTCAGTTTTGGCTGGACAGCTGTTTCTTTATTTTTGGGGTCTGTGTGTTTTTCGACCTGGAAATGGCAAAACAGGCGCGAAAACATAGATTTGTCTCTCCTGCTGCGCACACACTTCCGATAGCTTGCGAAGGCCTAAAAAACACAATCAGCCCGTGAGTTAATATGGGAGAGACTGTTTTCATCAAGTTTGAAGCCATAGTTTTGGCGCGGCAGCCGTTTCTTTCATTTTGGGGCCTATGTGTTTTTCGACCTTGAAATCGCAAAAAATGCGCGAAAACATGGATTTGTCTCTCCTGCCGCGCACACACTTCCGATAGCTTGCGAAGGCCTAAAAAACACAAGCGGCCATTGAGTTATTGTGGGAGAGACTGTTTTCATCAAGTTTGAAGCCTCAGTTTTGGCTGGACAGCCGTTGCTTTATTTTTGGGTTCTGTGTGTTTTTCGACCTGGAAATGGCAAAAAAGGCGCGAAAACATAGATTTGTCTCTCCTGCTGCGCACACACTTCCGATAGCTTGCGAAGGCCTAAAAAACACAATCAGCCCGTGAGTTAATATGGGAGAGACTGTTTTCATCAAGTTTGAAGCCATAGTTTTGGCGCGGCAGCCGTTTCTTTCATTTTGGGGCCTATGTGTTTTTCGACCTTGAAATCGCAAAAAATGCGCAAAAACATGGATTTGTCTCTCCTGCCGCGCACACACTTCAAATAGCTTGCAAAGGCCTAAAAAACACAAGCAGCCCGTGAGTTATTATGGGAGAGACTGTTTTCATCAAGTTTGAAGCCATAGTTTTGGCGCGGCAGCCGTTTCTTTCATTTTGGGGCCTATGTGTTTTTCGACCTTGAAATCGCAAAAAATGCGCGAAAACATGGATTTGTCTCTCCTGCCGCGCACACACTTCCGATAGCTTGCAAAGGCCTAAAAAACACAAGCAGCCCGTGAGTTATTATGGGAGAGACTGTTTTCATCAAGTTTGAAGCCATAGTTTTGGCGTGCCAGCCGTTTCTTTCATTTTGGGGCCTATGTGTTTTTCGACCTTGAAATCGCAAAAAAGGCGCGAAAACATGGATTTGTCTCTCCTGCCGCGCACACACTTCCGATAGCTTGCAAAGGCCTAAAAAACACAAGCGGCCCTTGAGTTATTGTGGGAGAGACTGTTTTCATCAAGTTTGAAGCCTCAGTTTTGGCTGGACAGCCGTTTCTTTATTTTTGGGGTCTGTGTGTTTTTCGACCTGGAAATGGCAAAACAGGCGCGAAAACATAGATTTGTCTCTCCTGCCGCGCACACACTTCCGATAGCTTGCAAAGGCCTAAAAAACACAAGCAGCCCGTGAGTTATTATGGGAGAGACTGTTTTCATCAAGTTTGAAGCCATAGTTTTGGCGCGCCAGCCGTTTCTTTCATTTTGGGGCCTATGTGTTTTTCGACCTTGAAATCGCAAAAAAGGCGCGAAAACATGGATTTGTCTCTCCTGCCGCGCACACACTTCCGATAGCTTGCAAAGGCCTAAAAAACACAAGCGGCCCTTGAGTTATTGTGGGAGAGACTGTTTTCATCAAGTTTGAAGCCTCAGTTTTGGCTGGACAGCCGTTTCTTTATTTTTGGGGTCTGTGTGTTTTTCGACCTGGAAATGGCAAAACAGGCGCGAAAACATAGATTTGTCTCTCCTGCTGCGCACACACTTCCGATAGCTTGCGAAGGCCTAAAAAACACAATCAGCCCGTGAGTTAATATGGGAGAGACTGTTTTCATCAAGTTTGAAGCCATAGTTTTGGCGCGGCAGCCGTTTCTTTCATTTTGGGGCCTATGTGTTTTTCGACCTTGAAATCGCAAAAAAGGCGCGAAAACATGGATTTGTCTCTCCTGCCGCGCACACACTTCCGATAGCTTGCAAAGGCCTAAAAAACACAAGCGGCCCTTGAGTTATTGTGGGAGAGACTGTTTTCATCAAGTTTGAAGCCTCAGTTTTGGCTGGACAGCCGTTTCTTTATTTTTGGGGTCTGTGTGTTTTTCGACCTGGAAATGGCAAAACAGGCGCGAAAACATAGATTTGTCTCTCCTGCCGCGCACACACTTCCGATAGCTTGCAAAGGCCTAAAAAACACAAGCAGCCCGTGAGTTATTATGGGAGAGACTGTTTTCATCAAGTTTGAAGCCATAGTTTTGGCGCGCCAGCCGTTTCTTTCATTTTGGGGCCTATGTGTTTTTCGACCTTGAAATCACAAAAAAGGCGCGAAAACATGGATTTGTCTCTCCTGCCGCGCACACACTTCCGATAGCTTGCAAAGGCCTAAAAAACACAAGCGGCCCTTGAGTTATTGTGGGAGAGACTGTTTTCATCAAGTTTGAAGCCTCAGTTTTGGCTGGACAGCCGTTTCTTTATTTTTGGGGTCTGTGTGTTTTTCGACCTGGAAATGGCAAAACAGGCGCGAAAACATAGATTTGTCTCTCCTGCTGCGCACACACTTCCGATAGCTTGCGAAGGCCTAAAAAACACAATCAGCCCGTGAGTTAATATGGGAGAGACTGTTTTCATCAAGTTTGAAGCCATAGTTTTGGCGCGGCAGCCGTTTCTTTCATTTTGGGGCCTATGTGTTTTTCGACCTTGAAATCGCAAAAAATGCGCGAAAACATGGATTTGTCTCTCCTGCCGCGCACACACTTCCGATAGCTTGCGAAGGCCTAAAAAACACAAGCGGCCATTGAGTTATTGTGGGAAAGACTGTTTTCATCAAGTTTGAAGCCTCAGTTTTGGCTGGACAGCCGTTTCTTTATTTTTGGGTTCTGTGTGTTTTTCGACCTGGAAATGGCAAAACAGGCGCGAAAACATAGATTTGTCTCTCCTGCCGCGCACACACTTCCGATAGCTTGCAAAGGCCTAAAAAACACAAGCAGCCCGTGAGTTATTATGGGAGAGACTGTTTTCATCAAGTTTGAAGCCATAGTTTTGGCGCGCCAGCCGTTTCTTTCATTTTGGGGCCTATGTGTTTTTCGACCTTGAAATCGCAAAAAAGGCGCGAAAACATGGATTTGTCTCTCCTGCCGCGCACACACTTCCGATAGCTTGCAAAGGCCTAAAAAACACAAGCGGCCCTTGAGTTATTGTGGGAGAGACTGTTTTCATCAAGTTTGAAGCCTCAGTTTTGGCTGGACAGCCGTTTCTTTATTTTTGGGGTCTGTGTGTTTTTCGACCTGGAAATGGCAAAACAGGCGCGAAAACATAGATTTGTCTCTCCTGCTGCGCACACACTTCCGATAGCTTGCGAAGGCCTAAAAAACACAATCAGCCCGTGAGTTAATATGGGAGAGACTGTTTTCATCAAGTTTGAAGCCATAGTTTTGGCGCGGCAGCCGTTTCTTTCATTTTGGGGCCTATGTGTTTTTCGACCTTGAAATCGCAAAAAAGGCGCGAAAACATGGATTTGTCTCTCCTGCCGCGCACACACTTCCGATAGCTTGCAAAGGCCTAAAAAACACAAGCGGCCCTTGAGTTATTGTGGGAGAGACTGTTTTCATCAAGTTTGAAGCCTCAGTTTTGGCTGGACAGCCGTTTCTTTATTTTTGGGGTCTGTGTGTTTTTCGACCTGGAAATGGCAAAACAGGCGCGAAAACATAGATTTGTCTCTCCTGCCGCGCACACACTTCCGATAGCTTGCAAAGGCCTAAAAAACACAAGCAGCCCGTGAGTTATTATGGGAGAGACTGTTTTCATCAAGTTTGAAGCCATAGTTTTGGCGCGCCAGCCGTTTCTTTCATTTTGGGGCCTATGTGTTTTTCGAGCTTGAAATCACAAAAAAGGCGCGAAAACATGGATTTGTCTCTCCTGCCGCGCACACACTTCCGATAGCTTGCAAAGGCCTAAAAAACACAAGCGGCCCTTGAGTTATTGTGGGAGAGACTGTTTTCATCAAGTTTGAAGCCTCAGTTTTGGCTGGACAGCCGTTTCTTTATTTTTGGGGTCTGTGTGTTTTTCGACCTGGAAATGGCAAAACAGGCGCGAAAACATAGATTTGTCTCTCCTGCTGCGCACACACTTCCGATAGCTTGCGAAGGCCTAAAAAACACAATCAGCCCGTGAGTTAATATGGGAGAGACTGTTTTCATCAAGTTTGAAGCCATAGTTTTGGCGCGGCAGCCGTTTCTTTCATTTTGGGGCCTATGTGTTTTTCGACCTTGAAATCGCAAAAAATGCGCGAAAACATGGATTTGTCTCTCCTGCCGCGCACACACTTCCGATAGCTTGCGAAGGCCTAAAAAACACAAGCGGCCATTGAGTTATTGTGGGAGAGACTGTTTTCATCAAGTTTGAAGCCTCAGTTTTGGCTGGACAGCCGTTTCTTTATTTTTGGGTTCTGTGTGTTTTTCGACCTGGAAATGGCAAAAAAGGCGCGAAAACATAGATTTGTCTCTCCTGCTGCGCACACACTTCCGATAGCTTGCGAAGGCCTAAAAAACACAATCAGCCCGTGAGTTAATATGGGAGAGACTGTTTTCATCAAGTTTGAAGCCATAGTTTTGGCGCGGCAGCCGTTTCTTTCATTTTGGGGCCTATGTGTTTTTCGACCTTGAAATCGCAAAAAAGGCGCGAAAACATGGATTTGTCTCTCCTGCCGCGCACACACTTCCGATAGCGTGCAAAGGCCTAAAAAACACAAGCAGCCCGTGAGTTATTATGGGAAAGACTGTTTTCATCAAGTTTGAAGCCATAGTTTTGGCGCGCCAGCCGTTTCTTTATTTTTGGGTTCTGTGTGTTTTTCGACCTGGAAATGGCAAAAAAGGCGCGAAAACATAGATTTGTCTCTCCTGCTGCGCACACACTTCCGATAGCTTGCAAAGGCCTAAAAAACACAATCAGCCCGTGAGTTAATATGGGAGAGACTGTTTTCATCAAGTTTGAAGCCATAGTTTTGGCGCGGCAGCCGTTTCTTTCATTTTGGGGCCTATGTGTTTTTCGACCTTGAAATCGCAAAAAATGCGCGAAAACATGGATTTGTCTCTCCTGCCGCGCACACACTTCTGATAGCTTGCGAAGGCCTAAAAAACACAAGCGGCCCTTGAGTTATTGTGGGAGAGACTGTTTTCATCAAGTTTGAAGCCTCAGTTTTGGCTGGACAGCCGTTTCTTTATTTTTGGGGTCTGTGTGTTTTTCGACCTGGAAATGGCAAAACACGCGCGAAAACATAGATTTGTCTCTCCTGCTGCGCACACACTTCCGATAGCTTGCGAAGGCCTAAAAAACACAATCAGCCCGTGAGTTAATATGGGAGAGACTGTTTTCATCAAGTTTGAAGCCATAGTTTTGGCGCGGCAGCCGTTTCTTTCATTTTGGGGCCTATGTGTTTTTCGACCTTGAAATCGCAAAAAATGCGCGAAAACATGGATTTGTCTCTCCTGCCGCGCACACACTTCCGATAGCTTGCGAAGGCCTAAAAAACACAAGCGGCCATTGAGTTATTGTGGGAGAGACTGTTTTCATCAAGTTTGAAGCCTCAGTTTTGGCTGGACAGCCGTTTCTTTATTTTTGGGGTCTGTGTGTTTTTCGACCTGGAAATCGCAAAAAAGGCGCGAAAACATGGATTTGTCTCTCCTGCCGCGCACACACTTCCGATAGCTTGCGAAGGCCTAAAAAACACAAGCGGCCCTTGAGTTATTATGGGAGAGACTGTTTTCATCAAGTTTGAAGCCATAGTTTTGGCGCGGCAGCCGTTTCTTTCATTTTGGGGCCTATGTGTTTTTCGACATTGAAATCGCAAAAAATGCGCGAAAACATGGATTTGTCTCTCCTGCCGCGCACACACTTCCGATAGCTTGCAAAGGCCTAAAAAACACAAGCAGCCCGTGAGTTATTATGGGAGAGACTGTTTTCATCAAGTTTGAAGCCATAGTTTTGGCGCGGCAGCCGTTTCTTTCATTTTGGGGCCTATGTGTTTTTCGACCTTGAAATCGCAAAAAAGGCGCGAAAACATGGATTTGTCTCTCCTGCCGCGCACACACTTCCGATAGCTTGCAAAGGCCTAAAAAACACAAGCAGCCCGTGAGTTATTATGGGAAAGACTGTTTTCATCAAGTTTGAAGCCATAGTTTTGGCGCGCCAGCCGTTTCTTTCATTTTGGGGCCTATGTGTTTTTCGACCTTGAAATCGCAAAAAATGCGCAAAAACATGGATTTGTCTCTCCTGCCGCGCACACACTTCTGATAGCTTGCGAAGGCCTAAAAAACACAAGCGGCCCTTGAGTTATTGTGGGAGAGACTGTTTTCATCAAGTTTGAAGCCATAGTTTTGGCGCGCCAGCCGTATCTTTCATTTTGGGGCCTATGTGTTTTTCGACCTTGAAATCGCAAAAAAGGCGCGAAAACATGGATTTGTCTCTCCTGCCGCGCACACACTTCCGATAGCTTGCAAAGGCCTAAAAAACACAAGCAGCCCGTGAGTTATTATGGGAAAGACTGTTTTCATCAAGTTTGAAGCCATAGTTTTGGCGCGCCAGCCGTATCTTTCATTTTGGGGCCTATGTGTTTTTCGACCTTGAAATCGCAAAAAAGGCGCGAAAACATGGATTTGTCTCTCCTGCCGCGCACACACTTCCGATAGCTTGCGAAGGCCTAAAAAACACAAGCGGCCATTGAGTTATTGTGGGAGAGACTGTTTTCATCAAGTTTGAAGCCTCAGTTTTGGCTGGACAGCCGTTTCTTTATTTTTGGGGTCTGTGTGTTTTTCGACCTTGAAATCGCAAAAAAGGCGCGAAAACATGGATTTGTCTCTCCTGCCGCGCACACACTTCCGATAGCTTGCAAAGGCCTAAAAAACACAAGCGGCCCTTGAGTTATTGTGGGAGAGACTGTTTTCATCAAGTTTGAAGCCTCAGTTTTGGCTGGACAGCCGTTGCTTTATTTTTGGGTTCTGTGTGTTTTTCGACCTGGAAATGGCAAAAAAGGCGCGAAAACATAGATTTGTCTCTCCTGCTGCGCACACACTTCCGATAGCTTGCGAAGGCCTAAAAAACACAATCAGCCCGTGAGTTAATATGGGAGAGACTGTTTTCATCAAGTTTGAAGCCATAGTTTTGGCGCGGCAGCCGTTTCTTTCATTTTGGGGCCTATGTGTTTTTCGACCTTGAAATCGCAAAAAAGGCGCGAAAACATGGATTTGTCTCTCCTGCCGCGCACACACTTCCGATAGCTTGCAAAGGCCTAAAAAACACAAGCAGCCCGTGAGTTATTATGGGAAAGACTGTTTTCATCAAGTTTGAAGCCATAGTTTTGGCGCGGCAGCCGTTTCTTTCATTTTGGGGCCTATGTGTTTTTCGACCTTGAAATCGCAAAAAATGCGCGAAAACATGGATTTGTCTCTCCTGCCGCGCACACACTTCTGATAGCTTGCGAAGGCCTAAAAAACACAAGCGGCCCTTGAGTTATTGTGGGAGAGACTGTTTTCATCAAGTTTGAAGCCTCAGTTTTGGCTGGACAGCCGTTTCTTTATTTTTGGGGTCTGTGTGTTTTTCGACCTGAAAATGGCAAAACACGCGCGAAAACATAGATTTGTCTCTCCTGCTGCGCACACACTTCCGATAGCTTGCAAAGGCCTAAAAAACACAAGCGGCCATTGAGTTATTGTGGGAGAGACTGTTTTCATCAAGTTTGAAGCCTCAGTTTTGGCTGGACAGCCGTTTCTTTATTTTTGGGGTCTGTGTGTTTTTCGACATTGAAATCGCAAAAAATGCGCGAAAACATGGATTTGTCTCTCCTGCCGCGCACACACTTCCGATAGCTTGCAAAGGCCTAAAAAACACAAGCAGCCCGTGAGTTATTATGGGAAAGACTGTTTTCATCAAGTTTGAAGCCATAGTTTTGGCGCGCCAGCCGTATCTTTCATTTTGGGGCCTATGTGTTTTTCGACCTTGAAATCGCAAAAAAGGCGCGAAAACATGGATTTGTCTCTCCTGCCGCGCACACACTTCCGATAGCTTGCGAAGGCCTAAAAAACACAAGCGGCCATTGAGTTATTGTGGGAGAGACTGTTTTCATCAAGTTTGAAGCCTCAGTTTTGGCTGGACAGCCGTTTCTTTATTTTTGGGGTCTGTGTGTTTTTCGACCTTGAAATCGCAAAAAAGGCGCGAAAACATGGATTTGTCTCTCCTGCCGCGCACACACTTCCGATAGCTTGCAAAGGTTTTAAAAAACACAAGCAGCCCGTGAGTTAATATGGGAGAGACTGTTTTCATCAAGTTTGAAGCCATAGTTTTGGCGCGCCAGCCGTTTCTTTCATTTTGGGGCCTATGTGTTTTTCGACCTTGAAATCGCAAAAAAGGCGCGAAAACATGGATTTGTCTCTCCTGCCGCGCACACACTTCTGATAGCTTGCGAAGGCCTAAAAAACACAAGCGGCCCTTGAGTTATTGTGGGAGAGACTGTTTTCATCAAGTTTGAAGCCTCAGTTTTGGCTGGACAGCCGTTTCTTTATTTTTGGGGTCTGTGTGTTTTTAGACCTGGAAATGGCAAAACACGCGCGAAAACATAGATTTGTCTCTCCTGCTGCGCACACACTTCCGATAGCTTGCGAAGGCCTAAAAAACACAATCAGCCCGTTAGTTAATATGGGAGAGACTGTTTTCATCAAGTTTGAAGCCATAGTTTTGGCGCGGCAGCCGTTTCTTTCATTTTGGGGCCTATGTGTTTTTCGACCTTGAAATCGCAAAAAATGCGCGAAAACATGGATTTGTCTCTCCTGCCGCGCACACACTTCCGATAGCTTGCGAAGGCCTAAAAAACACAAGCGGCCATTGAGTTATTGTGGGAGAGACTGTTTTCATCAAGTTTGAAGCCTCAGTTTTGGCTGGACAGCCGTTTCTTTATTTTTGGGGTCTGTGTGTTTTTCGACCTGGTAATCGCAAAAAAGGCGCGAAAACATGGATTTGTCTCTCCTGCCGCGCACACACTTCCGATAGCTTGCAAAGGCCTAAAAAACACAAGCAGCCCGTGAGTTATTATGGGAGAGACTGTTTTCATCAAGTTTGAAGCCATAGTTTTGGCGCGGCAGCCGTTTCTTTCATTTTGGGGCCTATGTGTTTTTCGACCTTGAAATCGCAAAAAAGGCGCGAAAACATGGATTTGTCTCTACTGCCGCGCACACACTTCCGATAGCTTGCAAAGGCCTAAAAAACACAAGCAGCCCGTGAGTTATTATGGGAAAGACTGTTTTCATCAAGTTTGAAGCCATAGTTTTGGCGCGCCAGCCGTTTCTTTCATTTTGGGGCCTATGTGTTTTTCGACCTTGAAATCGCAAAAAAGGCGCGAAAACATGGATTTGTCTCTCCTGCCGCGCACACACTTCCGATAGCTTGCGAAGGCCTAAAAAACACAAGCGGCCATTGAGTTATTGTGGGAGAGACTGTTTTCATCAAGTTTGAAGCCTCAGTTTTGGCTGGACAGCCGTTTCTTTATTTTTGGGGTCTGTGTGTTTTTCGACCTTGAAATCGCAAAAAAGGCGCGAAAACATGGATTTGTCTCTCCTGCCGCGCACACACTTCCGATAGCTTGCAAAGGCCTAAAAAACACAAGCAGCCCGTGAGTTAATATGGGAGAGACTGTTTTCATCAAGTTTGAAGCCATAGTTTTGGCGCGGCAGCCGTTTCTTTCATTTTGGGGCCTATGTGTTTTTCGACCTTGAAATCGCAAAAAATGCGCGAAAACATGGATTTGTCTCTCCTGCCGCGCACACACTTCCGATAGCTTGCGAAGGCCTAAAAAACACAAGCGGCCATTGAGTTATTGTGGGAGAGACTGTTTTCATCAAGTTTGAAGCCTCAGTTTTGGCTGGACAGCCGTTTCTTTATTTTTGGGGTCTGTGTGTTTTTCGACCTGGAAATCGCAAAAAAGGCGCGAAAACATGGATTTGTCTCTCCTGCCGCGCACACACTTCCGATAGCTTGCAAAGGCCTAAAAAACACAAGCAGCCCGTGAGTTATTATGGGAAAGACTGTTTTCATCAAGTTTGAAGCCATAGTTTTGGCGCGCCAGCCGTTTCTTTCATTTTGGGGCCTATGTGTTTTTCGACCTTGAAATCGCAAAAAAGGCGCGAAAACATGGATTTGTCTCTCCTGCCGCGCACACACTTCCGATAGCTTGCGAAGGCCTAAAAAACACAAGCGGCCATTGAGTTATTGTGGGAGAGACTGTTTTCATCAAGTTTGAAGCCTCAGTTTTGGCTGGACAGCCGTTTCTTTATTTTTGGGGTCTGTGTGTTTTTCGACCTTGAAATCGCAAAAAAGGCGCGAAAACATGGATTTGTCTCTCCTGCCGCGCACACACTTCCGATAGCGTGCAAAGGCCTAAAAAACACAAGCAGCCCGTGAGTTAATATGGGAGAGACTGTTTTCATCAAGTTTGAAGCCATAGTTTTGGCGCGCCAGCCGTTTCTTTCATTTTGGGGCCTATGTGTTTTTCGACCTTGAAATCGCAAAAAAGGCGCGAAAACATGGATTTGTCTCTCCTGCCGCGCACACACTTCCGATAGCGTGCAAAGGCCTAAAAAACACAAGCAGCCCGTGAGTTATTATGGGAAAGACTGTTTTCATCAAATTTGAAGCCATAGTTTTGGCGCGCCAGCCGTTTCTTTATATTTGGGTTCTGTGTGTTTTTCGACCTGGAAATGGCAAAAAAGGCGCGAAAACATAGATTTGTCTCTCCTGCTGCGCACACACTTCCGATAGCTTGCGAAGGCCTAAAAAACACAATCAGCCTGTGAGTTAATATGGGAGAGACTGTTTTCATCAAGTTTGAAGCCATAGTTTTGGCGCGGCAGCCGTTTCTTTCATTTTGGGGCCTATGTGTTTTTCGACCTTGAAATCGCAAAAAATGCGCAAAAACATGGATTTGTCTCTCCTGCCGCGCACACACTTCTGATAGCTTGCGAAGGCCTAAAAAACACAAGCGGCCCTTGAGTTATTGTGGGAGAGACTGTTTTCATCAAGTTTGAAGCCTCAGTTTTGTCTGGACAGCCGTTTCTTTATTTTTGGGTTCTGTGTGTTTTTCGACCTGGAAATGGCAAAAAAGGCGCGAAAACATAGATTTGTCTCTCCTGCTGCGCACACACTTCCGATAGCTTGCGAAGGCCTAAAAAACACAATCAGCCCGTGAGTTAATATGGGAGAGACTGTTTTCATCAAGTTTGAAGCCATAGTTTTGGCGCGCCAGCCGTTTCTTTCATTTTGGGGCCTATGTGTTTTTCGACCTTGAAATCGCAAAAAATGCGCGAAAACATGGATTTGTCTCTCCTGCCGCGCACACACTTCTGATAGCTTGCGAAGGCCTAAAAAACACAAGCGGCCCTTGAGTTATTGTGGGAGAGACTGTTTTCATCAAGTTTGAAGCCTCAGTTTTGGCTGGACAGCCGTTTCTTTATTTTTGGGGTCTGTGTGTTTTTAGACCTGGAAATGGCAAAACACGCGCGAAAACATAGATTTGTCTCTCCTGCTGCGCACACACTTCCGATAGCTTGCGAAGGCCTAAAAAACACAATCAGCCCGTGAGTTAATATGGGAGAGACTGTTTTCATCAAGTTTGAAGCCATAGTTTTGGCGCGGCAGAAGTTTCTTTCATTTTGGGGCCTATGTGTTTTTCGACCTTGAAATCGCAAAAAATGCGCGAAAACATGGATTTGTCTCTCCTGCCGCGCACACACTTCCGATAGCTTGCGAAGGCCTAAAAAACACAAGCGGCCATTGAGTTATTGTGGGAGAGACTGTTTTCATCAAGTTTGAAGCCTCAGTTTTGGCTGGACAGCCGTTTCTTTATTTTTGGGGTCTGTGTGTTTTTAGACCTGGTAATCGCAAAAAAGGCGCGAAAACATGGATTTGTCTCTCCTGCCGCGCACACACTTCCGATAGCTTGCAAAGGCCTAAAAAACACAAGCAGCCCGTGAGTTATTATGGGAGAGACTGTTTTCATCAAGTTTGAAGCCATAGTTTTGGCGCGGCAGCCGTTTCTTTCATTTTGGGGCCTATGTGTTTTTCGACCTTGAAATCGCAAAAAAGGCGCGAAAACATGGATTTGTCTCTCCTGCCGCGCACACACTTCCGATAGCTTGCAAAGGCCTAAAAAACACAAGCAGCCCGTGAGTTATTATGGGAAAGACTGTTTTCATCAAGTTTGAAGCCATAGTTTTGGCGCGCCAGCCGTTTCTTTCATTTTGGGGCCTATGTGTTTTTCGACCTTGAAATCGCAAAAAAGGCGCGAAAACATGGATTTGTCTCTCCTGCCGCGCACACACTTCCGATAGCGTGCAAAGGCCTAAAAAACACAAGCAGCCCGTGAGTTATTATGGGAAAGACTGTTTTCATCAAGTTTGAAGCCATAGTTTTGGCGCGCCAGCCGTTTCTTTATTTTTGGGTTCTGTGTGTTTTTCGACCTGGAAATGGCAAAAAAGGCGCGAAAACATAGATTTGTCTCTCCTGCTGCGCACACACTTCCGATAGCTTGCGAAGGCCTAAAAAACACAATCAGCCCGTGAGTTAATATGGGAGAGACTGTTTTCATCAAGTTTGAAGCCATAGTTTTGGCGCGGCAGCCGTTTCTTTCATTTTGGGGCCTATGTGTTTTTCGACCTTGAAATCGCAAAAAATGCGCAAAAACATGTATTTGTCTCTCCTGCCGCGCACACACTTCTGATAGCTTGCGAAGGCCTAAAAAACACAAGCGGCCCTTGAGTTATTGTGGGAGAGACTGTTTTCATCAAGTTTGAAGCCTCAGTTTTGGCTGGACAGCCGTTGCTTTATTTTTGGGTTCTGTGTGTTTTTCGACCTGGAAATGGCAAAAAAGGCGCGAAAACATAGATTTGTCTCTCCTGCTGCGCACACACTTCCGATAGCTTGCGAAGGCCTAAAAAACACAATCAGCCCGTGAGTTAATATGGGAGAGACTGTTTTCATCAAGTTTGAAGCCATAGTTTTGGCGCGCCAGCCGTTTCTTTCATTTTGGGGCCTATGTGTTTTTCGACCTTGAAATCGCAAAAAATGCGCGAAAACATGGATTTGTCTCTCCTGCCGCGCACACACTTCTGATAGCTTGCGAAGGCCTAAAAAACACAAGCGGCCCTTGAGTTATTGTGGGAGAGACTGTTTTCATCAAGTTTGAAGCCTCAGTTTTGGCTGGACAGCCGTTTCTTTATTTTTGGGGTCTGTGTGTTTTTCGACCTGGAAATGGCAAAACACGCGCGAAAACATAGATTTGTCTCTCCTGCTGCGCACACACTTCTGATAGCTTGCGAAGGCCTAAAAAACACAATCAGCCCGTGAGTTAATATGGGAGAGACTGTTTTCATCAAGTTTGAAGCCATAGTTTTGGCGCGGCAGCCGTTTCTTTCATTTTGGGGCCTATGTGTTTTTCGACCTTGAAATCGCAAAAAATGCGCGAAAACATGGATTTGTCTCTCCTGCCGCGCACACACTTCCGATAGCTTGCGAAGGCCTAAAAAACACAAGCGGCCATTGAGTTATTGTGGGAGAGACTGTTTTCATCAAGTTTGAAGCCATAGTTTTGGCTGGACAGCCGTTTCTTTATTTTTGGGGTCTGTGTGTTTTTCGACCTGAAAATGGCAAAACACGCGCGAAAACATAGATTTGTCTCTCCTGCTGCGCACACACTTCCGATAGCTTGCAAAGGCCTAAAAAACACAAGCAGCCCGTGAGTTATTATGGGAGAGACTGTTTTCATCAAGTTTGAAGCCATAGTTTTGGCGCGGCAGCCATTTCTTTCATTTTGGGGCCTATGTGTTTTTCGACCTTGAAATCGCAAAAAATGCGCAAAAACATGGATTTGTCTCTCCTGCCGCGCACACACTTCTGATAGCTTGCGAAGGCCTAAAAAACACAAGCGGCCCTTGAGTTATTGTGGGAGAGACTGTTTTCATCAAGTTTGAAGCCTCAGTTTTGGCTGGACAGCCGTTTCTTTATTTTTGGGTTCTGTGTGTTTTTCGACCTGGAAATGGCAAAAAAGGCGCGAAAACATAGATTTGTCTCTCCTGCTGCGCACACACTTCCGATAGCTTGCGAAGGCCTAAAAAACACAATCAGCCCGTGAGTTAATATGGGAGAGACTGTTTTCATCAAGTTTGAAGCCATAGTTTTGGCGCGCCAGCCGTTTCTTTCATTTTGGGGCCTATGTGTTTTTCGACCTTGAAATCGCAAAAAAGGCGCGAAAACATGGATTTGTCTCTCCTGCCGCGCACACACTTCCGATAGCTTGCAAAGGCCTAAAAAACACAAGCAGCCCGTGAGTTATTATGGGAGAGACTGTTTTCATCAAGTTTGAAGCCATAGTTTTGGCGCGGCAGCCGTTTCTTTCATTTTGGGGCCTATGTGTTTTTCGACCTTGAAATCGCAAAAAATGCGCGAAAACATGGATTTGTCTCTCCTGCCGCGCACACACTTCTGATAGCTTGCGAAGGCCTAAAAAACACAAGCGGCCCTTGAGTTATTGTGGGAGAGACTGTTTTCATCAAGTTTGAAGCCTCAGTTTTGGCTGGACAGCCGTTTCTTTATTTTTGGGGTCTGTGTGTTTTTCGACCTGAAAATGGCAAAACACGCGCGAAAACATAGATTTGTCTCTCCTGCTGCGCACACACTTCCGATAGCTTGCAAAGGCCTAAAAAACACAAGCAGCCCGTGAGTTATTATGGGAGAGACTGTTTTCATCAAGTTTGAAGCCATAGTTTTGGCGCGGCAGCCGTTTCTTTCATTTTGGGGCCTATGTGTTTTTCGACCTTGAAATCGCAAAAAAGGCTTGAAAACATGGATTTGTCTCTCCTGCCGCGCACACACTTCCGATAGCTTGCAAAGGCCTAAAAAACACAAGCAGCCCGTGAGTTATTATGGGAAAGACTGTTTTCATCAAGTTTGAAGCCATAGTTTTGGCGCGCCAGCCGTTTCTTTCATTTTGGGGCCTATGTGTTTTTCGACCTTGAAATCGCAAAAAAGGCGCGAAAACATGGATTTGTCTCTCCTGCCGCGCACACACTTCCGATAGCTTGCGAAGGCCTAAAAAACACAAGCGGCCATTGAGTTATTGTGGG
This sequence comes from Argentina silus, assembly GCF_951799395.1. Classification (NCBI taxonomy): domain Eukaryota; kingdom Metazoa; phylum Chordata; class Actinopteri; order Argentiniformes; family Argentinidae; genus Argentina; species Argentina silus. Next base: position 401,532 of record NW_028152597.1, on the reverse strand, counting down.
AGAGACTGTTTTCATCAAGTTTGAAGCCTCAGTTTTGGCTGGACAGCCGTTTCTTTATTTTTGGGGTCTGTGTGTTTTTCGACCTGGTAATCGCAAAAAAGGCGCGAAAACATGGATTTGTCTCTCCTGCCGCGCACACACTTCCGATAGCTTGCAAAGGCCTAAAAAACACAAGCAGCCCGTGAGTTATTATGGGAAAGACTGTTTTCATCAAGTTTGAAGCCATAGTTTTGGCGCGGCAGCCGTTTCTTTCATTTTGGGGCCTATGTGTTTTTCGACCTTGAAATCGCAAAAAAGGCGCGAAAACATGGATTTGTCTCTCCTGCCGCGCACACACTTCCGATAGCGTGCAAAGGCCTAAAAAACACAAGCAGCCCGTGAGTTATTATGGGAAAGACTGTTTTCATCAAGTTTGAAGCCATAGTTTTGGCGCGCCAGCCGTTTCTTTATTTTTGGGTTCTGTGTGTTTTTCGACCTGGAAATGGCAAAAAAGGCGCGAAAACATAGATTTGTCTCTCCTGCTGCGCACACACTTCCGATAGCTTGCGAAGGCCTAAAAAACACAATCAGCCCGTGAGTTAATATGGGAGAGACTGTTTTCATCAAGTTTGAAGCCATAGTTTTGGCGCGGCAGCCGTTTCTTTCATTTTGGGGCCTATGTGTTTTTCGACCTTGAAATCGCAAAAAATGCGCAAAAACATGGATTTGTCTCTCCTGCCGCGCACACACTTCTGATAGCTTGCGAAGGCCTAAAAAACACAAGCGGCCCTTGAGTTATTGTGGGAGAGACTGTTTTCATCAAGTTTGAAGCCTCAGTTTTGGCTGGACAGCCGTTGCTTTATTTTTGGGTTCTGTGTGTTTTTCGACCTGGAAATGGCAAAAAAGGCGCGAAAACATAGATTTGTCGCTCCTGCTGCGCACACACTTCCGATAGCTTGCGAAGGCCTAAAAAACACAATCAGCCCGTGAGTTAATATGGGAGAGACTGTTTTCATCAAGTTTGAAGCCATAGTTTTGGCGCGCCAGCCGTTTCTTTCATTTTGGGGCCTATGTGTTTTTCGACCTTGAAATCGCAAAAAATGCGCGAAAACATGGATTTGTCTCTCCTGCCGCGCACACACTTCTGATAGCTTGCGAAGGCCTAAAAAACACAAGCGGCCCTTGAGTTATTGTGGGAGAGACTGTTTTCATCAAGTTTGAAGCCTCAGTTTTGGCTGGACAGCCGTTTCTTTCATTTTGGGGCCTATGTGTTTTTCGACCTTGAAATCGCAAAAAAGGCGCGAAAACATGGATTTGTCTCTCCTGCCGCGCACACACTTCCGATAGCTTGCAAAGGCCTAAAAAACACAAGCAGCCCGTGAGTTATTATGGGAGAGACTGTTTTCATCAAGTTTGAAGCCATAGTTTTGGCGCGGCAGCCGTTTCTTTCATTTTGGGGCCTATGTGTTTTTCGACCTTGAAATCGCAAAAAATGCGCGAAAACATGGATTTGTCTCTCCTGCCGCGCACACACTTCTGATAGCTTGCGAAGGCCTAAAAAACACAAGCGGCCCTTGAGTTATTGTGGGAGAGACTGTTTTCATCAAGTTTGAAGCCTCAGTTTTGGCTGGACAGCCGTTTCTTTATTTTTGGGGTCTGTGTGTTTTTCGACCTGAAAATGGCAAAACAAGCGCGAAAACATAGATTTGTCTCTCCTGCTGCGCACACACTTCCGATAGCTTGCAAAGGCCTAAAAAACACAAGCAGCCCGTGAGTTATTATGGGAGAGACTGTTTTCATCAAGTTTGAAGCCATAGTTTTGGCGCGGCAGCCGTTTCTTTCATTTTGGGGCCTATGTGTTTTTCGACATTGAAATCGCAAAAAATGCGCGAAAACATGGATTTGTCTCTCCTGCCGCGCACACACTTCCGATAGCTTGCAAAGGCCTAAAAAACACAAGCAGCCCGTGAGTTATTATGGGAGAGACTGTTTTCATCAAGTTTGAAGCCATAGTTTTGGCGCGGCAGCCGTTTCTTTCATTTTGGGGCCTATGTGTTTTTCGACCTTGAAATCGCAAAAAAGGCTTGAAAACATGGATTTGTCTCTCCTGCCGCGCACACACTTCCGATAGCTTGCAAAGGCCTAAAAAACACAAGCAGCCCGTGAGTTATTATGGGAAAGACTGTTTTCATCAAGTTTGAAGCCATAGTTTTGGCGCGCCAGCCGTTTCTTTCATTTTGGGACCTATGTGTTTTTCGACCTTGAAATCGCAAAAAAGGCGCGAAAACATGGATTTGTCTCTCCTGCCGCGCACACACTTCCGATAGCTTGCGAAGGCCTAAAAAACACAAGCGGCCATTGAGTTATTGTGGGAGAGACTGTTTTCATCAAGTTTGAAGCCTCAGTTTTGGCTGGACAGCCGTTTCTTTATTTTTGGGGTCTGTGTGTTTTTCGACCTGGTAATCGCAAAAAAGGCGCGAAAACATTGATTTGTCTCTCCTGCCGCGCACACACTTCCGATAGCTTGCAAAGGCCTAAAAAACACAAGCAGCCCGTGAGTTATTATGGGAGAGACTGTTTTCATCAAGTTTGAAGCCATAGTTTTGGCGCGGCAGCCGTTTCTTTCATTTTGGGGCCTATGTGTTTTTCGACCTTGAAATCGCAAAAAAGGCGCGAAAACATGGATTTGTCTCTCCTGCCGCGCACACACTTCCGATAGCTTGCAAAGGCCTAAAAAACACAAGCAGCCCGTGAGTTATTATGGGAAAGACTGTTTTCATCAAGTTTGAAGCCATAGTTTTGGCGCGCCAGCCGTTTCTTTATTTTTGGGTTCTGTGTGTTTTTCGACCTGGAAATGGCAAAAAAGGCGCGAAAACATAGATTTGTCTCTCCTGCTGCGCACACACTTCCGATAGCTTGCGAAGGCCTAAAAAACACAATCAGCCCGTGAGTTAATATGGGAGAGACTGTTTTCATCAAGTTTGAAGCCATAGTTTTGGCGCGGCAGCCGTTTCTTTCATTTTGGGGCCTATGTGTTTTTCGACCTTGAAATCGCAAAAAATGCGCAAAAACATGGATTTGTCTCTCCTGCCGCGCACACACTTCTGATAGCTTGCGAAGGCCTAAAAAACACAAGCGGCCCTTGAGTTATTGTGGGAGAGACTGTTTTCATCAAGTTTGAAGCCTCAGTTTTGGCTGGACAGCCGTTGCTTTATTTTTGGGTTCTGTGTGTTTTTCGACCTGGAAATGGCAAAAAAGGCGCGAAAACATAGATTTGTCTCTCCTGCTGCGCACACACTTCCGATAGCTTGCGAAGGCCTAAAAAACACAATCAGCCCGTGAGTTAATATGGGAGAGACTGTTTTCATCAAGTTTGAAGCCATAGTTTTGGCGCGCCAGCCGTTTCTTTCATTTTGGGGCCTATGTGTTTTTCGACCTTGAAATCGCAAAAAATGCGCGAAAACATGGATTTGTCTCTCCTGCCGCGCACACACTTCTGATAGCTTGCGAAGGCCTAAAAAACACAAGCGGCCCTTGAGTTATTGTGGGAGAGACTGTTTTCATCAAGTTTGAAGCCTCAGTTTTGGCTGGACAGCCGTTTCTTTCATTTTGGGGCCTATGTGTTTTTCGACCTTGAAATCGCAAAAAAGGCGCGAAAACATGGATTTGTCTCTCCTGCCGCGCACACACTTCCGATAGCTTGCAAAGGCCTAAAAAACACAAGCAGCCCGTGAGTTATTGTGGGAGAGACTGTTTTCATCAAGTTTGAAGCCTCAGTTTTGGCTGGACAGCCGTTTCTTTATTTTTGGGGTCTGTGTGTTTTTCGACCTGAAAATGGCAAAACACGCGCGAAAACATAGATTTGTCTCTCCTGCTGCACACACACTTCCGATAGCTTGCAAAGGCCTAAAAAACACAAGCAGCCCGTGAGTTATTATGGGAGAGACTGTTTTCATCAAGTTTGAAGCCATAGTTTTGGCGCGGCAGCCGTTTCTTTCATTTTGGGGCCTATGTGTTTTTCGACATTGAAATCGCAAAAAATGCGCGAAAACATGGATTTGTCTCTCCTGCCGCGCACACACTTCCGATAGCTTGCAAAGGCCTAAAAAACACAAGCAGCCCGTGAGTTATTATGGGAGAGACTGTTTTCATCAAGTTTGAAGCCATAGTTTTGGCGCGGCAGCCGTTTCTTTCATTTTGGGGCCTATGTGTTTTTCGACCTTGAAATCGCAAAAAAGGCTTGAAAACATGGATTTGTCTCTCCTGCCGCGCACACACTTCCGATAGCTTGCAAAGGCCTAAAAAACACAAGCAGCCCGTGAGTTATTATGGGAAAGACTGTTTTCATCAAGTTTGAAGCCATAGTTTTGGCGCGCCAGCCGTTTCTTTCATTTTGGGGCCTATGTGTTTTTCGACCTTGAAATCGCAAAAAAGGCGCGAAAACATGGATTTGTCTCTCCTGCCGCGCACACACTTCCGATAGCTTGCGAAGGCCTAAAAAACACAAGCGGCCATTGAGTTATTGTGGGAGAGACTGTTTTCATCAAGTTTGAAGCCTCAGTTTTGGCTGGACAGCCGTTTCTTTATTTTTGGGGTCTGTGTGTTTTTCGACCTTGAAATCGCAAAAAAGGCGCGAAAACATGGATTTGTCTCTCCTGCCGCGCACACACTTCCGATAGCTTGCGAAGGCCTAAAAAAAACAATCAGCCCGTGAGTTAATATGGGAGAGACTGTTTTCATCAAGTTTGAAGCCATAGTTTTGGCGCGGCAGCCGTTTCTTTCATTTTGGGGCCTATGTGTTTTTCGACCTTGAAATCGCAAAAAAGGCGCGAAAACATGGATTTGTCTCTCCTGCCGCGCACACACTTCCGATAGCGTGCAAAGGCCTAAAAAACACAAGCAGCCCGTGAGTTATTATGGGAAAGACTGTTTTCATCAAGTTTGAAGCCATAGTTTTGGCGCGCCAGCCGTTTCTTTATTTTTGGGTTCTGTGTGTTTTTCGACCTGGAAATGGCAAAAAAGGCGCGAAAACATAGATTTGTCTCTCCTGCTGCGCACACACTTCCGATAGCTTGCGAAGGACTAAAAAACACAATCAGCCCGTGAGTTAATATGGGAGAGACTGTTTTCATCAAGTTTGAAGCCATAGTTTTGGCGCGGCAGCCGTTTCTTTCATTTTGGGGCCTATGTGTTTTTCGACCTTGAAATCGCAAAAAATGCGCAAAAACATGGATTTGTCTCTCCTGCCGCGCACACACTTCTGATAGCTTGCGAAGGCCTAAAAAACACAAGCGGCCCTTGAGTTATTGTGGGAGAGACTGTTTTCATCAAGTTTGAAGCCTCAGTTTTGGCTGGACAGCCGTTTCTTTATTTTTGGGTTCTGTGTGTTTTTCGACCTGGAAATGGCAAAAAAGGCGCGAAAACATAGATTTGTCTCTTCTGCTGCGCACACACTTCCGATAGCTTGCGAAGGCCTAAAAAACACAATCAGCCCGTGAGTTAATATGGGAGAGACTGTTTTCATCAAGTTTGAAGCCATAGTTTTGGCGCGCCAGCCGTTTCTTTCATTTTGGGGCCTATGTGTTTTTCGACCTTGAAATCGCAAAAAATGCGCGAAAACATGGATTTGTCTCTCCTGCCGCGCACACACTTCTGATAGCTTGCGAAGGCCTAAAAAACACAAGCGGCCCTTGAGTTATTGTGGGAGAGACTGTTTTCATCAAGTTTGAAGCCTCAGTTTTGGCTGGACAGCCGTTTCTTTATTTTTGGGGTCTGTGTGTTTTTCGACCTGGAAATGGCAAAACACGCGCGAAAACATAGATTTGTCTCTCCTGCTGCGCACACACTTCCGATAGCTTGCGAAGGCCTAAAAAACACAATCAGCCCGTGAGTTAATATGGGAGAGACTGTTTTCATCAAGTTTGAAGCCATAGTTTTGGCGCGGCAGCCGTTTCTTTCATTTTGGGGCCTATGTGTTTTTCGACCTTGAAATCGCAAAAAATGCGCGAAAACATGGATTTGTCTCTCCTGCCGCGCACACACTTCCGATAGCTTGCGAAGGCCTAAAAAACACAAGCGGCCATTGAGTTATTGTGGGAGAGACTGTTTTCATCAAGTTTGAAGCCTCAGTTTTGGCTGGACAGCCGTTTCTTTATTTTTGGGGTCTGTGTGTTTTTCGACCTGAAAATGGCAAAACACGCGCGAAAACATAGATTTGTCTCTCCTGCTGCGCACACACTTCCGATAGCTTGCAAAGGCCTAAAAAACACAAGCAGCCCGTGAGTTATTATGGGAGAGACTGTTTTCATCAAGTTTGAAGCCATAGTTTTGGCGCGGCAGCCGTTTCTTTCATTTTGGGGCCTATGTGTTTTTCGACATTGAAATCGCAAAAAATGCGCGAAAACATGGATTTGTCTCTCCTGCCGCGCACACACTTCCGATAGCTTGCAAAGGCCTAAAAAACACAAGCAGCCCGTGAGTTATTATGGGAAAGACTGTTTTCATCAAGTTTGAAGCCATAGTTTTGGCGCGCCAGCCGTTTCTTTCATTTTGGGGCCTATGTGTTTTTCGACCTTGAAATCGCAAAAAAGGCGCGAAAACATGGATTTGTCTCTCCTGCCGCGCACACACTTCCGATAGCTTGCGAAGGCCTAAAAAACACAAGCGGCCATTGAGTTATTGTGGGAGAGACTGTTTTCATCAAGTTTGAAGCCTCAGTTTTGGCTGGACAGCCGTTTCTTTATTTTTGGGGTCTGTGTGTTTTTCGACCTTGAAATCGCAAAAAAGGCGCGAAAACATGGATTTGTCTCTCCTGCCGCGCACACACTTCCGATAGCTTGCGAAGGCCTAAAAAACACAATCAGCCCGTGAGTTAATATGGGAGAGACTGTTTTCATCAAGTTTGAAGCCATAGTTTTGGCGCGGCAGCCGTTTCTTTCATTTTGGGGCCTATGTGTTTTTCGACCTTGAAATCGCAAAAAAGGCGCGAAAACATGGATTTGTCTCTCCTGCCGCGCACACACTTCCGATAGCGTGCAAAGGCCTAAAAAACACAAGCAGCCCGTGAGTTATTATGGGAAAGACTGTTTTCATCAAGTTTGAAGCCATAGTTTTGGCGCGCCAGCCGTTTCTTTATTTTTGGGTTCTGTGTGTTTTTCGACCTGGAAATGGCAAAAAAGGCGCGAAAACATAGATTTGTCTCTCCTGCTGCGCACACACTTCCGATAGCTTGCGAAGGCCTAAAAAACACAATCAGCCCGTGAGTTAATATGGGAGAGACTGTTTTCATCAAGTTTGAAGCCATAGTTTTGGCGCGGCAGCCGTTTCTTTCATTTTGGGGCCTATGTGTTTTTCGACCTTGAAATCGCAAAAAATGCGCAAAAACATGGATTTGTCTCTCCTGCCGCGCACACACTTCTGATAGCTTGCGAAGGCCTAAAAAACACAAGCGGCCCTTGAGTTATTGTGGGAGAGACTGTTTTCATCAAGTTTGAAGCCTCAGTTTTGGCTGGACAGCCGTTTCTTTATTTTTGGGTTCTGTGTGTTTTTCGACCTGGAAATGGCAAAAAAGGCGCGAAAACATAGATTTGTCTCTCCTGCTGCGCACACACTTCCGATAGCTTGCGAAGGCCTAAAAAACACAATCAGCCCGTGAGTTAATATGGGAGAGACTGTTTTCATCAAGTTTGAAGCCATAGTTTTGGCGCGCCAGCCGTTTCTTTCATTTTGGGGCCTATGTGTTTTTCGACCTTGAAATCGCAAAAAATGCGCGAAAACATGGATTTGTCTCTCCTGCCGCGCACACACTTCCGATAGCTTGCAAAGGCCTAAAAAACACAAGCAGCCCGTGAGTTATTATGGGAAAGACTGTTTTCATCAAGTTTGAAGCCATAGTTTTGGCGCGCCAGCCGTTTCTTTCATTTTGGGGCCTATGTGTTTTTCGACCTTGAAATCGCAAAAAAGGCGCGAAAACATGGATTTGTCTCTCCTGCCGCGCACACACTTCCGATAGCTTGCGAAGGCCTAAAAAACACAAGCGGCCATTGAGTTATTGTGGGAGAGACTGTTTTCATCAAGTTTGAAGCCTCAGTTTTGGCTGGACAGCCGTTTCTTTATTTTTGGGGTCTGTGTGTTTTTCGACCTTGAAATCGCAAAAAAGGCGCGAAAACATGGATTTGTCTCTCCTGCCGCGCACACACTTCCGATAGCTTGCGAAGGCCTAAAAAAAACAATCAGCCCGTGAGTTAATATGGGAGAGACTGTTTTCATCAAGTTTGAAGCCATAGTTTTGGCGCGGCAGCCGTTTCTTTCATTTTGGGGCCTATGTGTTTTTCGACCTTGAAATCGCAAAAAAGGCGCGAAAACATGGATTTGTCTCTCCTGCCGCGCACACACTTCCGATAGCGTGCAAAGGCCTAAAAAACACAAGCAGCCCGTGAGTTATTATGGGAAAGACTGTTTTCATCAAGTTTGAAGCCATAGTTTTGGCGCGCCAGCCGTTTCTTTATTTTTGGGTTCTGTGTGTTTTTCGACCTGGAAATGGCAAAAAAGGCGCGAAAACATAGATTTGTCTCTCCTGCTGCGCACACACTTCCGATAGCTTGCGAAGGACTAAAAAACACAATCAGCCCGTGAGTTAATATGGGAGAGACTGTTTTCATCAAGTTTGAAGCCATAGTTTTGGCGCGGCAGCCGTTTCTTTCATTTTGGGGCCTATGTGTTTTTCGACCTTGAAATCGCAAAAAATGCGCAAAAACATGGATTTGTCTCTCCTGCCGCGCACACACTTCTGATAGCTTGCGAAGGCCTAAAAAACACAAGCGGCCCTTGAGTTATTGTGGGAGAGACTGTTTTCATCAAGTTTGAAGCCTCAGTTTTGGCTGGACAGCCGTTTCTTTATTTTTGGGTTCTGTGTGTTTTTCGACCTGGAAATGGCAAAAAAGGCGCGAAAACATAGATTTGTCTCTTCTGCTGCGCACACACTTCCGATAGCTTGCGAAGGCCTAAAAAACACAATCAGCCCGTGAGTTAATATGGGAGAGACTGTTTTCATCAAGTTTGAAGCCATAGTTTTGGCGCGCCAGCCGTTTCTTTCATTTTGGGGCCTATGTGTTTTTCGACCTTGAAATCGCAAAAAATGCGCGAAAACATGGATTTGTCTCTCCTGCCGCGCACACACTTCTGATAGCTTGCGAAGGCCTAAAAAACACAAGCGGCCCTTGAGTTATTGTGGGAGAGACTGTTTTCATCAAGTTTGAAGCCTCAGTTTTGGCTGGACAGCCGTTTCTTTATTTTTGGGGTCTGTGTGTTTTTCGACCTGGAAATGGCAAAACACGCGCGAAAACATAGATTTGTCTCTCCTGCTGCGCACACACTTCCGATAGCTTGCGAAGGCCTAAAAAACACAATCAGCCCGTGAGTTAATATGGGAGAGACTGTTTTCATCAAGTTTGAAGCCATAGTTTTGGCGCGGCAGCCGTTTCTTTCATTTTGGGGCCTATGTGTTTTTCGACCTTGAAATCGCAAAAAATGCGCGAAAACATGGATTTGTCTCTCCTGCCGCGCACACACTTCCGATAGCTTGCGAAGGCCTAAAAAACACAAGCGGCCATTGAGTTATTGTGGGAGAGACTGTTTTCATCAAGTTTGAAGCCTCAGTTTTGGCTGGACAGCCGTTTCTTTATTTTTGGGGTCTGTGTGTTTTTCGACCTGAAAATGGCAAAACACGCGCGAAAACATAGATTTGTCTCTCCTGCTGCGCACACACTTCCGATAGCTTGCAAAGGCCTAAAAAACACAAGCAGCCCGTGAGTTATTATGGGAGAGACTGTTTTCATCAAGTTTGAAGCCATAGTTTTGGCGCGGCAGCCGTTTCTTTCATTTTGGGGCCTATGTGTTTTTCGACATTGAAATCGCAAAAAATGCGCGAAAACATGGATTTGTCTCTCCTGCCGCGCACACACTTCCGATAGCTTGCAAAGGCCTAAAAAACACAAGCAGCCCGTGAGTTATTATGGGAAAGACTGTTTTCATCAAGTTTGAAGCCATAGTTTTGGCGCGCCAGCCGTTTCTTTCATTTTGGGGCCTATGTGTTTTTCGACCTTGAAATCGCAAAAAAGGCGCGAAAACATGGATTTGTCTCTCCTGCCGCGCACACACTTCCGATAGCTTGCGAAGGCCTAAAAAACACAAGCGGCCATTGAGTTATTGTGGGAGAGACTGTTTTCATCAAGTTTGAAGCCTCAGTTTTGGCTGGACAGCCGTTTCTTTATTTTTGGGGTCTGTGTGTTTTTCGACCTTGAAATCGCAAAAAAGGCGCGAAAACATGGATTTGTCTCTCCTGCCGCGCACACACTTCCGATAGCTTGCGAAGGCCTAAAAAACACAATCAGCCCGTGAGTTAATATGGGAGAGACTGTTTTCATCAAGTTTGAAGCCATAGTTTTGGCGCGGCAGCCGTTTCTTTCATTTTGGGGCCTATGTGTTTTTCGACCTTGAAATCGCAAAAAAGGCGCGAAAACATGGATTTGTCTCTCCTGCCGCGCACACACTTCCGATAGCGTGCAAAGGCCTAAAAAACACAAGCAGCCCGTGAGTTATTATGGGAAAGACTGTTTTCATCAAGTTTGAAGCCATAGTTTTGGCGCGCCAGCCGTTTCTTTATTTTTGGGTTCTGTGTGTTTTTCGACCTGGAAATGGCAAAAAAGGCGCGAAAACATAGATTTGTCTCTCCTGCTGCGCACACACTTCCGATAGCTTGCGAAGGCCTAAAAAACACAATCAGCCCGTGAGTTAATATGGGAGAGACTGTTTTCATCAAGTTTGAAGCCATAGTTTTGGCGCGGCAGCCGTTTCTTTCATTTTGGGGCCTATGTGTTTTTCGACCTTGAAATCGCAAAAAATGCGCAAAAACATGGATTTGTCTCTCCTGCCGCGCACACACTTCTGATAGCTTGCGAAGGCCTAAAAAACACAAGCGGCCCTTGAGTTATTGTGGGAGAGACTGTTTTCATCAAGTTTGAAGCCTCAGTTTTGGCTGGACAGCCGTTTCTTTATTTTTGGGTTCTGTGTGTTTTTCGACCTGGAAATGGCAAAAAAGGCGCGAAAACATAGATTTGTCTCTCCTGCTGCGCACACACTTCCGATAGCTTGCGAAGGCCTAAAAAACACAATCAGCCCGTGAGTTAATATGGGAGAGACTGTTTTCATCAAGTTTGAAGCCATAGTTTTGGCGCGCCAGCCGTTTCTTTCATTTTGGGGCCTATGTGTTTTTCGACCTTGAAATCGCAAAAAATGCGCGAAAACATGGATTTGTCTCTCCTGCCGCGCACACACTTCCGATAGCTTGCAAAGGCCTAAAAAACACAAGCAGCCCGTGAGTTATTATGGGAAAGACTGTTTTCATCAAGTTTGAAGCCATAGTTTTGGCGCGCCAGCCGTTTCTTTCATTTTGGGGCCTATGTGTTTTTCGACCTTGAAATCGCAAAAAAGGCGCGAAAACATGGATTTGTCTCTCCTGCCGCGCACACACTTCCGATAGCTTGCGAAGGCCTAAAAAACACAAGCGGCCATTGAGTTATTGTGGGAGAGACTGTTTTCATCAAGTTTGAAGCCTCAGTTTTGGCTGGACAGCCGTTTCTTTATTTTTGGGGTCTGTGTGTTTTTCGACCTTGAAATCGCAAAAAAGGCGCGAAAACATGGATTTGTCTCTCCTGCCGCGCACACACTTCCGATAGCTTGCGAAGGCCTAAAAAACACAATCAGCCCGTGAGTTAATATGGGAGAGACTGTTTTCATCAAGTTTGAAGCCATAGTTTTGGCGCGGCAGCCGTTTCTTTCATTTTGGGGCCTATGTGTTTTTCGACCTTGAAATCGCAAAAAAGGCGCGAAAACATGGATTTGTCTCTCCTGCCGCGCACACACTTCCGATAGCGTGCAAAGGCCTAAAAAACACAAGCAGCCCGTGAGTTATTATGGGAAAGACTGTTTTCATCAAGTTTGAAGCCATAGTTTTGGCGCGCCAGCCGTTTCTTTATTTTTGGGTTCTGTGTGTTTTTCGACCTGGAAATGGCAAAAAAGGCGCGAAAACATAGATTTGTCTCTCCTGCTGCGCACACACTTCCGATAGCTTGCGAAGGCCTAAAAAACACAATCAGCCCGTGAGTTAATATGGGAGAGACTGTTTTCATCAAGTTTGAAGCCATAGTTTTGGCGCGGCAGCCGTTTCTTTCATTTTGGGGCCTATGTGTTTTTCGACCTTGAAATCGCAAAAAATGCGCAAAAACATGGATTTGTCTCTCCTGCCGCGCACACACTTCTGATAGCTTGCGAAGGCCTAAAAAACACAAGCGGCCCTTGAGTTATTGTGGGAGAGACTGTTTTCATCAAGTTTGAAGCCTCAGTTTTGGCTGGACAGCCGTTTCTTTATTTTTGGGTTCTGTGTGTTTTTCGACCTGGAAATGGCAAAAAAGGCGCGAAAACATAGATTTGTCTCTCCTGCTGCGCACACACTTCCGATAGCTTGCGAAGGCCTAAAAAACACAATCAGCCCGTGAGTTAATATGGGAGAGACTGTTTTCATCAAGTTTGAAGCCATAGTTTTGGCGCGCCAGCCGTTTCTTTCATTTTGGGGCCTATGTGTTTTTCGACCTTGAAATCGCAAAAAATGCGCGAAAACATGGATTTGTCTCTCCTGCCGCGCACACACTTCTGATAGCTTGCGAAGGCCTAAAAAACACAAGCGGCCCTTGAGTTATTGTGGGAGAGACTGTTTTCTTCAAGTTTGAAGCCTCAGTTTTGGCTGGACAGCCGTTTCTTTATTTTTGGGGTCTGTGTGTTTTTCGACCTGGAAATGGCAAAACACGCGCGAAAACATAGATTTGTCTCTCCTGCTGCGCACACACTTCCGATAGCTTGCGAAGGCCTAAAAAACACAATCAGCCCGTGAGTTAATATGGGAGAGACTGTTTTCATCAAGTTTGAAGCCATAGTTTTGGCGCGGCAGCCCTTTCTTTCATTTTGGGGCCTATGTGTTTTTCGACCTTGAAATCGCAAAAAATGCGCGAAAACATGGATTTGTCTCTCCTGCCGCGCACACACTTCCGATAGCTTGCGAAGGCCTAAAAAACACAAGCGGCCATTGAGTTATTGTGGGAGAGACTGTTTTCATCAAGTTTGAAGCCTCAGTTTTGGCTGGACAGCCGTTTCTTTATTTTTGGGGTCTGTGTGTTTTTCGACCTGAAAATGGCAAAACACGCGCGAAAACATAGATTTGTCTCTCCTGCTGCGCACACACTTCCGATAGCTTGCAAAGGCCTAAAAAACACAAGCAGCCCGTGAGTTATTATGGGAGAGACTGTTTTCATCAAGTTTGAAGCCATAGTTTTGGCGCGGCAGCCGTTTCTTTCATTTTGGGGCCTATGTGTTTTTCGACATTGAAATCGCAAAAAATGCGCGAAAACATGGATTTGTCTCTCCTGCCGCGCACACACTTCCGATAGCTTGCAAAGGCCTAAAAAACACAAGCAGCCCGTGAGTTATTATGGGAGAGACTGTTTTCATCAAGTTTGAAGCCATAGTTTTGGCGCGGCAGCCGTTTCTTTCATTTTGGGGCCTATGTGTTTTTCGACCTCGAAATCGCAAAAAAGGCGCGAAAACATGGATTTGTCTCTCCTGCCGCGCACACACTTCCGATAGCTTGCAAAGGCCTAAAAAACACAAGCAGCCCGTGAGTTATTATGGGAAAGACTGTTTTCATCAAGTTTGAAGCCATAGTTTTGGCGCGCCAGCCGTTTCTTTCATTTTGGGGCCTATGTGTTTTTCGACCTTGAAATCGCAAAAAAGGCGCGAAAACATGGATTTGTCTCTCCTGCCGCGCACACACTTCCGATAGCTTGCGAAGGCCTAAAAAACACAAGCGGCCATTGAGTTATTGTGGGAGAGACTGTTTTCATCAAGTTTGAAGCCTCAGTTTTGGCTGGACAGCCGTTTCTTTATTTTTGGGGTCTGTGTGTTTTTCGACCTTGAAATCGCAAAAAAGGCGCGAAAACATGGATTTATCTCTCCTGCCGCGCACACACTTCCGATAGCTTGCAAAGGCCTAAAAAACACAAGCAGCCCGTGAGTTAATATGGGAGAGACTGTTTTCATCAAGTTTGAAGCCATAGTTTTGGCGCGCCAGCCGTTTCTTTCATTTTGGGGCCTATGTGTTTTTCGACCTTGAAATCGCAAAAAAGGCGCGAAAACATGGATTTGTCTCTCCTGCCGCGCACACACTTCCGATAGCTTGCAAAGGCCTAAAAAACACAAGCGGCCCTTGAGTTATTGTGGGAGAGACTGTTTTCATCAAGTTTGAAGCCTCAGTTTTGGCTGGACAGCCGTTGCTTTATTTTTGGGTTCTGTGTGTTTTTCGACCTGGAAATGGCAAAAAAGGCGCGAAAACATAGATTTGTCTCTCCTGCTGCGCACACACTTCCGATAGCTTGCGAAGGCCTAAAAAACACAATCAGCCCGTGAGTTAATATGGGAGAGACTGTTTTCATCAAGTTTGAAGCCATAGTTTTGGCGCGGCAGCCGTTTCTTTCATTTTGGGGCCTATGTGTTTTTCGACCTTGAAATCGCAAAAAAGGCGCGAAAACATGGATTTGTCTCTCCTGCCGCGCACACACTTCCGATAGCGTGCAAAGGCCTAAAAAACACAAGCAGCCCGTGAGTTATTATGGGAAAGACTGTTTTCATCAAGTTTGAAGCCATAGTTTTGGCGCGCCAGCCGTTTCTTTATTTTTGGGTTCTGTGTGTTTTTCGACCTGGAAATGGCAAAAAAGGCGCGAAAACATAGATTTGTCTCTCCTGCTGCGCACACACTTCCGATAGCTTGCGAAGGCCTAAAAAACACAATCAGCCCGTGAGTTAATATGGGAGAGACTGTTTTCATCAAGTTTGAAGCCATAGTTTTGGCGCGCCAGCCGTTTCTTTCATTTTGGGGCCTATGTGTTTTTCGACCTTGAAATCGCAAAAAATGCGCGAAAACATGGATTTGTCTCTCCTGCCGCGCACACACTTCTGATAGCTTGCGAAGGCCTAAAAAACACAAGCGGCCCTTGAGTTATTGTGGGAGAGACTGTTTTCATCAAGTTTGAAGCCTCAGTTTTGGCTGGACAGCCGTTTCTTTATTTTTGGGGTCTGTGTGTTTTTCGACCTGGAAATGGCAAAACACGCACGAAAACATAGATTTGTCTCTCCTGCTGCGCACACACTTCCGATAGCTTGCGAAGGCCTAAAAAACACAATCAGCCCGTGAGTTAATATGGGAGAGACTGTTTTCATCAAGTTTGAAGCCATAGTTTTGGCGCGCCAGCCGTTTCTTTCATTTTGGGGCCTATGTGTTTTTCGACCTTGAAATCGCAAAAAATGCGCGAAAACATGGATTTGTCTCTCCTGCCGCGCACACACTTCCGATAGCTTGCGAAGGCCTAAAAAACACAAGCGGCCATTGAGTTATTGTGGGAGAGACTGTTTTCATCAAGTTTGAAGCCATAGTTTTGGCGCGGCAGCCGTTTCTTTCATTTTGGGGCCTATGTGTTTTTCGACCTGGAAATCGCAAAAAAGGCGCGAAAACATGGATTTGTCTCTCCTGCCGCGCACACACTTCCGATAGCTTGCAAAGGCCTAAAAAACACAAGCAGCCCGTGAGTTATTATGGGAAAGACTGTTTTCATCAAGTTTGAAGCCATAGTTTTGGCGCGCCAGCCGTTTCTTTCATTTTGGGGCCTATGTGTTTTTCGACCTTGAAATCGCAAAAAATGCGCAAAAACATGGATTTGTCTCTCCTGCCGCGCACACACTTCCGATAGCTTGCGAAGGCCTAAAAAACACAAGCGGCCCTTGAGTTATTGTGGGAGAGACTGTTTTCATCAAGTTTGAAGCCTCAGTTTTGGCTGGACAGCCGTTTCTTTATTTTTGGGGTCTGTGTGTTTTTCGACCTGGAAATGGCAAAACAGGCGCGAAAACATAGATTTGTCTCTCCTGCTGCGCACACACTTCCGATAGCTTGCGAAGGCCTAAAAAACACAATCAGCCCGTGAGGTAATATGGGAGAGACTGTTTTCATCAAGTTTGAAGCCATAGTTTTGGCGCGCCAGCCGTTTCTTTCATTTTGGGGCCTATGTGTTTTTCGACCTTGAAATCGCAAAAAATGCGCGAAAACATGGATTTGTCTCTCCTGCCGCGCACACACTTCCGATAGCTTGCAAAGGCCTAAAAAACACAAGCAGCCCGTGAGTTATTATGGGAGAGACTGTTTTCATCAAGTTTGAAGCCATAGTTTTGGCGCGGCAGCCGTTTCTTTCATTTTGGGGCCTATGTGTTTTTCGACCTTGAAATCGCAAAAAATGCGCGAAAACATGGATTTGTCTCTCCTGCCGCGCACACACTTCCGATAGCTTGCAAAGGCCTAAAAAACACAAGCAGCCCGTGAGTTATTATGGGAGAGACTGTTTTCATCAAGTTTGAAGCCATAGTTTTGGCGCGGCAGCCGTTTCTTTCATTTTGGGGCCTATGTGTTTTTCGACCTTGAAATCGCAAAAAAGGCGCGAAAACATGGATTTGTCTCTCCTGCCGCGCACACACTTCCGATAGCTTGCAAAGGCCTAAAAAACACAAGCGGCCCTTGAGTTATTGTGGGAGAGACTGTTTTCATCAAGTTTGAAGCCTCAGTTTTGGCTGGACAGCCGTTGCTTTATTTTTGGGGTCTGTGTGTTTTTCGACCTTGAAATCGCAAAAAATGCGCGAAAACATGGATTTGTCTCTCCTGCCGCGCACACACTTCCGATAGCTTGCAAAGGCCTAAAAAACACAAGCAGCCCGTGAGTTATTATGGGAAAGACTGTTTTCATCAAGTTTGAAGCCATAGTTTTG
This sequence comes from Argentina silus, assembly GCF_951799395.1. NCBI lineage: Eukaryota > Metazoa > Chordata > Actinopteri > Argentiniformes > Argentinidae > Argentina > Argentina silus. Next base: position 384,639 of record NW_028152597.1, on the reverse strand, counting down.
GCGCGCCAGCCGTTTCTTTCATTTTGGGGCCTATGTGTTTTTCGACCTTGAAATCGCAAAAAAGGCGCGAAAACATGGATTTGTCTCTCCTGCCGCGCACACACTTCCGATAGCGTGCAAAGGCCTAAAAAACACAAGCAGCCCGTGAGTTATTATGGGAAAGACTGTTTTCATCAAGTTTGAAGCCATAGTTTTGGCGCGCCAGCCGTTTCTTTATTTTTGGGTTCTGTGTGTTTTTCGACCTGGAAATGGCAAAAAAGGCGCGAAAACATAGATTTGTCTCTCCTGCTGCGCACACACTTCCGATAGCTTGCGAAGGCCTAAAAAACACAATCAGCCCGTGAGTTAATATGGGAGAGACTGTTTTCATCAAGTTTGAAGCCATAGTTTTGGCGCGGCAGCCGTTTCTTTCATTTTGGGGCCTATGTGTTTTTCGACCTTGAAATCGCAAAAAATGCGCAAAAACATGGATTTGTCTCTCCTGCCGCGCACACACTTCTGATAGCTTGCGAAGGCCTAAAAAACACAAGCGGCCCTTGAGTTATTGTGGGAGAGACTGTTTTCATCAAGTTTGAAGCCTCAGTTTTGGCTGGACAGCCGTTTCTTTATTTTTGGGGTCTGTGTGTTTTTCGACCTTGAAATCGCAAAAAATGTGCGAAAACATGGATTTGTCTCTCCTGCCGCGCACACACTTCCGATAGCTTGCAAAGGCCTAAAAAACACAAGCAGCCCGTGAGTTATTATGGGAAAGACTGTTTTCATCAAGTTTGAAGCCATAGTTTTGGCGCGCCAGCCGTTTCTTTCATTTTGGGGCCTATGTGTTTTTCGACCTTGAAATCGCAAAAAAGGCGCGAAAACATGGATTTGTCTCTCCTGCCGCGCACACACTTCCGATAGCTTGCAAAGGCCTAAAAAACACAAGCGGCCCTTGAGTTATTGTGGGAGAGACTGTTTTCATCAAGTTTGAAGCCTCAGTTTTGGCTGGACAGCCGTTTCTTTATTTTTGGGGTCTGTGTGTTTTTCGACCTTGAAATCGCAAAAAAGGCGCGAAAACATGGATTTGTCTCTCCTGCCGCGCACACACTTCCGATAGCTTGCGAAGGCCTAAAAAACACAATCAGCCCGTGAGTTAATATGGGAGAGACTGTTTTCATCAAGTTTGAAGCCATAGTTTTGGCGCGGCAGCCGTTTCTTTCATTTTGGGGCCTATGTGTTTTTCGACCTTGAAATCGCAAAAAAGGCGCGAAAACATGGATTTGTCTCTCCTGTCGCGCACACACTTCCGATAGCGTGCAAAGGCCTAAAAAACACAAGCAGCCCGTGAGTTATTATGGGAAAGACTGTTTTCATCAAGTTTGAAGCCATAGTTTTGGCGCGCCAGCCGTTTCTTTATTTTTGGGTTCTGTGTGTTTTTCGACCTGGAAATGGCAAAAAAGGCGCGAAAACATAGATTTGTCTCTCCTGCTGCGCACACACTTCCGATAGCTTGCGAAGGCCTAAAAAACACAATCAGCCCGTGAGTTAATATGGGAGAGACTGTTTTCATCAAGTTTGAAGCCATAGTTTTGGCGCGCCAGCCGTTTCTTTCATTTTGGGGCCTATGTGTTTTTCGACCTTGAAATCGCAAAAAATGCGCGAAAACATGGATTTGTCTCTCCTGCCGCGCACACACTTCTGATAGCTTGCGAAGGCCTAAAAAACACAAGCGGCCCTTGAGTTATTGTGGGAGAGACTGTTTTCATCAAGTTTGAAGCCTCAGTTTTGGCTGGACAGCCGTTTCTTTATTTTTGGGGTCTGTGTGTTTTTCGACCTGGAAATGGCAAAACACGCGCGAAAACATAGATTTGTCTCTCCTGCTGCGCACACACTTCCGATAGCTTGCGAAGGCCTAAAAAACACAATCAGCCCGTGAGTTAATATGGGAGAGACTGTTTTCATCAAGTTTGAAGCCATAGTTTTGGCGCGGCAGCCGTTTCTTTCATTTTGGGGCCTATGTGTTTTTCGACCTTGAAATCGCAAAAAATGCGCGAAAACATGGATTTGTCTCTCCTGCCGCGCACACACTTCCGATAGCTTGCGAAGGCCTAAAAAACACAAGCGGCCATTGAGTTATTGTGGGAGAGACTGTTTTCATCAAGTTTGAAGCCTCAGTTTTGGCTGGACAGCCGTTTCTTTATTTTTGGGGTCTGTGTGTTTTTCGACCTGAAAATGGCAAAACACGCGCGAAAACATAGATTTGTCTCTCCTGCTGCGCACACACTTCCGATAGCTTGCAAAGGCCTAAAAAACACAAGCAGCCCGTGAGTTATTATGGGAGAGACTGTTTTCATCAAGTTTGAAGCCATAGTTTTGGCGCGGCAGCCGTTTCTTTCATTTTGGGGCCTATGTGTTTTTCGACATTGAAATCGCAAAAAATGCACGAAAACATGGATTTGTCTCTCCTGCCGCGCACACACTTCCGATAGCTTGCAAAGGCCTAAAAAACACAAGCAGCCCGTGAGTTATTATGGGAGAGACTGTTTTCATCAAGTTTGAAGCCATAGTTTTGGCGCGGCAGCCGTTTCTTTCATTTTGGGGCCTATGTGTTTTTCGACCTTGAAATCGCAAAAAAGGCGCGAAAACATGGATTTGTCTCTCCTGCCGCGCACACACTTCCGATAGCTTGCAAAGGCCTAAAAAACACAAGCAGCCCGTGAGTTATTATGGGAAAGACTGTTTTCATCAAGTTTGAAGCCATAGTTTTGGCGCGCCAGCCGTTTCTTTCATTTTGGGGCCTATGTGTTTTTCGACCTTGAAATCGCAAAAAAGGCGCGAAAACATGGATTTGTCTCTCCTGCCGCGCACACACTTCCGATAGCTTGCGAAGGCCTAAAAAACACAAGCGGCCCTTGAGTTATTGTGGGAGAGACTGTTTTCATCAAGTTTGAAGCCTCAGTTTTGGCTGGACAGCCGTTGCTTTATTTTTGGGTTCTGTGTGTTTTTCGACCTGGAAATGGCAAAAAAGGCGCGAAAACATAGATTTGTCTCTCCTGCTGCGCACACACTTCCGATAGCTTGCGAAGGCCTAAAAAACACAATCAGCCCGTGAGTTAATATGGGAGAGACTGTTTTCATCAAGTTTGAAGCCATAGTTTTGGCGCGGCAGCCGTTTCTTTCATTTTGGGGCCTATGTGTTTTTCGACCTTGAAATCGCAAAAAAGGCGCGAAAACATGGATTTGTCTCTCCTGCCGCGCACACACTTCCGATAGCGTGCAAAGGCCTAAAAAACACAAGCAGCCCGTGAGTTATTGTGGGAGAGACTGTTTTCATCAAGTTTGAAGCCTCAGTTTTGGCTGGACAGCCGTTGCTTTCATTTTGGGGCCTATGTGTTTTTCGACCTTGAAATCGCAAAAAATTCGCGAAAACATGGATTTGTCTCTCCTGCCGCGCACACACTTCCGATAGCTTGCGAAGGCCTAAAAAACACAAGCGGCCCTTGAGTTATTGTGGGAGAGACTGTTTTCATCAAGTTTGAAGCCTCAGTTTTGGCTGGACAGCCGTTTCTTTATTTTTGGGGTCTGTGTGTTTTTCGACCTTGAAATCGCAAAAAATGCGCGAAAACATGGATTTGTCTCTCCTGCCGCGCACACACTTCCGATAGCTTGCAAAGGCCTAAAAAACACAAGCAGCCCGTGAGTTATTATGGGAAAGACTGTTTTCATCAAGTTTGAAGCCATAGTTTTGGCGCGCCAGCCGTTTCTTTCATTTTGGGGCCTATGTGTTTTTCGACCTTGAAATCGCAAAAAAGGCGCGAAAACATGGATTTGTCTCTCCTGCCGCGCACACACTTCCGATAGCTTGCAAAGGCCTAAAAAACACAAGCGGCCCTTGAGTTATTGTGGGAGAGACTGTTTTCATCAAGTTTGAAGCCTCAGTTTTGGCTGGACAGCCGTTGCTTTCATTTTGGGGCCTATGTGTTTTTCGACCTTGAAATCGCAAAAAATTCGCGAAAACATGGATTTGTCTCTCCTGCCGCGCACACACTTCCGATAGCTTGCGAAGGCCTAAAAAACACAAGCGGCCCTTGAGTTATTGTGGGAGAGACTGTTTTCATCAAGTTTGAAGCCTCAGTTTTGGCTGGACAGCCGTTTCTTTATTTTTGGGGTCTGTGTGTTTTTCGACCTTGAAATCGCAAAAAATGCGCGAAAACATGGATTTGTCTCTCCTGCCGCGCACACACTTCCGATAGCTTGCAAAGGCCTAAAAAACACAAGCAGCCCGTGAGTTATTATGGGAAAGACTGTTTTCATCAAGTTTGAAGCCATAGTTTTGGCGCGCCAGCCGTTTCTTTCATTTTGGGGCCTATGTGTTTTTCGACCTTGAAATCGCAAAAAAGGCGCGAAAACATGGATTTGTCTCTCCTGCCGCGCACACACTTCCGATAGCTTGCAAAGGCCTAAAAAACACAAGCAGCCCTTGAGTTATTGTGGGAGAGACTGTTTTCATCAAGTTTGAAGCCTCAGTTTTGGCTGGACAGCCGTTGCTTTCATTTTGGGGCCTATGTGTTTTTCGACCTTGAAATCGCAAAAAATTCGCGAAAACATGGATTTGTCTCTCCTGCCGCGCACACACTTCCGATAGCTTGCGAAGGCCTAAAAAACACAAGCGGCCCTTGAGTTATTGTGGGAGAGACTGTTTTCATCAAGTTTGAAGCCTCAGTTTTGGCTGGACAGCCGTTTCTTTATTTTTGGGGTCTGTGTGTTTTTCGACCTGGAAATGGCAAAACAGGCGCGAAAACATAGATTTGTCTCTCCTGCTGCGCACACACTTCCGATAGCTTGCGAAGGCCTAAAAAACACAATCAGCCCGTGAGTTAATATGGGAGAGACTGTTTTCATCAAGTTTGAAGCCATAGTTTTGGCGCGGCAGCCGTTTCTTTCATTTTGGGGCCTATGTGTTTTTCGACCTTGAAATCGCAAAAAATGCGCGAAAACATAGATTTGTCTCTCCTGCCGCGCACACACTTCCGATAGCTTGCGAAGGCCTAAAAAACACAAGCGGCCATTGAGTTATTGTGGGAGAGACTGTTTTCATCAAGTTTGAAGCCTCAGTTTTGGCTGGACAGCCGTTTCTTTATTTTTGGGGTCTGTGTGTTTTTCGACCTGGAAATCGCAAAAAAGGCGCGAAAACATGGATTTGTCTCTCCTGCCGCGCACACACTTCCGATAGCTTGCAAAGGCCTAAAAAACACAAGCAGCCCGTGAGTTATTATGGGAGAGACTGTTTTCATCAAGTTTGAAGCCATAGTTTTGGCGCGCCAGCCGTTTCTTTCATTTTGGGGCCTATGTGTTTTTCGACCTTGAAATCGCAAAAAAGGCGCGAAAACATGGATTTGTCTCTCCTGCCGCGCACACACTTCCGATAGCTTGCAAAGGCCTAAAAAACACAAGCGGCCCTTGAGTTATTGTGGGAGAGACTGTTTTCATCAAGTTTGAAGCCTCAGTTTTGGCTGGACAGCCGTTTCTTTATTTTTGGGGTCTGTGTGTTTTTCGACCTGGAAATGGCAAAACAGGCGCGAAAACATAGATTTGTCTCTCCTGCTGCGCACACACTTCCGATAGCTTGCGAAGGCCTAAAAAACACAATCAGCCCGTGAGTTAATATGGGAGAGACTGTTTTCATCAAGTTTGAAGCCATAGTTTTGGTGCGCCAGCCGTTTCTTTCATTTTGGGGCCTATGTGTTTTTCGACCTTGAAATCGCAAAAAAGGCGCGAAAACATGGATTTGTCTCTCCTGCCGCGCACACACTTCCGATAGCTTGCAAAGGCCTAAAAAACACAAGCAGCCTATGAGTTATTATGGGAGTTACTGTTTTCATCAAGTTTGAAGCCATAGTTTTGGCGCGGCAGCCGTTTCTTTCATTTTGGGGCCTATGTGTTTTTCGACCTTGAAATCGCAAAAAAGGCGCGAAAACATGGATTTGTCTCTCCTGCCGCGCACACACTTCCGATAGCTTGCGAAGGCCTAAAAAACACAAGCGGCCCTTGAGTTATTGTGGGAGAGACTGTTTTCATCAAGTTTGAAGCCTCAGTTTTGGCTGGACAGCCGTTTCTTTATTTTTGGGGTCTGTGTGTTTTTCGACCTGGAAATCGCAAAAAAGGCGCGAAAACATGGATTTGTCTCTCCTGCCGCGCACACACTTCCGATAGCTTGCAAAGGCCTAAAAAACACAAGCAGTCCGTGAGTTATTATGGGAGAGACTGTTTTCATCAAGTTTGAAGCCATAGTTTTGGCGTGCCAGCCGTTTCTTTCATTTTGGGGCCTATGTGTTTTTCGACCTTGAAATCGCAAAAAAGGCGCGAAAACATGGATTTGTCTCTCCTGCCGCGCACACACTTCCAATAGCTTGCAAAGGCCTAAAAAACACAAGCAGCCCGTGAGTTATTATGGGAGAGACTGTTTTCATCAAGTTTGAAGCCATAGTTTTGGCGCGCCAGCCGTTTCTTTCATTTTGGGGCCTATGTGTTTTTCGACCTTGAAATCGCAAAAAAGGCGCGAAAACATAGATTTGTCTCTCCTGCTGCGCACACACTTCCGATAGCTTGCGAAGGCCTAAAAAACACAATCAGCCCATGAGTTAATATGGGAGAGACTGTTTTCATCAAGTTTGAAGCCATAGTTTTGGCGCGGCAGCCGTTTCTTTCATTTTGGGGCCTATGTGTTTTTCGACCTTGAAATCGCAAAAAATGCGCGAAAACATGGATTTGTCTCTCCTGCCGCGCACACACTTCCGATAGCTTGCGAAGGCCTAAAAAACACAAGCGGCCATTGAGTTATTGTGGGAGAGACTGTTTTCATCAAGTTTGAAGCCTCAGTTTTGGCTGGACAGCCGTTTCTTTATTTTTGGGGTCTGTGTGTTTTTCGACCTTGAAATCGCAAAAAAGGCGCGAAAACATGGATTTGTCTCTCCTGCCGCGCACACACTTCCGATAGCTTGCAAAGGCCTAAAAAACACAAGCAGCCCGTGAGTTAATATGGGAGAGACTGTTTTCATCAAGTTTGAAGCCATAGTTTTGGCGCGCCAGCCGTTTCTTTCATTTTGGGGCCTATGTGTTTTTCGACCTTGAAATCGCAAAAAAGGCGCGAAAACATGGATTTGTCTCTCCTGCCGCGCACACACTTCCGATAGCTTGCAAAGGCCTAAAAAACACAAGCAGCCTGTGAGTTATTATGGGAGAGACTGTTTTCCTCAAGTTTGAAGCCATAGTTTTGGCGCGGCAGCCGTTTCTTTCATTTTGGGGCCTATGTGTTTTTCGACCTTGAAATCGCAAAAAATGCGCGAAAACATGGATTTGTCTCTCCTGCCGCGCACACACTTCCGATAGCTTGCGAAGGCCTAAAAAACACAAGCGGCCCTTGAGTTATTGTGGGAGAGACTGTTTTCATCAAGTTTGAAGCCTCAGTTTTGGCTGCACAGCCGTTTCTTTATTTTTGGGGTCTGTGTGTTTTTCGACCTGGAAATCGCAAAAAAGGCGCGAAAACATGGATTTGTCTCTCCTGCCGCGCACACACTTCCGATAGCTTGCAAAGACCTAAAAAACACAAGCAGTCCGTGAGTTATTATGGGAGAGACTGTTTTCATCAAGTTTGAAGCCATAGTTTTGGCGTGCCAGCCGTTTCTTTCATTTTGGGGCCTATGTGTTTTTCGACCTTGAAATCGCAAAAAAGGCGCGAAAACATGGATTTGTCTCTCCTGCCGCGCACACACTTCCGATAGCTTGCAAAGGCCTAAAAAACACAAGCAGCCCGTGAGTTATTATGGGAGAGACTGTTTTCATCAAGTTTGAAGCCATAGTTTTGGCGCGCCAGCCGTTTCTTTCATTTTGAGGCCTATGTGTTTTTCGACCTTGAAATCGCAAAAAAGGCGCGAAAACATGGATTTGTCTCTACTGCCGCGCACACACTTCCGATAGCTTGCAAAGGCCTAAAAAACACAAGCGGCCCTTGAGTTATTGTGGGAGAGACTGTTTTCATCAAGTTTGAAGCCTCAGTTTTGGCTGGACAGCCGTTTCTTTATTTTTGGGGTCTGTGTGTTTTTCGACCTGGAAATGGCAAAACAGGCGCGAAAACATAGATTTGTCTCTCCTGCTGCGCACACACTTCCGATAGCTTGCGAAGGCCTAAAAAACACAATCAGCCCGTGAGTTAATATGGGAGAGACTGTTTTCATCAAGTTTGAAGCCATAGTTTTGGCGCGGCAGCCGTTTCTTTCATTTTGGGGCCTATGTGTTTTTCGACCTTGAAATCGCAAAAAATGCGCGAAAACATGGATTTGTCTCTCCTGCCGCGCACACACTTCCGATAGCTTGCGAAGGCCTAAAAAACACAAGCGGCCATTGAGTTATTGTGGGAGAGACTGTTTTCATCAAGTTTGAAGCCATAGTTTTGGCGCGCCAGCCGTTTCTTTCATTTTGGGGCCTATGTGTTTTTCGACCTTGAAATCGCAAAAAAGGCGCGAAAACATGGATTTGTCTCTCCTGCCGCGCACACACTTCCGATAGCTTGCAAAGGCCTAAAAAACACAAGCAGCCTGTGAGTTATTATGGGAGAGACTGTTTTCATCAAGTTTGAAGCCATAGTTTTGGCGCGGCAGCCGTTTCTTTCATTTTGGGGCCTATGTGTTTTTCGACCTTGAAATCGCAAAAAATGCGCGAAAACATGGATATGTCTCTCCTGCCGCGCACACACTTCCGATAGCTTGCGAAGGCCTAAAAAACACAAGCGGCCCTTGAGTTATTGTGGGAGAGACTGTTTTCATCAAGTTTGAAGCCTCAGTTTTGGCTGGACAGCCGTTTCTTTATTTTTGGGGTCTGTGTGTTTTTCGACCTGGAAATCGCAAAAAAGGCGCGAAAACATGGATTTGTCTCTCCTGCCGCGCACACACTTCCGATAGCTTGCAAAGGCCTAAAAAACACAAGCAGTCCGTGAGTTATTATGGGAGAGACTGTTTTCATCAATTTGAAGCCATAGTTTTGGCGCGGCAGCCGTTTCTTTCATTTTGGGGCCTATGTGTTTTTCGACCTTGAAATCGCAAAAAATGCGCAAAAACATGGATTTGTCTCTCCTGCCGCGCACACACTTCCGATAGCTTGCGAAGGCCTAAAAAACACAAGCGGCCATTGAGTTATTGTGGGAGAGACTGTTTTCATCAAGTTTGAAGCCTCAGTTTTGGCTGGACAGCCGTTTCTTTATTTTTGGGGTCTGTGTGTTTTTCGACCTTGAAATCGCAAAAAAGGCGCGAAAACATGGATTTGTCTCTCCTGCCGCGCACACACTTCCGATAGCTTGCAAAGGCCTAAAAAACACAAGCAGCCCGTGAGTTAATATGGGAGAGACTGTTTTCATCAAGTTTGAAGCCATAGTTTTGGCGCGCCAGCCGTTTCTTTCATTTTGGGGCCTATGTGTTTTTCGACCTTGAAATCGCAAAAAAGGCGCGAAAACATGGATTAGTCTCTCCTGCCGCGCACACACTTCCGATAGCTTGCAAAGGCCTAAAAAACACAAGCGGCCCTTGAGTTATTGTGGGAGAGACTGTTTTCATCAAGTTTGAAGCCTCAGTTTTGGCTGGACAGCCGTTTCTTTATTTTTGGGGTCTGTGTGTTTTTCGACCTGGAAATGGCAAAACAGGCGCGAAAACATAGATTTGTCTCTCCTGCTGCGCACACACTTCCGATAGCTTGCGAAGGCCTAAAAAACACAATCAGCCCGTGAGTTAATATGGGAGAGACTGTTTTCATCAAGTTTGAAGCCATAGTTTTGGCGCGCCAGCCGTTTCTTTCATTTTGGGGCCTATGTGTTTTTCGACCTTGAAATCGCAAAAAAGGCGCGAAAACATGGATTTGTCTCTCCTGCCGCGCACACACTTCCGATAGCTTGCAAAGGCCTAAAAAACACAAGCAGCCTGTGAGTTATTATGGGAGAGACTGTTTTCATCAAGTTTGAAGCCATAGTTTTGGCGCGGCAGCCGTTTCTTTCATTTTGCGGCCTATGTGTTTTTCGACCTTGAAATCGCAAAAAATGCGCGAAAACATGGATTTGTCTCTCCTGCCGCGCACACACTTCCGATAGCTTGCGAAGGCCTAAAAAACACAAGCGGCCCTTGAGTTATTGTGGGAGAGACTGTTTTCATCAAGTTTGAAGCCTCAGTTTTGGCTGGACAGCCGTTTCTTTATTTTTGGGGTCTGTGTGTTTTTCGACCTGGAAATCGCAAAAAAGGCGCGAAAACATGGATTTGTCTCTCCTGCCGCGCACACACTTCCGATAGCTTGCAAAGGCCTAAAAAACACAAGCAGTCCGTGAGTTATTATGGGAGAGACTGTTTTCATCAAGTTTGAAGCCATAGTTTTGGCGTGCCAGCCGTTTCTTTCATTTTGGGGCCTATGTGTTTTTCGACCTTGAAATCGCAAAAAAGGCGCGAAAACATGGATTTGTCTCTCCTGCCGCGCACACACTTCCGATAGCTTGCAAAGGCCTAAAAAACACAAGCAGCCCGTGAGTTATTATGGGAGAGACTGTTTTCATCAAGTTTGAAGCCATAGTTTTGGCGCGCCAGCCGTTTCTTTCATTTTGGGGCCTATGTGTTTTTCGACCTTGAAATCGCAAAAAAGGCGCGAAAACATGGATTTGTCTCTCCTGCCGCGCACACACTTCCGATAGCTTGCAAAGGCCTAAAAAACACAAGCAGCCCGTGAGTTATTATGGGAGAGACTGTTTTCATCAAGTTTGAAGCCATAGTTTTGGCGCGCCAGCCGTTTCTTTCATTTTGGGGCCTATGTGTTTTTCGACCTTGAAATCGCAAAAAAGGCGCGAAAACATGGATTTGTCTCTACTGCCGCGCACACACTTCCGATAGCTTGCAAAGGCCTAAAAAACACAAGCGGCCCTTGAGTTATTGTGGGAGAGACTGTTTTCATCAAGTTTGAAGCCTCAGTTTTGGCTGGACAGCCGTTTCTTTATTTTTGGGGTCTGTGTGTTTTTCGACCTGGAAATGGCAAAACAGGCGCGAAAACATAGATTTGTCTCTCCTGCTGCGCACACACTTCCGATAGCTTGCGAAGGCCTAAAAAACACAATCAGCCCGTGAGTTAATATGGGAGAGACTGTTTTCATCAAGTTTGAAGCCATAGTTTTGGCGCGGCAGCCGTTTCTTTCATTTTGGGGCCTATGTGTTTTTCGACCTTGAAATCGCAAAAAATGCGCGAAAACATGGATTTGTCTCTCCTGCCGCGCACACACTTCCGATAGCTTGCGAAGGCCTAAAAAACACAAGCGGCCATTGAGTTATTGTGGGAGAGACTGTTTTCATCAAGTTTGAAGCCATAGTTTTGGCGCGCCAGCCGTTTCTTTCATTTTGGGGCCTATGTGTTTTTCAACCTTGAAATCGCAAAAAAGGCGCGAAAACATGGATTTGTCTCTCCTGCCGCGCACACACTTCTGATAGCTTGCAAAGGCCTAAAAAACACAAGCAGCCTGTGAGTTATTATGGGAGAGACTGTTTTCATCAAGTTTGAAGCCATAGTTTTGGCGCGGCAGCCGTTTCTTTCATTTTGGGGCCTATGTGTTTTTCGACCTTGAAATCGCAAAAAAGGCGCGAAAACATGGATTTGTCTCTCCTGCCGCGCACACACTTCCGATAGCTTGCAAAGGCCTAAAAAACACAAGCAGCCCGTGAGTTATTATGGGAGAGACTGTTTTCATCAAGTTTGAAGCCATAGTTTTGGCGCGGCAGCCGTTTCTTTCATTTTGGGGCCTATGTGTTTTTCGACCTTGAAATCGCAAAAAATGCGCGAAAAAACATGGATTTTTCTCTCCTGCCGCGCACACACTTCCGATAGCTTGCGAAGGCCTAAAAAACACAAGCGGCCCTTGAGTTATTGTGGGAGAGACTGTTTTCATCAAGTTTGAAGCCTCAGTTTTGGCTGGACAGCCGTTTCTTTATTTTTGGGGTCTGTGTGTTTTTCGACCTTGAAATCGCAAAAAAGGCGCGAAAACATGGATTTGTCTCTCCTGCCGCGCACACACTTCCGATAGCTTGCAAAGGCCTAAAAAACACAAGCAGCCCGTGAGTTATTATGGGAGAGACTGTTTTCATCAAGTTTGAAGCCATAGTTTTGGCGCGCCAGCCGTTTCTTTCATTTTGGGGCCTATGTGTTTTTGGACCTTGAAATCGCAAAAAAGGCGCGAAAACATGGATTTGTCTCTCCTGCCGCGCACACACTTCCGATAGCTTGCAAAGGCCTAAAAAACACAAGCAGCCCGTGAGTTATTATGGGAGAGACTGTTTTCATCAAGTTTGAAGCCATAGTTTTGGCGCGCCAGCCGTTTCTTTCATTTTGGGGCCTATGTGTTTTTCGACCTTGAAATCGCAAAAAAGGCGCGAAAACATGGATTTGTCTCTCCTGCCGCGCACACACTTCCGATAGCTTGCAAAGGCCTAAAAAACACAAGCAGCCCGTGAGTTATTATGGGAGAGACTGTTTTCATCAAGTTTGAAGCCATAGTTTTGGCGCGCCAGCCGTTTCTTTCATTTTGGGGCCTATGTGTTTTTCGACCTTGAAATCGCAAAAAAGGCGCGAAAACATGGATTTGTCTCTCCTGCCGCGCACACACTTCCGATAGCTTGCAAAGGCCTAAAAAACACAAGTAGCCCGTGAGTTATTATGGGAGAGACTGTTTTCATCAAGTTTGAAGCCATAGTTTTGGCGCGCCAGCCGTTTCTTTCATTTTGGGGCCTATGTGTTTTTGGACCTTGAAATCGCAAAAAAGGCGCGAAAACATGGATTTGTCTCTCCTGCCGCGCACACACTTCCGATAGCTTGCAAAGGCCTAAAAAACACAAGCAGCCCGTGAGTTATTATGGGAGAGACTGTTTTCATCAAGTTTGAAGCCATAGTTTTGGCGCGCCAGCCGTTTCTTTCATTTTGGGGCCTATGTGTTTTTCGACCTTGAAATCGCAAAAAAGGCGCGAAAACATGGATTTGTCTCTCCTGCCGCGCACACACTTCCGATAGCTTGCAAAGGCCTAAAAAACACAAGCAGCCCGTGAGTTATTATGGGAGAGACTGTTTTCATCAAGTTTGAAGCCATAGTTTTGGCGCGCCAGCCGTTTCTTTCATTTTGGGGCCTATGTGTTTTTCGACCTTGAAATCGCAAAAAAGGCGCGAAAACATGGATTTGTCTCTCCTGCCGCGCACACACTTCCGATAGCTTGCAAAGGACTAAAAAACACAAGCAGCCCGTGAGTTATTATGGGAGAGACTGTTTTCATCAAGTTTGAAGCCATAGTTTTGGCGCGCCAGCCGTTTCTTTCATTTTGGGGCCTATGTGTTTTTCGACCTTGAAATCGCAAAAAAGGCGCGAAAACATGGATTTGTCTCTACTGCCGCGCACACACTTCCGATAGCTTGCAAAGGCCTAAAAAACACAAGCGGCCCTTGAGTTATTGTGGGAGAGACTGTTTTCATCAAGTTTGAAGCCTCAGTTTTGGCTGGACAGCCGTTTCTTTATTTTTGGGGTCTGTGTGTTTTTCGACCTGGAAATGGCAAAACAGGCGCGAAAACATAGATTTGTCTCTCCTGCTGCGCACACACTTCCGATAGCTTGCGAAGGCCTAAAAAACACAATCAGCCCGTGAGTTAATATGGGAGAGACTGTTTTCATCAAGTTTGAAGCCATAGTTTTGGCGCGCCAGCCGTTTCTTTCATTTTGGGGCCTATGTGTTTTTCGACCTTGAAATCGCAAAAAAGGCGCGAAAACATGGATTTGTCTCTCCTGCCGCGCACACACTTCCGATAGCTTGCAAAGGCCTAAAAAACACAAGCAGCCTGTGAGTTATTATGGGAGAGACTGTTTTCATCAAGTTTGAAGCCATAGTTTTGGCGCGGCAGCCGTTTCTTTCATTTTGGGGCCTATATGTTTTTCGACCTTGAAATCGCAAAAAATGCGCGAAAACATGGATTTGTCTCTCCTGCCGCGCACACACTTCCGATAGCTTGCGAAGGCCTAAAAAACACAAGCGGCCCTTGAGTTATTGTGGGAGAGACTGTTTTCATCAAGTTTGAAGCCTCAGTTTTGGCTGGACAGCCGTTGCTTTATTTTTGGGTTCTGTGTGTTTTTCGACCTGGAAATGGCAAAAAAGGCGCGAAAACATAGATTTGTCTCTCCTGCTGCGCACACACTTCCGATAGCTTGCGAAGGCCTAAAAAACACAATCAGCCCGTGAGTTAATATGGGAGAGACTGTTTTCATCAAGTTTGAAGCCATAGTTTTGGCGCGGCAGCCGTTTCTTTCATTTTGGGGCCTATGTGTTTCTCGACCTTGAAATCGCAAAAAATGCGCAAAAACATGGATTTGTCTCTCCTGCCGTGCACACACTTCTGATAGCTTGCGAAGGCCTAAAAAACACAAGCGGCCCTTGAGTTATTGTGGGAGAGACTGTTTTCATCAAGTTTGAAGCCTCAGTTTTGGCTGGACAGCCGTTTCTTTATTTTTGGGTTCTGTGTGTTTTTCGACCTGAGAATGGCAAAAAAGGCGCGAAAACATAGATTTGTCTCTCCTGCTGCGCACACACTTCCGATAGCTTGCGAAGGCCTAAAAAACACAATCAGCCCGTGAGTTAATATGGGAGAGACTGTTTTCATCAAGTTTGAAGCCATAGTTTTGGCGCGGCAGCCGTTTCTTTCATTTTGGGGCCTATGTGTTTTTCGACCTTGAAATCGCAAAAAAGGTGCGAAAACATGGATTTGTCTCTCCTGCCGCGCACACACTTCCGATAGCTTGCGAAGGCCTAAAAAACACAAGCCGCCCTTGAGTTATTGTCTGAGAGACTGTTTTCATCAAGTTTGAAGCCTCAGTTTTGGTTGGACAGCCGTTTCTTTATTTTTGGGGCCTTTGTGTTTTTCGACCTGGAAATGGCAAAAAAGGCGCGAAAACATGGATTTGTCTCTCCTGCCGCGCACACACTTCCGATAGCGTGCAAAGGCCTAAAAAACACAAGCGGCCCTTGAGTTATTGTGGGAGAGACTGTTTTCATCAAGTTTGAAGCCTCAGTTTTGGCTGGACAGCCGTTTCTTTATTTTTGGGGTCTGTGTGTTTTTCGACCTGGAAATCGCAAAAAAGGCGCGAAAACATGGATTTGTCTCTCCTGCCGCGCACACACTTCCGATAGCTTGCAAAGGCCTAAAAAACACAAGCAGTCCGTGAGTTATTATGGGAGAGACTGTTTTCATCAAGTTTGAAGCCATAGTTTTGGCGTGCCAGCCGTTTCTTTCATTTTGGGGCCTATGTGTTTTTCGACCTTGAAATCGCAAAAAAGGCGCGAAAACATGGATTTGTCTCTCCTGCCGCGCACACACTTCCGATAGCTTGCAAAGGCCTAAAAAACACAAGCAGCCCGTGAGTTATTATGGGAGAGACTGTTTTCATCAAGTTTGAAGCCATAGTTTTGGCGCGCCAGCCGTTTCTTTCATTTTGGGGCCTATGTGTTTTTCGACCTTGAAATCGCAAAAAAGGCGCGAAAACATGGATTTGTCTCTCCTGCCGCGCACACACTTCCGATAGCTTGCAAAGGCCTAAAAAACACAAGCGGCCCTTGAGTTATTGTGGGAGAGACTGTTTTCATCAAGTTTGAAGCCTCAGTTTTGGCTGGACAGCCGTTTCTTTATTTTTGGGGTCTGTGTGTTTTTCGACCTGGAAATGGCAAAACAGGCGCGAAAACATAGATTTGTCTCTCCTGCTGCGCACACACTTCCGATAGCTTGCGAAGGCCTAAAAAACACAATCAGCCCGTGAGTTAATATGGGAGAGACTGTTTTCATCAAGTTTGAAGCCATAGTTTTGGCGCGGCAGCCGTTTCTTTCATTTTGGCGCCTATGTGTTTTTCGACCTTGAAATCGCAAAAAATGCGCGAAAACATGGATTTGTCTCTCCTGCCGCGCACACACTTCCGATAGCTTGCGAAGGCCTAAAAAACACAAGCGGCCATTGAGTTATTGTGGGAGAGACTGTTTTCATCAAGTTTGAAGCCTCAGTTTTGGCTGGACAGCCGTTTCTTTATTTTTGGGGTCTGTGTGTTTTTCGACCTGGAAATGGCAAAAAAGGCGCGAAAACATAGATTTGTCTCTCCTGCTGCGCACACACTTCCGATAGCTTGCGAAGGCCTAAAAAACACAATCAGCCCGTGAGTTAATATGGGAGAGACTGTTTTCATCAAGTTTGAAGCCATAGTTTTGGCGCGCCAGCCGTTTCTTTCATTTTGGGGCCTATGTGTTTTTCGACCTTGAAATCGCAAAAAAGGCGCGAAAACATGGATTTGTCTCTCCTGCCGCGCACACACTTCCGATAGCTTGCAAAGGCCTAAAAAACACAAGCAGCCCGTGAGTTATTATGGGAGAGACTGTTTTCATCAAGTTTGAAGCCATAGTTTTGGCGCGGCAGCCGTTTCTTTCATTTTGGGGCCTATGTGTTTTTCGACCTTGAAATCGCAAAAAAGGCGCGAAAACATGGATTTGTCTCTCCTGCCGCGCACACACTTCCGATAGCTTGCAAAGGCCTAAAAAACACAAGCAGCCCGTGAGTTATTATGGGAGAGACTGTTTTCATCAAGTTTGAAGCCATAGTTTTGGCGCGGCAGCCGTTTCTTTCATTTTGGGGCCTATGTGTTTTTTTCGACCTTGAAATCGCAAAAAATGCGCGAAAACATGGATTTGTCTCTACTGCCGCGCACACACTTCCGATAGCTTGTGAAGGCCTAAAAAACACAAGCGGCCCTTGAGTTATTTTGGGAGAGACTGTTTTCATCAAGTTTGAAGCCTCAGTTTTGGCTGGACAGCCGTTTCTTTATTTTTGGGGTCTGTGTGTTTTTCGACCTGGAAATGGCAAAAAAGGCGCGAAAACATAGATTTGTCTCTCCTGCTGCGCACACACTTCCGATAGCTTGCGAAGACCTAAAAAACACAATCAGCCCGTGAGTTAATATGGGAGAGACTGTTTTCATCAAGTTTGAAGCCATAGTTTTGGCGCGGCAGCCATTTCTTTCATTTTGGGGCCTATGTGTTTTTCGACCTTGAAATCGCAAAAAAGGTGCGAAAACATGGATTTGTCTCTCCTGCCGCGCATACACTTCCGAAAGCGTGCAAAGGTCTAAAAAACACAAGCAGCCCGTGAGTTATTATGGGAGAGACTGTTTTCATCAAGTTTGAAGCCATAGTTTTGGCGCGCCAGCCGTTTCTTTCATTTTGGGGCCAATGTGTTTTTCGACCTTGAAATCGCAAAAAAGTCGCGAAAACATTGATTTGTCTCTCCTGCCGCGCACACACTTCCGATATTTTGCGAAGGCCTAAAAAACACAAGCAGCCCTTGAGTTATTGTGGGAGAGACTGTTTTCATCAAGTTTGAAGTCATAGTTTTGGCGCAGCAGCCGTTTCTTTCATTTTGGGGCCTTTGTGTTTTTCGACCTGGAAATGGCAAAAAAGGCGCGAAAACATGGATTTGTCTCTCCTGCCGCGCACACACTTCCGATAGCTTGCGAAGGCCTAAAAAACACAAGCGGCCCTTGAGTTATTGTCTGAGAGACTGTTTTCATCAAGTTTGAAGCCTCAGTTTTGGTTGGACAGCCGTTTCTTTATTTTTGGGGCCTTTGTGTTTTTCGACTTGGAAATGGCAAAAAAGGCGCGAAAACATGGATTTGTCTCTCCTGCCGCGCACACACTTCCGATAGCGTGCAAAGGCCTAAAAAACACAAGCGGCCCTTGAGTTATTGTGGGAGAGACTGTTTTCATCAAGTTTGAAGCCTCAGTTTTGGCTGGACAGCCGTTTCTTTATTTTTGGGGTCTGTGTGTTTTTCGACCTGGAAATCGCAAAAAAGGCGCGAAAACATGGATTTGTCTCTCCTGCCGCGCACACACTTCCGATAGCTTGCAAAGGCCTAAAAAACACAAGCAGTCCGTGAGTTATTATGGGAGAGACTGTTTTCATCAAGTTTGAAGCCATAGTTTTGGCGTGCCAGCCGTTTCTTTCATTTTGGGGCCTATGTGTTTTTCGACCTTGAAATCGCAAAAAAGGGGCGAAAACATGGATTTGTCTCTCCTGCCGCGCACACACTTCCGATAGCTTGCAAAGGCCTAAAAAACACAAGCAGCCCGTGAGTTATTATGGGAGAGACTGTTTTCATCAAGTTTGAAGCCATAGTTTTGGCGCGCCAGCCGTTTCTTTCATTTTGGGGCCTATGTGTTTTTCGACCTTGAAATCGCAAAAAAGGCGCGAAAACATGGATTTGTCTCTCCTGCCGCGCACACACTTCCGATAGCTTGCGAAGGCCTAAAAAACACAAGCGGCCATTGAGTTATTGTGGGAGAGACTGTTTTCATCAAGTTTGAAGCCTCAGTTTTGGCTGGACAGCCGTTTCTTTATTTTTGGGGTCTGTGTGTTTTTCGACCTGGAAATGGCAAAAAAGGCGCGAAAACATAGATTTGTCTCTCCTGCTGCGCACACACTTCCGATAGCTTGCGAAGGCCTAAAAAACACAATCAGCCCGTGAGTTAATATGGGAGAGACTGTTTTCATCAAGTTTGAAGCCATAGTTTTGGCGCGCCAGCCGTTTCTTTCATTTTGGGGCCTATGTGTTTTTCGACCTTGAAATCGCAAAAAAGGCGCGAAAACATGGATTTGTCTCTCCTGCCGCGCACACACTTCCGATAGCTTGCAAAGGCCTAAAAAACACAAGCAGCCCGTGAGTTATTATGGGAGAGACTGTTTTCATCAAGTTTGAAGCCATAGTTTTGGCGCGGCAGCCGTTTCTTTCATTTTGGGGCCTATGTGTTTTTCGACCTTGAAATCGCAAAAAAGGCGCGAAAACATGGATTTGTCTCTCCTGCCGCGCACACACTTCCGATAGCTTGCAAAGGCCTAAAAAACACAAGCAGCCCGTGAGTTATTATGGGAGAGACTGTTTTCATCAAGTTTGAAGCCATAGTTTTGGCGCGGCAGCCGTTTCTTTCATTTTGGGGCCTATGTATTTTTTTCGACCTTGAAATCGCAAAAAATGCGCGAAAACATGGATTTGTCTCTACTGCCGCGCACACACTTCCGATAGCTTGCGAAGGCCTAAAAAACACAAGCGGCCCTTGAGTTATTTTGGGAGAGACTGTTTTCATCAAGTTTGAAGCCTCAGTTTTGGCTGGACAGCCGTTTCTTTATTTTTGGGGTCTGTGTGTTTTTCGACCTGGAAATGGCAAAAAAGGCGCGAAAACATAGATTTGTCTCTCCTGCTGCGCACACACTTCCGATAGCTTGCGAAGGCCTAAAAAACACAATCAGCCCGTGAGTTAATATGGGAGAGACTGTTTTCATCAAGTTTGAAGCCATAGTTTTGGCGCGGCAGCCGTTTCTTTCATTTTGGGGCCTATGTGTTTTTCGACCTTGAAATCGCAAAAAAGGCGCGAAAACATGGATTTGTCTCTCCTGCCGCGCACACACTTCCGATAGCTTGCAAAGGCCTAAAAAACACAAGCAGCCCGTGAGTTATTATGGGAGAGACTGTTTTCATCAAGTTTGAAGCCATAGTTTTGGCGCGGCAGCCGTTTCTTTCATTTTGGGGCCTATGTGTTTTTCGACCTTGAAATCGCAAAAAAGGCGCGAAAACATGGATTTGTCTCTCCTGCCGTGCACACACTTCCGATAGCTTGCAAAGGCCTAAAAAACACAAGCAGCCCGTGAGTTATAATGGGAGAGACTGTTTTCATCAAGTTTGAAGCCATAGTTTTGGCGCGGCAGCCGTTTCTTTCATTTTGGGGCCTATGTATTTTTTTCGACCTTGAAATCGCAAAAAATGCGCGAAAACATGGATTTGTCTCTACTGCCGCGCACACACTTCCGATAGCTTGCGAAGGCCTAAAAAACACAAGCGGCCCTTGAGTTATTTTGGGAGAGACTGTTTTCATCAAGTTTGAAGCCTCAGTTTTGGCTGGACAGCCGTTTCTTTATTTTTGGGGTCTATGTGTTTTTCGACCTGGAAATGGCAAAAAAGGCGCGAAAACATAGATTTGTCTCTCCTGCTGCGCACACACTTCCGATAGCTTGCGAAGGCCTAAAAAACACAATCAGCCCGTGAGTTAATATGGGAGAGACTGTTTTCATCAAGTTTGAAGCCATAGTTTTGGCGCGGCAGCCGTTTCTTTCATTTTGAGGCCTATGTGTTTTTCGACCTTGAAATCGCAAAAAAGGTGCGAAAACATGGATTTGTCTCTCCTGCCGCGCACACACTTCCGAAAGCGTGCAAAGGTCTAAAAAACACAAGCAGCCCGTGAGTTATTATGGGAGAGACTGTTTTCATCAAGTTTGAAGCCATAGTTTTGGCGCGCCAGCCGTTTCTTTCATTTTGGGGCCAATGTGTTTTTCGACCTTGAAATCGCAAAAAAGTCGCGAAAACATTGATTTGTCTCTCCTGCCGCGCACACACTTCCGATATCTTGCGAAGGCCTAAAAAACACAAGCAGCCCTTGAGTTATTGTGGGAGAGACTGTTTTCATCAAGTTTGAAGTCATAGTTTTGGCGCAGCAGCCGTTTCTTTCATTTTGGGGCCTTTGTGTTTTTCGACCTGGAAATGGCAAAAAAGGCGCGAAAACATGGATTTGTCTCTCCTGCCGCGCACACACTTCCGATAGCTTGCGAAGGCCTAAAAAACACAAGCGGCCCTTGAGTTATTGTCTGAGAGACTGTTTTCATCAAGTTTGAAGCCTCAGTTTTGGTTGGACAGCCGTTTCTTTATTTTTGGGGCCTTTGTGTTTTTCGACCTGGAAATGGCAAAAAAGGCGCGAAAACATGGATTTGTCTCTCCTGCCGCGCACACACTTCCGATAGCGTGCAAAGGCCTAAAAAACACAAGCGGCCCTTGAGTTATTGTGGGAGAGACTGTTTTCATCAAGTTTGAAGCCTCAGTTTTGGCTGGACAGCCGTTTCTTTATTTTTGGGGTCTGTGTGTTTTTCGACCTGGAAATCGCAAAAAAGGCGCGAAAACATGGATTTGTCTCTCCTGCCGCGCACACACTTCCGATAGCTTGCAAAGGCCTAAAAAACACAAGCAGTCCGTGAGTTATTATGGGAGAGACTGTTTTCATCAAGTTTGAAGCCTCAGTTTTGGCTGGACAGCCTTTTCTTTATTTTTGGGGTCTGTGTGTTTTTCGACCTGGAAATGGCAAAACAGGCGCGAAAACATAGATTTGTCTCTCCTGCTGCGCACACACTTCCGATAGCTTGCGAAGGCCTAAAAAACACAATCAGCCCGTGAGTTAATATGGGAGAGACTGTTTTCATCAAGTTTGAAGCCATAGTTTTGGCGCGGCAGCCGTTTCTTTCATTTTGGGGCCTATGTGTTTTTCGACCTTGAAATCGCAAAAAATGCGCGAAAACATGGATTTGTCTCTCCTGCCGCGCACACACTTCCGATAGCTTGCGAAGGCCTAAAAAACACAAGCGGCCATTGAGTTATTGTGGGAGAGACTGTTTTCATCAAGTTTGAAGCCTCAGTTTTGGCTGGACAGCCGTTTCTTTATTTTTGGGGTCTGTGTGTTTTTCGACCTTGAAATCGCAAAAAAGGCGCGAAAACATGGATTTGTCTCTCCTGCCGCGCACACACTTCCAATAGCTTGCAAAGGCCTAAAAAACACAAGCAGCCCGTGAGTTAATATGGGAGAGACTGTTTTCATCAAGTTTGAAGCCATAGTTTTGGCGCGCCAGCCGTTTCTTTCATTTTGGGGCCTATGTGTTTTTCGACCTTGAAATCGCAAAAAAGGCGCGAAAACATGGATTTGTCTCTCCTGCCGCGCACACACTTCCGATAGCTTGCAAAGGCCTAAAAAACACAAGCGGCCCTTGAGTTATTGTGGGAGAGACTGTTTTCATCAAGTTTGAAGCCATAGTTTTGACGCGCCAGCCGTTTCTTTCATTTTGGGGCCTTTGTGTTTTTCGACCTGGAAATGGCAAAAAAGGCGCGAAAACATGGATTTGTCTCTCCTGCCGCGCACACACTTCCGATAGCTTGCGAAGGCCTAAAAAACACAAGCGGCCCTTGAGTTATTGTCTGAGAGACTGTTTTCATCAAGTTTGAAGCCTCAGTTTTGGTTGGACAGCCATTTCTTTATTTTTGGGGCCTTTGTGTTTTTCGACCTGGAAATGGCAAAAAAGGCGCGAAAACATGGATTTGTCTCTCCTGCCGCGCACACACTTCCGATAGCGTGCAAAGGCCTAAAAAACACAAGCGGCCCTTGAGTTATTGTGGGAGAGACTGTTTTCATCAAGTTTGAAGCCTCAGTTTTGGCTGGACAGCCGTTTCTTTATTTTTGGGGTCTGTGTGTTTTTCGACCTGGAAATCGCAAAAAAGGCGCGAAAACATGGATTTGTCTCTCCTGCCGCGCACACACTTCCGATAGCTTGCAAAGGCCTAAAAAACACAAGCAGTCCGTGAGTTATTATGGGAGAGACTGTTTTCATCAAGTTTGAAGCCATAGTTTTGGCGTGCCAGCCGTTTCTTTCATTTTGGGGCCTATGTGTTTTTCGACCTTGAAATCGCAAAAAAGGCGCGAAAACATGGATTTGTCTCTTCTGCCGCGCACACACTTCCGATAGCTTGCAAAGGCCTAAAAAACACAAGCAGCCCGTGAGTTATTATGGGAGAGACTGTTTTCATCAAGTTTGAAGCCTCAGTTTTGGCTGGACAGCCGTTTCTTTATTTTTGGGGTCTGTGTGTTTTTCGACCTGGAAATGGCAAAACAGGCGCGAAAACATAGATTTGTCTCTCCTGCTGCGCACACACTTCCGATAGCTTGCGAAGGCCTAAAAAACACAATCAGCCCGTGAGTTAATATGGGAGAGACTGTTTTCATCAAGTTTGAAGCCATAGTTTTGGCGCGGCAGCCGTTTCTTTCATTTTGGGGCCTATGTGTTTTTCGACCTTGAAATCGCAAAAAATGCGCGAAAACATGGATTTGTCTCTCCTGCCGCGCACACACTTCCGATAGCTTGCGAAGGCCTAAAAAACACAAGCGGCCATTGAGTTATTGTGGGAGAGACTGTTTTCATCAAGTTTGAAGCCTCAGTTTTGGCTGGACAGCCGTTTCTTTATTTTTGGGGTCTGTGTGTTTTTCGACCTTGAAATCGCAAAAAAGGCGCGAAAACATGGATTTGTCTCTCCTGCCGCGCACACACTTCCAATAGCTTGCAAAGGCCTAAAAAACACAAGCAGCCCGTGAGTTAATATGGGAGAGACTGTTTTCATCAAGTTTGAAGCCATAGTTTTGGCGCGCCAGCCGTTTCTTTCATTTTGGGGCCTATGTGTTTTTCGACCTTGAAATCGCAAAAAAGGCGCGAAAACATGGATTTGTCTCTCCTGCCGCGCACACACTTCCGATAGCTTGCAAAGGCCTAAAAAACACAAGCGGCCCTTGAGTTATTGTGGGAGAGACTGTTTTCATCAAGTTTGAAGCCATAGTTTTGACGCGCCAGCCGTTTCTTTCATTTTGGGGCCTTTGTGTTTTTCGACCTGGAAATGGCAAAAAAGGCGCGAAAACATGGATTTGTCTCTCCTGCCGCGCACACACTTCCGATAGCTTGCGAAGGCCTAAAAAACACAAGCGGCCCTTGAGTTATTGTCTGAGAGACTGTTTTCATCAAGTTTGAAGCCTCAGTTTTGGTTGGACAGCCGTTTCTTTATTTTTGGGGCCTTTGTGTTTTTCGACCTGGAAATGGCAAAAAAGGCGCGAAAACATGGATTTGTCTCTCCTGCCGCGCACACACTTCCGATAGCGTGCAAAGGCCTAAAAAACACAAGCGGCCCTTGAGTTATTGTGGGAGAGACTGTTTTCATCAAGTTTGAAGCCTCAGTTTTGGCTGGACAGCCGTTTCTTTATTTTTGGGGTCTGTGTGTTTTTCGACCTGGAAATGGCAAAACAGGCGCGAAAACATAGATTTGTCTCTCCTGCTGCGCACACACTTCCGATAGCTTGCGAAGGCCTAAAAAACACAATCAGCCCGTGAGTTAATATGGGAGAGACTGTTTTCATCAAGTTTGAAGCCATAGTTTTGGCGCGGCAGCCGTTTCTTTCATTTTGGGGCCTATGTGTTTTTCGACCTTGAAATCGCAAAAAAGGCGCGAAAACATGGATTTGTCTCTCCTGCCGCGCACACACTTCCGATAGCTTGCGAAGGCCTAAAAAACACAAGCGGCCCTTGAGTTATTGTGGGAGAGACTGTTTTCATCAAGTTTGAAGCCATAGTTTTGGCGCGCCAGCCGTTTCTTTCATTTTGGGGCCTATGTGTTTTTCGACCTTGAAATCGCAAAAAATGCGCGAAAACATGGATTTGTCTCTCCTGCCGCGCACACACTTCCGATAGCTTGCGAAGGCCTAAAAAACACAAGCGGCCCTTGAGTTATTGTGGGAGAGACTGTTTTCATCAAGTTTGAAGCCTCAGTTTTGGCTGGACAGCCGTTTCTTTATTTTTGGGGTCTGTGTGTTTTTCGACCTGGAAATCGCAAAAAAGGCGCGAAAACATGGATTTGTCTCTCCTGCCGCGCACACACTTCCGATAGCTTGCAAAGGCCTAAAAAACACAAGCAGTCCGTGAGTTATTATGGGAGAGACTGTTTTCATCAAGTTTGAAGCCATAGTTTTGGCGTGCCAGCCGTTTCTTTCATTTTGGGGCCTATGTGTTTTTCGACCTTGAAATCGCAAAAAAGGCGCGAAAACATGGATTTGTCTCTCCTGCCGCGCACACACTTCCGATAGCTTGCAAAGGCCTAAAAAACACAAGCAGCCCGTGAGTTATTATGGGAGAGACTGTTTTCATCAAGTTTGAAGCCATAGTTTTGGCGCGCCAGCCGTTTCTTTCATTTTGGGGCCTATGTGTTTTTCGACCTTGAAATCGCAAAAAAGGCGCGAAAACATGGATTTGTCTCTCCTGCCGCGCACACACTTCCGATAGCTTGCAAAGGCCTAAAAAACACAAGCAGCCCGTGAGTTATTATGGGAGAGACTGTTTACATCAAGTTTGAAGCCATAGTTTTGGCGCGCCAGCCGTTTCTTTCATTTTGGGGACTATGTGTTTTTCGACCTTGAAATCGCAAAAAATGCGCGAAAACATGGATTTGTCTCTACTGCCGCGCACACACTTCCGATAGCTTGCGAAGGCCTAAAAAACACAAGCGGCCCTTGAGTTATTTTGGGAGAGACTGTTTTCATCAAGTTTGAAGCCTCAGTTTTGGCTGGACAGCCGTTTCTTTATTTTTGGGGTCTGTGTGTTTTTCGACCTGGAAATGGCAAAAAAGGCGCGAAAACATAGATTTGTCTCTCCTGCTGCGCACACACTTCCGATAGCTTGCGAAGGCCTAAAAAACACAATCAGCCCGTGAGTTAATATGGGAGAGACTGTTTTCATCAAGTTTGAAGCCATAGTTTTGGAGCGGCAGCCGTTTCTTTCATTTTGGGGCCTATGTGTTTTTCGACCTTGAAATCGCAAAAAAGGCGCGAAAACATGGATTTGTATCTCCTGCCGCGCACACACTTCCGATAGCTTGCGAAGGCCTAAAAAACACAAGCGGCCATTGAGTTATTGTGGGAGAGACTGTTTTCATCAAGTTTGAAGCCTCAGTTTTGGCTGGACAGCCGTTTCTTTATTTTTGGGGTCTGTGTGTTTTTCGACCTTGAAATCGCAAAAAAGGCGCGAAAACATGGATTTGTCTCTCCTGCCGCGCACACACTTCCGATAGCTTGCGAAGGCCTAAAAAACACAAGCGGCCATTGAGTTATTGTGGGAGAGACTGTTTTCATCAAGTTTGAAGCCTCAGTTTTGGCTGGACAGCCGTTTCTTTATTTTTGGGGTCTGTGTGTTTTTCGACCTTGAAATCGCAAAAAAGGCGCGAAAACATGGATTTGTCTCTCCTGCCGCGCACACACTTCCAATAGCTTGCAAAGGCCTAAAAAACACAAGCAGCCCGTGAGTTAATATGGGAGAGACTGTTTTCATCAAGTTTGAAGCCATAGTTTTGGCGCGCCAGCCGTTTCTTTCATTTTGGGGCCTATGTGTTTTTCGACCTTGAAATCGCAAAAAAGGCGCGAAAACATGGATTTGTCTCTCCTGCCGCGCACACACTTCCGATAGCTTGCAAAGGCCTAAAAAACACAAGCGGCCCTTGAGTTATTGTGGGAGAGACTGTTTTCATCAAGTTTGAAGCCATAGTTTTGACGCGCCAGCCGTTTCTTTCATTTTGGGGCCTTTGTGTTTTTCGACCTGGAAATGGCAAAAAAGGCGCGAAAACATGGATTTGTCTCTCCTGCCGCGCACACACTTCCGATAGCTTGCGAAGGCCTAAAAAACACAAGCGGCCCTTGAGTTATTGTCTGAGAGACTGTTTTCATCAAGTTTGAAGCCTCAGTTTTGGCTGGACAGCCGTTTCTTTATTTTTGGGGTCTGTGTGTTTTTCGACCTGGAAATGGCAAAACAGGCACGAAAACATAGATTTGTCTCTCCTGCTGCGCACACACTTCCGATAGCTTGCGAAGGCCTAAAAAACACAATCAGCCCGTGAGTTAATATGGGAGAGACTGTTTTCATCAAGTTTGAAGCCATAGTTTTGGCGCAGCAGCCGTTTCTTTCATTTTGGGGCCTATGTGTTTTTCGACCTTGAAATCGCAAAAAAGGCGCGAAAACATGGATTTGTCTCTCCTGCCGCGCACACACTTCCGATAGCTTGCGAAGGCCTAAAAAACACAAGCGGCCCTTGAGTTATTGTGGGAGAGACTGTTTTCATCAAGTTTGAAGCCATAGTTTTGGCGCGCCAGCCGTTTCTTTATTTTTGGGGTCTGTGTGTTTTTCGACCTGGAAATGGCAAAAAAGGCGCGAAAACATAGATTTGTCTCTCCTGCTGCGCACACACTTCCGATAGCTTGCGAAGGCCTAAAAAACACAATCAGCCCGTGAGTTAATATGGGAGAGACTGTTTTCATCAAGTTTGAAGCCATAGTTTTGGAGCGGCAGCCGTTTCTTTCATTTTGGGGCCTATGTGTTTTTCGACCTTGAAATCGCAAAAAAGGCGCGAAAACATGGATTTGTATCTCCTGCCGCGCACACACTTCCGATAGCTTGCAAAGGCCTAAAAAACACAAGCGGCCATTGAGTTATTGTGGGAGAGACTGTTTTCATCAAGTTTGAAGCCTCAGTTTTGGCTGGACAGCCGTTTCTTTATTTTTGGGGTCTGTGTGTTTTTCGACCTTGAAATCGCAAAAAAGGCGCGAAAACATGGATTTGTCTCTCCTGCCGCGCACACACTTCCGATAGCTTGCGAAGGCCTAAAAAACACAAGCGGCCATTGAGTTATTGTGGGAGAGACTGTTTTCATCAAGTTTGAAGCCTCAGTTTTGGCTGGACAGCCGTTTCTTTATTTTTGGGGTCTGTGTGTTTTTCGACCTTGAAATCGCAAAAAAGGCGCGAAAACATGGATTTGTCTCTCCTGCCGCGCACACACTTCCAATAGCTTGCAAAGGCCTAAAAAACACAAGCAGCCCGTGAGTTAATATGGGAGAGACTGTTTTCATCAAGTTTGAAGCCATAGTTTTGGCGCGCCAGCCGTTTCTTTCATTTTGGGGCCTATGTGTTTTTCGACCTTGAAATCGCAAAAAAGGCGCGAAAACATGGATTTGTCTCTCCTGCCGCGCACACACTTCCGATAGCTTGCAAAGGCCTAAAAAACACAAGCGGCCCTTGAGTTATTGTGGGAGAGACTGTTTTCATCAAGTTTGAAGCCATAGTTTTGACGCGCCAGCCGTTTCTTTCATTTTGGGGCCTTTGTGTTTTTCGACCTGGAAATGGCAAAAAAGGCGCGAAAACATGGATTTGTCTCTCCTGCCGCGCACACACTTCCGATAGCTTGCGAAGGCCTAAAAAACACAAGCGGCCCTTGAGTTATTGTGGGAGAGACTGTTTTCATCAAGTTTGAAGCCATAGTTTTGACGCGCCAGCCGTTTCTTTCATTTTGGGGCCTTTGTGTTTTTCGACCTGGAAATGGCAAAAAAGGCGCGAAAACATGGATTTGTCTCTCCTGCCGCGCACACACTTCCGATAGCTTGCGAAGGCCTAAAAAACACAAGCGGCCCTTGAGTTAATATGGGAGAGACTGTTTTCATCAAGTTTGAAGCCATAGTTTTGGCGCGGCAGCCGTTTCTTTCATTTTGGGGCCTATGTGTTTTTCGACCTTGAAATCGCAAAAAAGGCGCGAAAACATGGATTTGTCTCTCCTGCCGCGCACACACTTCCGATAGCTTGCGAAGGCCTAAAAAACACAAGCGGCCCTTGAGTTATTGTGGGAGAGACTGTTTTCATCAAGTTTGAAGCCATAGTTTTGGCGCGCCAGCCGTTTCTTTCATTTTGGGGCCTATGTGTTTTTCGACCTTGAAATCGCAAAAAATGCGCGAAAACATGGATTTGTCTCTCCTGCCGCGCACACACTTCCGATAGCTTGCAAAGGCCTAAAAAACACAAGCAGCCTGTGAGTTATTATGGGAGAGACTGTTTTCATCAAGTTTGAAGCCATAGTTTTGGCGCGGCAGCCGTTTCTTTCATTTTGGGGCCTATGTGTTTTTCGACCTTGAAATCGCAAAAAATGCGCGAAAACATGGATTTGTCTCTCCTGCCGCGCACACACTTCCGATAGCTTGCGAAGGCCTAAAAAACACAAGCGGCCCTTGAGTTATTGTGGGAGAGACTGTTTTCATCAAGTTTGAAGCCTCAGTTTTGGCTGGACAGCCGTTTCTTTATTTTTGGGGTCTGTGTGTTTTTCGACCTGGAAATGGCAAAACAGGCGCGAAAACATAGATTTGTCTCTCCTGCTGCGCACACACTTCCGATAGCTTGCGAAGGCCTAAAAAACACAATCAGCCCGTGAGTTAATATGGGAGAGACTGTTTTCATCAAGTTTGAAGCCATAGTTTTGGCGCGGCAGCCGTTTCTTTCATTTTGGGGCCTATGTGTTTTTCGACCTTGAAATCGCAAAAAAGGCGCGAAAACATGGATTTGTCTCTCCTGCCGCGCACACACTTCCGATAGCTTGCGAAGGCCTAAAAAACACAAGCGGCCCTTGAGTTATTGTGGGAGAGACTGTTTTCATCAAGTTTGAAGCCATAGTTTTGGCGCGCCAGCCGTTTCTTTCATTTTGGGGCCTATGTGTTTTTCGACCTTGAAATCGCAAAAAATGCGCGAAAACATGGATTTGTCTCTCCTGCCGCGCACACACTTCCGATAGCTTGCGAAGGCCTAAAAAACACAAGCGGCCCTTGAGTTATTGTGGGAGAGACTGTTTTCATCAAGTTTGAAGCCTCAGTTTTGGCTGGACAGCCGTTTCTTTATTTTTGGGGTCTGTGTGTTTTTCGACCTGGAAATCGCAAAAAAGGCGCGAAAACATGGATTTGTCTCTCCTGCCGCGCACACACTTCCGATAGCTTGCAAAGGCCTAAAAAACACAAGCAGTCCGTGAGTTATTATGGGAGAGACTGTTTTCATCAAGTTTGAAGCCATAGTTTTGGCGTGCCAGCCGTTTCTTTCATTTTGGGGCCTATGTGTTTTTCGACCTTGAAATCGCAAAAAAGGCGCGAAAACATGGATTTGTCTCTCCTGCCGCGCACACACTTCCGATAGCTTGCAAAGGCCTAAAAAACACAAGCAGTCCGTGAGTTATTATGGGAGAGACTGTTTTCATCAAGTTTGAAGCCATAGTTTTGGCGTGCCAGCCGTTTCTTTCATTTTGGGGCCTATGTGTTTTTCGACCTTGAAATCGCAAAAAATGCGCGAAAACATGGATTTGTCTCTACTGCCGCGCACACACTTCCGATAGCTTGCGAAGGCCTAAAAAACACAAGCGGCCCTTGAGTTATTTTGGGAGAGACTGTTTTCATCAAGTTTGAAGCCTCAGTTTTGGCTGGACAGCCGTTTCTTTATTTTTGGGGTCTGTGTGTTTTTCGACCTGGAAATGGCAAAAAAGGCGCGAAAACATAGATTTGTCTCTCCTGCTGCGCACACACTTCCGATAGCTTGCGAAGGCCTAAAAAACACAATCAGCCCGTGAGTTAATATGGGAGAGACTGTTTTCATCAAGTTTGAAGCCATAGTTTTGGAGCGGCAGCCGTTTCTTTCATTTTGGGGCCTATGTGTTTTTCGACCTTGAAATCGCAAAAAAGGCGCGAAAACATGGATTTGTATCTCCTGCCGCGCACACACTTCCGATAGCTTGCAAAGGCCTAAAAAACACAAGCAGCCCGTGAGTTATTATGGGAGAGACTGTTATCATCAAGTTTGAAGCCATAGTTTTGGCGCGGCAGCCGTTTCTTTCATTTTGGGGCTTATGTGTTTTTCGACCTTGAAATCGCAAAAAATGCGCGAAAACATGGATTTGTCTCTCCTGCCGCGCACACACTTCCGATAGCTTGCAAAGGCCTAAAAAACACAAGCAGCCTGTGAGTTATTATGGGAGAGACTGTTTTCATCAAGTTTGAAGCCATAGTTTTGGCGCGGCAGCCGTTTCTTTCATTTTGGGGCCTATGTGTTTTTCGACCTTGAAATCGCAAAAAATGCGCGAAAACATGGATTTGTCTCTCCTGCCGCGCACACACTTCCGATAGCTTGCGAAGGCCTAAAAAACACAAGCGGCCCTTGAGTTATTGTGGGAGAGACTGTTTTCATCAAGTTTGAAGCCTCAGTTTTGGCTGGACAGCCGTTGCTTTATTTTTGGGTTCTGTGTGTTTTTCGACCTGGAAATGGCAAAAAAGGCGCGAAAACATAGATTTGTCTCTCCTGCTGCGCACACACTTCCGATAGCTTGCGAAGGCCTAAAAAACACAATCAGCCCGTGAGTTAATATGGGAGAGACTGTTTTCATCAAGTTTGAAGCCATAGTTTTGGCGCGGCAGCCGTTTCTTTCATTTTGGGGCCTATGTGTTTTTCGACCTTGAAATCGCAAATAATGCGCAAAAACATGGATTTGTCTCTCCTGCCGCGCACACACTTCTGATAGCTTGCGAAGGCCTAAAAAACACAAGCGGCCCTTGAGTTATTGTGGGAGAGACTGTTTTCATCAAGTTTGAAGCCTCAGTTTTGGCTGGACAGCCGTTTCTTTATTTTTGGGTTCTGTGTGTTTTTCGACCTGGAAATGGCAAAAAAGGCGCGAAAACATAGATTTGTCTCTCCTGCTGCGCACACACTTCCGATAGCTTGCGAAGGCCTAAAAAACACAATCAGCCCGTGAGTTAATATGGGAGAGACTGTTTTCATCAAGTTTGAAGCCATAGTTTTGGCGCGCCAGCCGTTTCTTTCATTTTGGGGCCTATGTGTTTTTCGACCTTGAAATCGCAAAAAAGGCGCGAAAACATGGATTTGTCTCTCCTGCCGCGCACACACTTCCGATAGCTTGCAAAGGCCTAAAAAACACAAGCAGCCCTGAGTTATTATGGGAGAGACTGTTTTCATCAAGTTTGAAGCCATAGTTTTGGCGCGGCAGCCGTTTCTTTCATTTTGGGGCCTATGTGTTTTTCGACCTTGAAATCGCAAAAAAGGCGCGAAAACATGGATTTGTCTCTCCTGCCGCGCACACATTTCCGATAGCTTGCAAAGGCTTAAAAAACACAAGCAGCCCGTGAGTTATTATGGGAGAGACTGTTTTCATCAAGTTTGAAGCCATAGTTTTGGCGCGGCAGCCGTTTCTTTCATTTTGGGGCCTATGTGTTTTTTTCGACCTTGAAATCGCAAAAAATGCGCGAAAACATGGATTTGTCTCTACTGCCGCGCACACACTTCCGATAGCTTGCGAAGGCCTAAAAAACACAAGCGGCCCTTGAGTTATTGTCTGAGAGACTGTTTTCATCAAGTTTGAAGCCTCAGTTTTGGTTGGACAGCCGTTTCTTTATTTTTGGGGCCTTTGTGTTTTTCGACCTGGAAATGGCAAAAAAGGCGCGAAAACATGGATTTGTCTCTCCTGCCGCGCACACACTTCCGATAGCGTGCAAAGGCCTAAAAAACACAAGCAGTCCGTGAGTTATTATGGGAGAGACTGTTTTCATCAAGTTTGAAGCCATAGTTTTGGCGCGCCAGCCGTTTCCTTCATTTTGGGGCCTATGTGTTTTTCGACCTTGAAATCGCAAAAAAGGCGCGAATACATGGATTTGTCTCTCCTGCCGCGCACACACTTCCGATAGCTTGCAAAGGCCTAAAAAACACAAGCGGCCCTTGAGTTATTTTGGGAGAGACTGTTTTCATCAAGTTTGAAGCCTCAGTTTTGGCGCGGCAGCCGTTTCTTTCATTTTGGGGCCTATGTGTTTTTCGACCTTGAAATCGCAAAAAAGGCGCGAAAACATGGATTTGTCTCTCCTGCCGCGCACACACTTCCGATAGCTTGCAAAGGCCTAAAAAACACAAGCAGCCTGTGAGTTATTATGGGAGAGACTGTTTTCATCAAGTTTGAAGCCATAGTTTTGGCGCGGCAGCCGTTTCTTTCATTTTGGGGCCTATGTGTTTTTCGACCTTGAAATCGCAAAAAATGCGCGAAAACATGGATTTGTCTCTCCTGCCGCGCACACACTTCCGATAGCTTGCGAAGGCCTAAAAAACACAAGCGGCCCTTGAGTTATTGTGGGAGAGACTGTTTTCATCAAGTTTGAAGCCTCAGTTTTGGCTGGACAGCCGTTTCTTTATTTTTGGGGTCTGTGTGTTTTTCGACCTGGAAATCGCAAAAAAGGCGCGAAAACATGGATTTGTCTCTCCTGCCGCGCACACACTTCCGATAGCTTGCGAAGGCCTAAAAAACACAAGCGGCCCTTGAGTTATTGTGGGAGAGACTGTTTTCATCAAGTTTGAAGCCTCAGTTTTGGCTAGACAGCCGTTTCTTTATTTTTGGGGTCTGTGTGTTTTTCGACCTGGAAATCGCAAAAAAGGCGCGAAAACATGGATTTGTCTCTCCTGCCGCGCACACACTTCCGATAGCTTGCGAAGGCCTAAAAAACACAATCAGCCCGTGAGTTAATATGGGAGAGACTGTTTTCATCAAGTTTGAAGCCATAGTTTTGGCGCGCCAGCCGTTTCTTTCATTTTGGGGCCTATGTGTTTTTCGACCTTGAAATCGCAAAAAAGGCGCGAAAACATGGATTTGTCTCTCCTGCCGCGCACACACTTCCGATAGCTTGCAAAGGCCTAAAAAACACAAGCGGCCCTTGAGTTATTTTGGGAGAGACTGTTTTCATCAAGTTTGAAGCCTCAGTTTTGGCGCGGCAGCCGTTTCTTTCATTTTGGGGCCTATGTGTTTTTCGACCTTGAAATCGCAAAAAAGGCGCGAAAACATGGATTTGTCTCTCCTGCCGCGCACACACTTCCGATAGCTTGCAAAGGCCTAAAAAACACAAGCAGCCTGTGAGTTATTATGGGAGAGACTGTTTTCATCAAGTTTGAAGCCATAGTTTTGGCGCGGCAGCCGTTTCTTTCATTTTGGGGCCTATGTGTTTTTCGACCTTGAAATCGCAAAAAATGCGCGAAAACATGGATTTGTCTCTCCTGCCGCGCACACACTTCCGATAGCTTGCGAAGGCCTAAAAAACACAAGCGGCCCTTGAGTTATTGTGGGAGAGACTGTTTTCATCAAGTTTGAAGCCATAGTTTTGGCGCGGCAGCCGTTTCTTTCATTTTGGGGCCTATGTGTTTTTCGACCTTGAAATCGCAAAAAATGCGCGAAAACATGGATTTGTCTCTCCTGCCGCGCACACACTTCCGATAGCTTGCGAAGGCCTAAAAAACACAAGCGGCCCTTGAGTTATTGTGGGAGAGACTGTTTTCATCAAGTTTGAAGCCTCAGTTTTGGCTGGACAGCCGTTGCTTTCATTTTGGGGCCTATGTGTTTTTCGACCTTGAAATCGCAAAAAAGGCGCGAAAACATGGATTTGTCTCTCCTGCCGCGCACACACTTCCGATAGCGTGCAAAGGCCTAAAAAACACAAGCAGTCCGTGAGTTATTATGGGAGAGACTGTTTTCATCAAGTTTGAAGCCATCGTTTTGGCGCGGCAGCCGTTTCTTTCATTTTGGGGCCTATGTGTTTTTTTCGACCTTGAAATCGCAAAAAATGCGCGAAAACATGGATTTGTCTCTACTGCCGCGCACACACTTCCGATAGCTTGCGAAGGCCTAAAAAACACAAGCGGCCCTTGAGTTATTTTGGGAGAGACTGTTTTCATCAAGTTTGAAGCCTCAGTTTTGGCTGGACAGCCGTTTCTTTATTTTTGGGGTCTGTGTGTTTTTCGACCTGGAAATGGCAAAAAAGGCGCGAAAACATAGATTTGTCTCTCCTGCTGCGCACACACTTCCGATAGCTTGCGAAGGCCTAAAAAACACAATCAGCCCGTGAGTTAATATGGGAGAGACTGTTTTCATCAAGTTTGAAGTCATAGTTTTGGCGCAGCAGCCGTTTCTTTCATTTTGGGGCCTTTGTGTTTTTCGACCTGGAAATGGCAAAAAAGGCGCGAAAACATGGATTTGTCTCTCCTGCCGCGCACACACTTCCGATAGCTTGCAAAGGCCTAAAAAACACAAGCGGCCCTTGAGTTATTGTCTGAGAGACTGTTTTCATCAAGTTTGAAGCCTCAGTTTTGGTTGGACAGCCGTTTCTTTATTTTTGGGGCCTTTGTGTTTTTCGACCTGGAAATGGCAAAAAAGGCGCGAAAACATGGATTTGTCTCTCCTGCCGCGCACACACTTCCGATAGCTTGCAAAGGCCTAAAAAACACAAGCAGCCCGTGAGTTATTATGGGAGAGACTGTTATCATCAAGTTTGAAGCCATAGTTTTGGCGCGGCAGCCGTTTCTTTCATTTTGGGGCCTATGTGTTTTTCGACCTTGAAATCGCAAAAAATGCGCGAAAACATGGATTTGTCTCTCCTGCCGCGCACACACTTCCGATAGCTTGCGAAGGCCTAAAAAACACAAGCGGCCCTTGAGTTATTGTGGGAGAGACTGTTTTCATCAAGTTTGAAGCCTCAGTTTTGGCTGGACAGCCGTTTCTTTATTTTTGGGGTCTGTGTGTTTTTCGACCTGGAAATGGCAAAAAAGGTGTGAAAACATGGATTTGTCTCTCCTGCCGCGCACACACTTCCGATAGCTTGCAAAGGCCTAAAAAACACAAGCAGCCCGTGAGTTATTATGGGAGAGACTGTTTTCATCAAGTTTGAAGTCATAGTTTTGGCGCAGCAGCCGTTTCTTTCATTTTGGGGCCTTTGTGTTTTTCGACCTGGAAATGGCAAAAAAGGCGCGAAAACATGGATTTGTCTCTCCTGCCGCGCACACACTTCCGATAGCTTGCAAAGGCCTAAAAAACACAAGCGGCCCTTGAGTTATTGTCTGAGAGACTGTTTTCATCAAGTTTGAAGCCTCAGTTTTGGTTGGACAGCCGTTTCTTTATTTTTGGGGCCTTTGTGTTTTTCGACCTGGAAATGGCAAAAAAGGCGCGAAAACATGGATTTGTCTCTCCTGCCGCGCACACACTTCCGATAGCGTGCAAAGGCCTAAAAAACACAAGCAGCCCGTGAGTTATTATGGGAGAGACTGTTTTCATCAAGTTTGAAGCCATAGTTTTGGCGCGGCAGCCGTTTCTTTCATTTTGGGGCCTATGTGTTTTTCGACCTTGAAATCGCAAAAAAGGCGCGAAAACATGGATTTGTCTCTCCTGCAGCGCACACACTTCCGATAGCTTGCGAAGGCCTAAAAAACACAAGCGGCCCTTGAGTTATTGTCTGAGAGACTGTTTTCATCAAGTTTGAAGCCTCAGTTTTGGCTGGACAGCCGTTTCTTTATTTTTGGGGCCTTTGTGTTTTTCGACCTGGAAATGGCAAAAAAGGCGCGAAAACATGGATTTGTATCTCCTGCCGCGCACACACTTCCGATAGCTTGCAAAGGCCTAAAAAACACAAGCAGCCC
This sequence comes from Argentina silus, assembly GCF_951799395.1. Lineage (NCBI taxonomy): Eukaryota > Metazoa > Chordata > Actinopteri > Argentiniformes > Argentinidae > Argentina > Argentina silus. The sequence continues at coordinate 348,617 of NW_028152597.1, read as the reverse complement.
GTGAGTTATTATGGGAGAGACTGTTATCATCAAGTTTGAAGCCATAGTTTTGGCGCGGCAGCCGTTTCTTTCATTTTGGGGCCTATGTGTTTTTCGACCTTGAAATCGCAAAAAATGCGCGAAAACATGGATTTGTCTCTCCTGCCGCGCACACACTTCCGATAGCTTGCGAAGGCCTAAAAAACACAAGCGGCCCTTGAGTTATTGTGGGAGAGACTGTTTTCATCAAGTTTGAAGCCTCAGTTTTGGCTGGACAGCCGTTTCTTTATTTTTGGGGTCTGTGTGTTTTTCGACCTGGAAATGGCAAAACAGGCGCGAAAACATAGATTTGTCTCTCCTGCTGCGCACACACTTCCGATAGCTTGCGAAGGCCTAAAAAACACAATCAGCCCGTGAGTTATTATGGGAGAGACTGTTTTCATCAAGTTTGAAGCCATAGTTTTGGCGCGCCAGCCGTTTCTTTCATTTTGGGGCCTATGTGTTTTTCGACCTTGAAATCGCAAAAAAGGCGCGAAAACATGGATTTGTCTCTCCTGCCGCGCACACACTTCCGATAGCTTGCAAAGGCCTAAAAAACACAAGCAGCCCGTGAGTTATTATGGGAGAGACTGTTTTCATCAAGTTTGAAGCCATAGTTTTGGCGCGCCAGCCGTTTCTTTCATTTTGGGGCCTATGTGTTTTTCGACCTTGAAATCGCAAAAAAGGCGCGAAAACATGGATTTGTCTCTCCTGCCGCGCACACACTTCCGATAGCTTGCAAAGGCCTAAAAAACACAAGCAGCCCGTGAGTTATTATGGGAGAGACTGTTTTCATCAAGTTTGAAGCCATAGTTTTGGCGCGGCAGCCGTTTCTTTCATTTTGGGGCCTATGTGTTTTTCGACCTTGAAATCGCAAAAAATGCGCGAAAACATGGATTTGTCTCTCCTGCCGCGCACACACTTCCGATAGCTTGCGAAGGCCTAAAAAACACAAGCGGCCCTTGAGTTATTGTGGGAGAGACTGTTTTCATCAAGTTTGAAGCCTCAGTTTTGGCTGGACAGCCGTTTCTTTATTTTTGGGGTCTGTGTGTTTTTCGACCTGGAAATCGCAAAAAAGGCGCGAAAACATGGATTTGTCTCTCCTGCCGCGCACACACTTCCGATAGCTTGCAAAGGCCTAAAAAACACAAGCGGCCCTTGAGTTATTGTCTGAGAGACTGTTTTCATCAAGTTTGAAGCCTCAGTTTTGGTTGGACAGCCGTTTCTTTATTTTTGGGGCCTTTGTGTTTTTCGACCTGGAAATGGCAAAAAAGGCGCGAAAACATGGATTTGTCTCTCCTGCCGCGCACACACTTCCGATAGCGTGCAAAGGCCTAAAAAACACAAGCAGCCCGTGAGTTATTATGGGAGAGACTGTTTTCATCAAGTTTGAAGCCATAGTTTTGGCGCGGCAGCCGTTTCTTTCATTTTGGGGCCTATGTGTTTTTCGACCTTGAAATCGCAAAAAAGGCGCGAAAACATGGATTTGTCTCTCCTGCCGCGCACACACTTCCGATAGCTTGCGAAGGCCTAAAAAACACAAGCGGCCCTTGAGTTATTGTCTGAGAGACTGTTTTCATCAAGTTTGAAGCCTCAGTTTTGGCTGGACAGCCGTTTCTTTATTTTTGGGGCCTTTGTGTTTTTCGACCTGGAAATGGCAAAAAAGGCGCGAAAACATGGATTTGTATCTCCTGCCGCGCACACACTTCCGATAGCTTGCAAAGGCCTAAAAAACACAAGCAGCCCGTGAGTTATTATGGGAGAGACTGTTATCATCAAGTTTGAAGCCATAGTTTTGGCGCGGCAGCCGTTTCTTTCATTTTGGGGCCTATGTGTTTTTCGACCTTGAAATCGCAAAAAATGCGCGAAAACATGGATTTGTCTCTCCTGCCGCGCACACACTTCCGATAGCTTGCGAAGGCCTAAAAAACACAAGCGGCCCTTGAGTTATTGTGGGAGAGACTGTTTTCATCAAATTTGAAGCCTCAGTTTTGGCTGGACAGCCGTTTCTTTATTTTTGGGGTCTGTGTGTTTTTCGACCTGGAAATGGCAAAACAGGCGCGAAAACATAGATTTGTCTCTCCTGCTGCGCACACACTTCCGATAGCTTGCGAAGGCCTAAAAAACACAATCAGCCCGTGAGTTATTATGGGAGAGACTGTTTTCATCAAGTTTGAAGCCATAGTTTTGGCGCGCCAGCCGTTTCTTTCATTTTGGGGCCTATGTGTTTTTCGACCTTGAAATCGCAAAAAAGGCGCGAAAACATGGATTTGTCTCTCCTGCCGCGCACACACTTCCGATAGCTTGCAAAGGCCTAAAAAACACAAGCAGCCCGTGAGTTATTATGGGAGAGACTGTTTTCATCAAGTTTGAAGCCATAGTTTTGGCGCGCCAGCCGTTTCTTTCATTTTGGGGCCTATGTGTTTTTCGACCTTGAAATCGCAAAAAAGGCGCGAAAACATGGATTTGTCTCTCCTGCCGCGCACACACTTCCGATAGCTTGCAAAGGCCTAAAAAACACAAGCAGCCCGTGAGTTATTATGGGAGAGACTGTTTTCATCAAGTTTGAAGCCATAGTTTTGGCGCGCCAGCCGTTTCTTTCATTTTGGGGCCTATGTGTTTTTCGACCTTGAAATCGCAAAAAATGCAAGAAAACATGGATTTGTCTCTCCTGCCGCGCACACACTTCCGATAGCTTGCGAAGGCCTAAAAAACACAAGCGGCCCTTGAGTTATTGTGGGAGAGACTGTTTTCATCAAGTTTGAAGCCTCAGTTTTGGCTGGACAGCCGTTTCTTTATTTTTGGGGTCTGTGTGTTTTTCGACCTGGAAATCGCAAAAAAGGCGCGAAAACATGGATTTGTCTCTCCTGCCGCGCACACACTTCCGATAGCTTGCAAAGGCCTAAAAAACACAAGCAGTCTGTGAGTTATTATGGGAGAGACTGTTTTCATCAAGTTTGAAGCCATAGTTTTGGCGCGCCAGCCGTTTCTTTCATTTTGGGGCCTATGTGTTTTTCGACCTTGAAATCGCAAAAAAGGCGCGAAAACATGGATTTGTCTCTCCTGCCGCGCACACACTTCCGATAGCTTGCAAAGGCCTAAAAAACACAAGCAGTCTGTGAGTTATTATGGGAGAGACTGTTTTCATCAAGTTTGAAGCCATAGTTTTGGCGCGCCAGCCGTTTCTTTCATTTTGGGGCCTATGTGTTTTTCGACCTTGAAATCGCAAAAAAGGCGCGAAAACATGGATTTGTCTCTCCTGCCGCGCACACACTTCCGATAGCTTGCAAAGGCCTAAAAAACACAAGCACCCCGTGAGTTATTATGGGAGAGACTGTTTTCATCAAGTTTGAAGCCATAGTTTTGGCGCGCCAGCCGTTTCTTTCATTTTGGGGCCTATGTGTTTTTCGACCTTGAAATCGCAAAAAAGGCGCGAAAACATGGATTTGTCTCTCCTGCCGCGCACACACTTCCGATAGCTTGCAAAGGCCTAAAAAACACAAGCAGCCCGTGAGTTATTATGGGAGAGACTGTTTTCATCAAGTTTGAAGCCATAGTTTTGGCGGGCCAGCCGTTTCTTTCATTTTGGGGCCTATGTGTTTTTCGACCTTGAAATCGCAAAAAAGGCGCGAAAACATGGATTTGTCTCTCCTGCCGCGCACACACTTCCGATAGCTTGCAAAGGCCTAAAAAACACAAGCAGCCCGTGAGTTATTATGGGAGAGACTGTTTTCATCAAGTTTGAAGCCATAGTTTTGGCGCGGCAGCCGTTTCTTTCATTTTGGGGCCTATGTGTTTTTCGACCTTGAAATCGCAAAAAATGCGCGAAAACATGGATTTGTCTCTACTGCCGCGCACACACTTCCGATAGCTTGCGAAGGCCTAAAAAACACAAGCGGCCCTTGAGTTATTTTGGGAGAGACTGTTTTCATCAAGTTTGAAGCCTCAGTTTTGGCTGGACAGCCGTTTCTTTATTTTTGGGGTCTGTGTGTTTTTCGACCTGGAAATGGCAAAAAAGGCGCGAAAACATAGATTTGTCTCTCCTGCTGCGCACACACTTCCGATTGCTTGCGAAGGCCTAAAAAACACAATCAGCCCGTGAGTTAATATGGGAGAGACTGTTTTCATCAAGTTTGAAGCCATAGTTTTGGCGCGGCAGCCGTTTCTTTCATTTTGGGGCCTATGTGTTTTTCGACCTTGAAATCGCAAAAAAGGCGCGAAAACATGGATTTGTATCTCCTGCCGCGCACACACTTCCGATAGCTTGCAAAGGCCTAAAAAACACAAGCAGCCCCTGAGTTATTATGGGAGAGACTGTTTTCATCAAGTTTGAAGCCATAGTTTTGGCGCGGCAGCCGTTTCTTTCATTTTGGGGCCTATGTGTTTTTCGACCTTGAAATCGCAAAAAATGCGCGAAAACATGGATTTGTCTCTCCTGCCGCGCACACACTTCCGATAGCTTGCGAAGGCCTAAAAAACACAAGCGGCCCTTGAGTTATTGTGGGAGAGACTGTTTTCATCAAGTTTGAAGCCTCAGTTTTGGCTGGACAGCCGTTTCTTTATTTTTGGGGTCTGTGTGTTTTTCGACCTGGAAATGGCAAAACAGGCGCGAAAACATAGATTTGTCTCTCCTGCTGCGCACACACTTCCGATAGCTTGCGAAGACTTAAAAACACAATCAGCCCGTGAGTTAATATGGGAGAGACTGTTTTCATCAAGTTTGAAGCCATAGTTTTGGCGCGGCAGCCGTTTCTTTCATTTTGGGGCCTATGTGTTTTTCGACCTTGAAATCGCAAAAAATGCGCGAAAACATGGATTTGTCTCTACTGCCGCGCACACACTTCCGATAGCTTGCAAAGGCCTAAAAAACACAAGCAGCCCGTGAGTTATTATGGGAGAGACTGTTTTCATCAAGTTTGAAGCCATAGTTTTGGCGCGCCAGCCGTTTCTTTCATTTTGGGGCCTATGTGTTTTTCGACCTTGAAATCGCAAAAAAGGCGCGAAAACATGGATTTGTCTCTCCTGCCGCGCACACACTTCCGATAGCTTGCAAAGGCCTAAAAAACACAAGCAGCCCGTGAGTTATTATGGGAGAGACTGTTTTCATCAAGTTTGAAGCCATAGTTTTGGCGCGGCAGCCGTTTCTTTCATTTTGGGGCCTATGTGTTTTTCGACCTTGAAATCGCAAAAAATGCGCGAAAACATGGATTTGTCTCTACTGCCGCGCACACACTTCCGATAGCTTGCGAAGGCCTAAAAAACACAAGCGGCCCTTGAGTTATTTTGGGAGAGACTGTTTTCATCAAGTTTGAAGCCTCAGTTTTGGCTGGACAGCCGTTTCTTTATTTTTGGGGTCTGTGTGTTTTTCGACCTGGAAATGGCAAAAAAGGCGCGAAAACATAGATTTGTCTCTCCTGCTGCGCACACACTTCCGATTGCTTGCGAAGGCCTAAAAAACACAATCAGCCCGTGAGTTAATATGGGAGAGACTGTTTTCATCAAGTTTGAAGCCATAGTTTTGGCGCGGCAGCCGTTTCTTTCATTTTGGGGCCTATGTGTTTTTCGACCTTGAAATCGCAAAAAAGGCGCGAAAACATGGATTTGTATCTCCTGCCGCGCACACACTTCCGATAGCTTGCAAAGGCCTAAAAAACACAAGCAGCCCGTGAGTTATTATGGGAGAGACTGTTTTCATCAAGTTTGAAGCCATAGTTTTGGCGCGGCAGCCGTTTCTTTCATTTTGGGGCCTATGTGTTTTTCGACCTTGAAATCGCAAAAAATGCGCGAAAACATGGATTTGTCTCTCCTGCCGCGCACACACTTCCGATAGCTTGCGAAGGCCTAAAAAACACAAGCGGCCCTTGAGTTATTGTGGGAGAGACTGTTTTCATCAAGTTTGAAGCCTCAGTTTTGGCTGGACAGCCGTTTCTTTATTTTTGGGGTCTGTGTGTTTTTCGACCTGGAAATGGCAAAACAGGCGCGAAAACATAGATTTGTCTCTCCTGCTGCGCACACACTTCCGATAGCTTGCGAAGCCTTAAAAACACAATCAGCCCGTGAGTTAATATGGGAGAGACTGTTTTCATCAAGTTTGAAGCCATAGTTTTGGCGCGCCAGCCGTTTCTTTCATTTTGGGGCCTATGTGTTTTTCGACCTTGAAATCGCAAAAAAGGCGCGAAAACATGGATTTGTCTCTCCTGCCGCGCACACACTTCCGATAGCTTGCAAAGGCCTAAAAAACACAAGCAGCCCGTGAGTTATTATGGGAGAGACTGTTTTCATCAAGTTTGAAGCCATAGTTTTGGCGCGGCAGCCGTTTCTTTCATTTTGGGGCCTATGTGTTTTTCGACCTTGAAATCGCAAAAAATGCGCGAAAACATGGATTTGTCTCTACTGCCGCGCACACACTTCCGATAGCTTGCGAAGGCCTAAAAAACACAAGCGGCCCTTGAGTTATTTTGGGAGAGACTGTTTTCATCAAGTTTGAAGCCTCAGTTTTGGCTGGACAGCCGTTTCTTTATTTTTGGGGTCTGTGTGTTTTTCGACCTGGAAATGGCAAAAAAGGCGCGAAAACATAGATTTGTCTCTCCTGCTGCGCACACACTTCCGATAGCTTGCGAAGGCCTAAAAAACACAATCAGCCCGTGAGTTAATATGGGAGAGACTGTTTTCATCAAGTTTGAAGCCATAGTTTTGGCGCGGCAGCCGTTTCTTTCATTTTGGGGCCTATGTGTTTTTCGACCTTGAAATCGCTAAAAAGGCGCGAAAACATGGATTTGTCTCTCCTGCCGCGCACACACTTCCGATAGCTTGCAAAGGCCTAAAAAACACAAGCAGCCCGTGAGTTATTATGGGAGAGACTGTTTTCATCAAGTTTGAAGCCATAGTTTTGGCGCGCCAGCCGTTTCTTTCATTTTGGGGCCTATGTGTTTTTCGACCTTGAAATCGCAAAAAAGGCGCGAAAACATGGATTTGTCTCTCCTGCCGCGCACACACTTCCGATAGCTTGCAAAGGCCTAAAAAACACAAGCAGCCCGTGAGTTATTATGGGAGAGACTGTTTTCATCAAGTTTGAAGCCATAGTTTTGGCGCACCAGCCGTTTCTTTCATTTTGGGGCCTATGTGTTTTTCGACCTTGAAATCGCAAAAAAGGCTCGAAAACATGGATTTGTCTCTCCTGCCGCGCACACACTTCCGATAGCTTGCGAAGGCCTAAAAAACAAAAGCGGCCCTTGAGTTATTTTGGGAGAGACTGTTTTCATCAAGTTTGAAGCCTCAGTTTTGGCTGGACAGACGTTTCTTTATTTTTGGGGTCTGTGTGTTTTTCGACCTGGAAATGGCAAAAAAGGCGCGAAAACATAGATTTGTCTCTCCTGCTGCGCACACACTTCCGATAGCTTGCGAAGGCCTAAAAAACACAATCAGCCCGTGAGTTAATATGGGAGAGACTGTTTTCATCAAGTTTGAAGCCATAGTTTTGGCGCGGCAGCCGTTTCTTTCATTTTGGGGCCTATGTGTTTTTCGACCTTGAAATCGCTAAAAAGGCGCGAAAACATGGATTTGTCTCTCCTGCCGCGCACACACTTCCGATAGCTTGCAAAGGCCTAAAAAACACAAGCAGCCCGTGAGTTATTATGGGAGAGACTGTTTTCATCAAGTTTGAAGCCATAGTTTTGGCGCGCCAGCCGTTTCTTTCATTTTGGGGCCTATGTGTTTTTCGACCTTGAAATCGCAAAAAATGCGCGAAAACATGGATTTGTCTCTCCTGCCGCGCACACACTTCCGATAGCTTGCAAAGGCCTAAAAAACACAAGCAGCCCGTGAGTTATTATGGGAGAGACTGTTTTCATCAAGTTTGAAGCCATAGTTTTGGCGCGCCAGCCGTTTCTTTCATTTTGGGGCCTATGTGTTTTTCGACCTTGAAATCGCAAAAAAGGCGCGAAAACATGGATTTGTCTCTCCTGCCGCGCACACACTTCCGATAGCTTGCAAAGGCCTAAAAAACACAAGCAGCCCGTGAGTTATTATGGGAGAGACTGTTTTCATCAAGTTTGAAGCCATACTTTTGGCGCGGCAGCCGTTTCTTTATTTTTGGGGTCTGTGTGTTTTTCGACCTGGAAATGGCAAAAAAGGCGCGAAAACATAGATTTGTCTCTCCTGCTGCGCACACACTTCCAATAGCTTGCGAAGGCCTAAAAAACACAATCAGCCCGTGAGTTAATATGGGAGAGGCTGTTTTCATCAAGTTTGAAGCCATAGTTTTGGCGTGCCAGCCGTTTCTTTCATTTTGGGGCCTATGTGTTTTTCGACCTTGAAATCGCAAAAAAGAAGCGAAAACATGGATTTGTCTCTCCTGCCGCGCACACACTTCCGATAGCTTGCAAAGGCCTAAAAAACACAAGCAGCCCGTGAGTTATTATGGGAGAGACTGTTTTCATCAAGTTTGAAGCCATAGTTTTGGCGCGCCAGCCGTTTCTTTCATTTTGGGGCCAATGTGTTTTTCGACCTTGAAATCGCAAAAAATGCGCGAAAACATGGATTTGTCTCTCCTACCGCGCACACACTTCCGATAGCTTGCAAAGGCCTAAAAAACACAAGCAGCCCGTGAGTTATTATGGGAGAGACTGTTTTCATCAAGTTTGAAGCCATAGTTTTGGCGCGCCAGCCGTTTCTTTCATTTTGGGGTCTATGTGTTTTTCCACCTTGAAATCGCAATAAAGGCGCGAAAACATGGATTTGTCTCTCCTGCCGCGCACACACTTCCGATAGCTTGCAAAGGCCTAAAAAACACAAGCAGCCCGTGAGTTATTATGGGAGAGACTGTTTTCATCAAGTTTGAAGCCATAGTTTTGGCGCGGCAGCCGTTTCTTTCATTTTGGGGCCTATGTGTTTTTCGACCTTGAAATCGCTAAAAAGGCGCGAAAACATGGATTTGTCTCTCCTGCCGCGCACACACTTCCGATAGCTTGCAAAGGCCTAAAAAACACAAGCAGCCCGTGAGTTATTATGGGAGAGACTGTTTTCATCAAGTTTGAAGCCATAGTTTTGGCGCGCCAGCCGTTTCTTTCATTTTGGGGCCTATGTGTTTTTCGACCTTGAAATCGCAAAAAATGCGCGAAAACATGGATTTGTCTCTCCTGCCGCGCACACACTTCCGATAGCTTGCAAAGGCCTAAAAAACACAAGCAGCCCGTGAGTTATTATGGGAGAGACTGTTTTCATCAAGTTTGAAGCCATAGTTTTGGCGCGCCAGCCGTTTCTTTCATTTTGGGGCCTATGTGTTTTTCGACCTTGAAATCGCAAAAAAGGCGCGAAAACATGGATTTGTCTCTCCTGCCGCGCACACACTTCCGATAGCTTGCAAAGGCCTAAAAAACACAAGCAGCCCGTGAGTTATTATGGGAGAGACTGTTTTCATCAAGTTTGAAGCCATACTTTTGGCGCGGCAGCCGTTTCTTTATTTTTGGGGTCTGTGTGTTTTTCGACCTGGAAATGGCAAAAAAGGCGCGAAAACATAGATTTGTCTCTCCTGCTGCGCACACACTTCCAATAGCTTGCGAAGGCCTAAAAAACACAATCAGCCCGTGAGTTAATATGGGAGAGGCTGTTTTCATCAAGTTTGAAGCCATAGTTTTGGCGTGCCAGCCGTTTCTTTCATTTTGGGGCCTATGTGTTTTTCGACCTTGAAATCGCAAAAAAGAAGCGAAAACATGGATTTGTCTCTCCTGCCGCGCACACACTTCCGATAGCTTGCAAAGGCCTAAAAAACACAAGCAGCCCGTGAGTTATTATGGGAGAGACTGTTTTCATCAAGTTTGAAGCCATAGTTTTGGCGCGCCAGCCGTTTCTTTCATTTTGGGGCCAATGTGTTTTTCGACCTTGAAATCGCAAAAAATGCGCGAAAACATGGATTTGTCTCTCCTACCGCGCACACACTTCCGATAGCTTGCAAAGGCCTAAAAAACACAAGCAGCCCGTGAGTTATTATGGGAGAGACTGTTTTCATCAAGTTTGAAGCCATAGTTTTGGCGCGCCAGCCGTTTCTTTCATTTTGGGGTCTATGTGTTTTTCCACCTTGAAATCGCAATAAAGGCGCGAAAACATGGATTTGTCTCTCCTGCCGCGCACACACTTCCGATAGCTTGCAAAGGCCTAAAAAACACAAGCAGCCCGTGAGTTATTATGGGAGAGACTGTTTTCATCAAGTTTGAAGCCATAGTTTTGGCGCGCCAGCCGTTTCTTTCATTTTGGGGCCTATGTGTTTTTCGACCTTGAAATCGCAAAAAAGGCGCGAAAACATGGATTTGTATCTCCTGCCGCGCACACACTTCCGATAGCTTGCAAAGGCCTAAAAAACACAAGCAGCCCGTGAGTTATTATGGGAGAGACTGTTTTCATCAAGTTTGAAGCCATAGTTTTGGCGCGCCAGCCGTTTCTTTCATTTTGGGGCCTATGTGTTTTTCGACCTTGAAATCGCAAAAAAGGCGCGAAAACATGGATTTGTCTCTCCTGCCGCGCACACACTTCCGATAGCTTGCAAAGGCCTAAAAAACACAAGCAGCCCGTGAGTTATTATGGGAGAGACTGTTTTCATCAAGTTTGAAGCCATAGTTTTGGCGCACCAGCCGTTTCTTTCATTTTGGGGCCTATGTGTTTTTCGACCTTGAAATCGCAAAAAAGGCGCGAAAACATGGATTTGTCTCTCCTGCCGCGCACACACTTCCGATAGCTTGCGAAGGCCTAAAAAACAAAAGCGGCCCTTGAGTTATTTTGGGAGAGACTGTTTTCATCAAGTTTGAAGCCTCAGTTTTGGCTGGACAGATGTTTCTTTATTTTTGGGGTCTGTGTGTTTTTCGACCTGGAAATGGCAAAAAAGGCGCGAAAACATAGATTTGTCTCTCCTGCTGCGCACACACTTCCGATAGCTTGCGAAGGCCTAAAAAACACAATCAGCCCGTGAGTTAATATGGGAGAGACTGTTTTCATCAAGTTTGAAGCCATAGTTTTGGCGCGGCAGCCGTTTCTTTCATTTTGGGGCCTATGTGTTTTTCGACCTTGAAATCGCTAAAAAGGCGCGAAAACATGGATTTGTCTCTCCTGCCGCGCACACACTTCCGATAGCTTGCAAAGGCCTAAAAAACACAAGCAGCCCGTGAGTTATTATGGGAGAGACTGTTTTCATCAAGTTTGAAGCCATAGTTTTGGCGCGCCAGCCGTTTCTTTCATTTTGGGGCCTATGTGTTTTTCGACCTTGAAATCGCAAAAAATTCGCGAAAACATGGATTTGTCTCTCCTGCCGCGCACACACTTCCGATAGCTTGCAAAGGCCTAAAAAACACAAGCAGCCCGTGAGTTATTATGGGAGAGACTGTTTTCATCAAGTTTGAAGCCATAGTTTTGGCGCGCCAGCCGTTTCTTTCATTTTGGGGCCTATGTGTTTTTCGACCTTGAAATCGCTAAAAAGGCGCGAAAACATGGATTTGTCTCTCCTGCCGCGCACACACTTCCGATAGCTTGCAAAGGCCTAAAAAACACAAGCAGCCCGTGAGTTATTATGGGAGAGACTGTTTTCATCAAGTTTGAAGCCATAGTTTTGGCGCGGCAGCCGTTTCTTTCATTTTGGGGCCTATGTGTTTTTCGACCTTGAAATCGCAAAAAATGCGCGAAAACATGGATTTGTCTCTCCTGCCGCGCACACACTTCCGATAGCTTGCAAAGGCCTAAAAAACACAAGCAGCCCGTGAGTTATTATGGGAGAGACTGTTTTCATCAAGTTTGAAGCCATAGCTTTGGCGCGCCAGCCGTTTCTTTCATTTTGGGGCCTACGTGTTTTTCGACCTTGAAATCGCAAAAAAGGCGCGAAAACATGGATTTGTCTCTCCTGCCGCGCACACACTTCCGATAGCTTGCGAAGGCCTAAAAAACACAAGCGGCCCTTGAGTTATTTTGGGAGAGACTGTTTTCATCAAGTTTGAAGCCTCAGTTTTGGCTGGACAGCCGTTTCTTTATTTTTGGGGTCTGTGTGTTTTTCGACCTGGAAATGGCAAAAAAGGCGCGAAAACATAGATTTGTCTCTCCTGCTGCGCACACACTTCCGATTGCTTGCGAAGGCCTAAAAAACACAATCAGCCCGTGAGTTAATATGGGAGAGACTGTTTTCATCAAGTTTGAAGCCATAGTTTTGGCGCGGCAGCCGTTTCTTTCATTTTGGGGCCTATGTGTTTTTCGACCTTGAAATCGCAAAAAAGGCGCGAAAACATGGATTTGTATCTCCTGCCGCGCACACACTTCCGATAGCTTGCAAAGGCCTAAAAAACACAAGCAGCCCCTGAGTTATTATGGGAGAGACTGTTTTCATCAAGTTTGAAGCCATAGTTTTGGCGCGGCAGCCGTTTCTTTCATTTTGGGGCCTATGTGTTTTTCGACCTTGAAATCGCAAAAAATGCGCGAAAACATGGATTTGTCTCTCCTGCCGCGCACACACTTCCGATAGCTTGCGAAGGCCTAAAAAACACAAGCGGCCCTTGAGTTATTGTGGGAGAGACTGTTTTCATCAAGTTTGAAGCCTCAGTTTTGGCTGGACAGCCGTTTCTTTATTTTTGGGGTCTGTGTGTTTTTCGACCTGGAAATGGCAAAACAGGCGCGAAAACATAGATTTGTCTCTCCTGCTGCGCACACACTTCCGATAGCTTGCGAAGCCTTAAAAACACAATCAGCCCGTGAGTTAATATGGGAGAGACTGTTTTCATCAAGTTTGAAGCCATAGTTTTGGCGCGCCAGCCGTTTCTTTCATTTTGGGGCCTATGTGTTTTTCGACCTTGAAATCGCAAAAAAGGCACGAAAACATGGATTTGTCTCTCCTGCCGCGCACACACTTCCGATAGCTTGCAAAGGCCTAAAAAACACAAGCAGCCCGTGAGTTATTATGGGAGAGACTGTTTTCATCAAGTTTGAAGCCATAGTTTTGGCGCGGCAGCCGTTTCTTTCATTTTGGGGCCTATGTGTTTTTCGACCTTGAAATCGCAAAAAATGCGCGAAAACATGGATTTGTCTCTACTGCCGCGCACACACTTCCGATAGCTTGCGAAGGCCTAAAAAACACAAGCGGCCCTTGAGTTATTTTGGGAGAGACTGTTTTCATCAAGTTTGAAGCCTCAGTTTTGGCTGGACAGCCGTTTCTTTATTTTTGGGGTCTGTGTGTTTTTCGACCTGGAAATGGCAAAAAAGGCGCGAAAACATAGATTTGTCTCTCCTGCTGCGCACACACTTCCGATTGCTTGCGAAGGCCTAAAAAACACAATCAGCCCGTGAGTTAATATGGGAGAGACTGTTTTCATCAAGTTTGAAGCCATAGTTTTGGCGCGGCAGCCGTTTCTTTCATTTTGGGGCCTATGTGTTTTTCGACCTTGAAATCGCAAAAAAGGCGCGAAAACATGGATTTGTATCTCCTGCCGCGCACACACTTCCGATAGCTTGCAAAGGCCTAAAAAACACAAGCAGCCCGTGAGTTATTATGGGAGAGACTGTTTTCATCAAGTTTGAAGCCATAGTTTTGGCGCGGCAGCCGTTTCTTTCATTTTGGGGCCTATGTGTTTTTCGACCTTGAAATCGCAAAAAATGCGCGAAAACATGGATTTGTCTCTCCTGCCGCGCACACACTTCCGATAGCTTGCGAAGGCCTAAAAAACACAAGCGGCCCTTGAGTTATTGTGGGAGAGACTGTTTTCATCAAGTTTGAAGCCTCAGTTTTGGCTGGACAGCCGTTTCTTTATTTTTGGGGTCTGTGTGTTTTTCGACCTGGAAATGGCAAAACAGGCGCGAAAACATAGATTTGTCTCTCCTGCTGCGCACACACTTCCGATAGCTTGCGAAGCCTTAAAAACACAATCAGCCCGTGAGTTAATATGGGAGAGACTGTTTTCATCAAGTTTGAAGCCATAGTTTTGGCGCGCCAGCCGTTTCTTTCATTTTGGGGCCTATGTGTTTTTCGACCTTGAAATCGCAAAAAAGGCGCGAAAACATGGATTTGTCTCTCCTGCCGCGCACACACTTCCGATAGCTTGCAAAGGCCTAAAAAACACAAGCAGCCCGTGAGTTATTATGGGAGAGACTGTTTTCATCAAGTTTGAAGCCATAGTTTTGGCGCGGCAGCCGTTTCTTTCATTTTGGGGCCTATGTGTTTTTCGACCTTGAAATCGCAAAAAAGGCGCGAAAACATGGATTTGTCTCTCCTGCCGCGCACACACTTCCGATAGCTTGCAAAGGCCTAAAAAACACAAGCGGCCCTTGAGTTATTTTGGGAGAGACTGTTTTCATCAAGTTTGAAGCCATAGTTTTGGCGCGCCAGCCGTTTCTTTCATTTTGGGGCCTATGTGTTTTTCGACCTTGAAATCGCAAAAAAGGCGCGAAAACATGGATTTGTCTCTCCTGCCGCGCACACACTTCCGATAGCTTGCAAAGGCCTAAAAAACACAAGCAGCCCGTGAGTTATTATGGGAGAGACTGTTTTCATCAAGTTTGAAGCCATAGTTTTGGCGCGCCAGCCGTTTCTTTCATTTTGGGGCCTATGTGTTTTTCGACCTTGAAATCGCAAAAAAGGCGCGAAAACATGGATTTGTCTCTCCTGCCGCGCACACACTTCCGATAGCTTGCAAAGGCCTAAAAAACACAAGCAGCCCGTGAGTTATTATGGGAGAGACTGTTTTCATCAAGTTTGAAGCCATAGTTTTGGCGCGGCAGCCGTTTCTTTCATTTTGGGGCCTATGTGTTTTTCGACCTTGAAATCGCAAAAAATGCGCGAAAACATGGATTTGTCTCTACTGCCGCGCACACACTTCCGATAGCTTGCGAAGGCCTAAAAAACACAAGCGGCCCTTGAGTTATTTTGGGAGAGACTGTTTTCATCAAGTTTGAAGCCTCAGTTTTGGCTGGACAGCCGTTTCTTTATTTTTGGGGTCTGTGTGTTTTTCGACCTGGAAATGGCAAAAAAGGCGCGAAAACATAGATTCGTCTCTCCTGCTGCGCACACACTTCCGATTGCTTGCGAAGGCCTAAAAAACACAATCAGCCCGTGAGTTATTATGGGAGAGACTGTTTTCATCAAGTTTGAAGCCATAGTTTTGGCGCGGCAGCCGTTTCTTTCATTTTGGGGCCTATGTGTTTTTCGACCTTGAAATCGCAAAAAATGCGCGAAAACATGGATTTGTCTCTCCTGCCGCGCACACACTTCCGATAGCTTGCGAAGGCCTAAAAAACACAAGCGGCCCTTGAGTTATTGTGGGAGAGACTGTTTTCATCAAGTTTGAAGCCTCAGTTTTGGCTGGACAGCCGTTTCTTTATTTTTGGGGTCTGTGTGTTTTTCGACCTGGAAATGGCAAAACAGGCGCGAAAACATAGATTTGTCTCTCCTGCTGCGCACACACTTCCGATAGCTTGCGAAGGCCTAAAAAACACAATCAGCCCGTGAGTTAATATGGGAGAGACTGTTTTCATCAAGTTTGAAGCCATAGTTTTGGCGCGGCAGCCGTTTCTTTCATTTTGGGGCCTATGTGTTTTTCGACCTTGAAATCGCAAAAAAGGCGCGAAAACATGGATTTGTCTCTCCTGCAGCGCACACACTTCCGATAGCTTGCAAAGGCCTAAAAAACACAAGCAGCCCGTGAGTTATTATGGGAGAGACTGTTTTCATCAAGTTTGAAGCCATAGTTTTGGCGCGGCAGCCGTTTCTTTCATTTTGGGGCCTATGTGTTTTTCGACCTGGAAATGGCAAAAAAGGTGCGAAAACATAGATTTGTCTCTCCTGCTGCGCACACACTTCCGATAGCTTGCGAAGGCCTAAAAAACACAATCAGCCCGTGAGTTAATATGGGAGAGACTGTTTTCATCAAGTTTGAAGCCATAGTTTTGGCGCGGCAGCCGTTTCTTTCATTTTGGGGCCTATGTGTTTTTCGACCTTGAAATCGCAAAAAAGGCGCGAAAACATGGATTTGTATCTCCTGCCGCGCACACACTTCCGATAGCTTGCAAAGGCCTAAAAAACACAAGCAGCCCGTGAGTTATTATGGGAGAGACTGTTTTCATCAAGTTTGAAGCCATAGTTTTGGCGCGCCAGCCGTTTCTTTCATTTTGGGGCCTATGTGTTTTTCGACCTTGAAATCGCAAAAAAGGCGCGAAAACATGGATTTGTCTCTCCTGCCGCGCACACACTTCCGATAGCTTGCAAAGGCCTAAAAAACACAAGCAGCCCGTGAGTTATTATGGGAGAGACTGTTTTCATCAAGTTTGAAGCCATAGTTTTGGCGCGGCAGCCGTTTCTTTCATTTTGGGGCCTATGTGTTTTTCGACCTTGAAATCGCAAAAAATGCGCGAAAACATGGATTTGTCTCTACTGCCGCGCACACACTTCCGATAGCTTGCGAAGGCCTAAAAAACACAAGCGGCCCTTGAGTTATTTTGGGAGAGACTGTTTTCATCAAGTTTGAAGCCTCAGTTTTGGCTGGACAGCCGTTTCTTTATTTTTGGGGTCTGTGTGTTTTTCGACCTGGAAATGGCAAAAAAGGCGCGAAAACATAGATTCGTCTCTCCTGCTGCGCACACACTTCCGATTGCTTGCGAAGGCCTAAAAAACACAATCAGCCCGTGAGTTATTATGGGAGAGACTGTTTTCATCAAGTTTGAAGCCATAGTTTTGGCGCGGCAGCCGTTTCTTTCATTTTGGGGCCTATGTGTTTTTCGACCTTGAAATCGCAAAAAATGCGCGAAAACATGGATTTGTCTCTCCTGCCGCGCACACACTTCCGATAGCTTGCGAAGGCCTAAAAAACACAAGCGGCCCTTGAGTTATTGTGGGAGAGACTGTTTTCATCAAGTTTGAAGCCTCAGTTTTGGCTGGACAGCCGTTTCTTTATTTTTGGGGTCTGTGTGTTTTTCGACCTGGAAATGGCAAAACAGGCGCGAAAACATAGATTTGTCTCTCCTGCTGCGCACACACTTCCGATAGCTTGCGAAGGCCTAAAAAACACAATCAGCCCGTGAGTTAATATGGGAGAGACTGTTTTCATCAAGTTTGAAGCCATAGTTTTGGCGCGGCAGCCGTTTCTTTCATTTTGGGGCCTATGTGTTTTTCGACCTTGAAATCGCAAAAAAGGCGCGAAAACATGGATTTGTCTCTCCTGCAGCGCACACACTTCCGATAGCTTGCAAAGGCCTAAAAAACACAAGCAGCCCGTGAGTTATTATGGGAGAGACTGTTTTCATCAAGTTTGAAGCCATAGTTTTGGCGCGGCAGCCGTTTCTTTCATTTTGGGGCCTATGTGTTTTTCGACCTTGAAATCGCAAAAAAGGCGCGAAAACATGGATTTGTATCTCCTGCCGCGCACACACTTCCGATAGCTTGCAAAGGCCTAAAAAACACAAGCAGCCCGTGAGTTATTATGGGAGAGACTGTTTTCATCAAGTTTGAAGCCATAGTTTTGGCGCGGCAGCCGTTTCTTTCATTTTGGGGCCTATGTGTTTTTCGACCTTGAAATCGCAAAAAATGCGCGAAAACATGGATTTGTCTCTACTGCCGCGCACACACTTCCGATAGCTTGCGAAGGCCTAAAAAACACAAGCGGCCCTTGAGTTATTTTGGGAGAGACTGTTTTCATCAAGTTTGAAGCCTCAGTTTTGGCTGGACAGCCGTTTCTTTATTTTTGGGGTCTGTGTGTTTTTCGACCTGGAAATGGCAAAAAAGGCGCGAAAACATAGATTTGTCTCTCCTGCTGCGCACACACTTCCGATTGCTTGCGAAGGCCTAAAAAACACAATCAGCCCGTGAGTTAATATGGGAGAGACTGTTTTCATCAAGTTTGAAGCCATAGTTTTGGCGCGGCAGCCGTTTCTTTCATTTTGGGGCCTATGTGTTTTTCGACCTTGAAATCGCAAAAAAGGCGCGAAAACATGGATTTGTATCTCCTGCCGCGCACACACTTCCGATAGCTTGCAAAGGCCTAAAAAACACAAGCAGCCCGTGAGTTATTATGGGAGAGACTGTTTTCATCAAGTTTGAAGCCATAGTTTTGGCGCGGCAGCCGTTTCTTTCATTTTGGGGCCTATGTGTTTTTCGACCTTGAAATCGCAAAAAATGCGCGAAAACATGGATTTGTCTCTCCTGCCGCGCACACACTTCCGATAGCTTGCGAAGGCCTAAAAAACACAAGCGGCCCTTGAGTTATTGTGGGAGAGACTGTTTTCATCAAGTTTGAAGCCTCAGTTTTGGCTGGACAGCCGTTTCTTTATTTTTGGGGTCTGTGTGTTTTTCGACCTGGAAATGGCAAAACAGGCGCGAAAACATAGATTTGTCTCTCCTGCTGCGCACACACTTCCGATAGCTTGCGAAGCCTTAAAAACACAATCAGCCCGTGAGTTAATATGGGAGAGACTGTTTTCATCAAGTTTGAAGCCATAGTTTTGGCGCGCCAGCCGTTTCTTTCATTTTGGGGCCTATGTGTTTTTCGACCTTGAAATCGCAAAAAAGGCGCGAAAACATGGATTTGTCTCTCCTGCCGCGCACACACTTCCGATAGCTTGCAAAGGCCTAAAAAACACAAGCAGCCCGTGAGTTATTATGGGAGAGACTGTTTTCATCAAGTTTGAAGCCATAGTTTTGGCGCGGCAGCCGTTTCTTTCATTTTGGGGCCTATGTGTTTTTCGACCTTGAAATCGCAAAAAAGGCGCGAAAACATGGATTTGTCTCTCCTGCCGCGCACACACTTCCGATAGCTTGCAAAGGCCTAAAAAACACAAGCGGCCCTTGAGTTATTTTGGGAGAGACTGTTTTCATCAAGTTTGAAGCCATAGTTTTGGCGCGCCAGCCGTTTCTTTCATTTTGGGGCCTATGTGTTTTTCGACCTTGAAATCGCAAAAAAGGCGCGAAAACATGGATTTGTCTCTCCTGCCGCGCACACACTTCCGATAGCTTGCAAAGGCCTAAAAAACACAAGCAGCCCGTGAGTTATTATGGGAGAGACTGTTTTCATCAAGTTTGAAGCCATAGTTTTGGCGCGCCAGCCGTTTCTTTCATTTTGGGGCCTATGTGTTTTTCGACCTTGAAATCGCAAAAAAGGCGCGAAAACATGGATTTGTCTCTCCTGCCGCGCACACACTTCCGATAGCTTGCAAAGGCCTAAAAAACACAAGCAGCCCGTGAGTTATTATGGGAGAGACTGTTTTCATCAAGTTTGAAGCCATAGTTTTGGCGCGGCAGCCGTTTCTTTCATTTTGGGGCCTATGTGTTTTTCGACCTTGAAATCGCAAAAAATGCGCGAAAACATGGATTTGTCTCTACTGCCGCGCACACACTTCCGATAGCTTGCGAAGGCCTAAAAAACACAAGCGGCCCTTGAGTTATTTTGGGAGAGACTGTTTTCATCAAGTTTGAAGCCTCAGTTTTGGCTGGACAGCCGTTTCTTTATTTTTGGGGTCTGTGTGTTTTTCGACCTGGAAATGGCAAAAAAGGCGCGAAAACATAGATTCGTCTCTCCTGCTGCGCACACACTTCCGATTGCTTGCGAAGGCCTAAAAAACACAATCAGCCCGTGAGTTATTATGGGAGAGACTGTTTTCATCAAGTTTGAAGCCATAGTTTTGGCGCGGCAGCCGTTTCTTTCATTTTGGGGCCTATGTGTTTTTCGACCTTGAAATCGCAAAAAATGCGCGAAAACATGGATTTGTCTCTCCTGCCGCGCACACACTTCCGATAGCTTGCGAAGGCCTAAAAAACACAAGCGGCCCTTGAGTTATTGTGGGAGAGACTGTTTTCATCAAGTTTGAAGCCTCAGTTTTGGCTGGACAGCCGTTTCTTTATTTTTGGGGTCTGTGTGTTTTTCGACCTGGAAATGGCAAAACAGGCGCGAAAACATAGATTTGTCTCTCCTGCTGCGCACACACTTCCGATAGCTTGCGAAGGCCTAAAAAACACAATCAGCCCGTGAGTTAATATGGGAGAGACTGTTTTCATCAAGTTTGAAGCCATAGTTTTGGCGCGGCAGCCGTTTCTTTCATTTTGGGGCCTATGTGTTTTTCGACCTTGAAATCGCAAAAAAGGCGCGAAAACATGGATTTGTCTCTCCTGCAGCGCACACACTTCCGATAGCTTGCAAAGGCCTAAAAAACACAAGCAGCCCGTGAGTTATTATGGGAGAGACTGTTTTCATCAAGTTTGAAGCCATAGTTTTGGCGCGGCAGCCGTTTCTTTCATTTTGGGGCCTATGTGTTTTTCGACCTGGAAATGGCAAAAAAGGTGCGAAAACATAGATTTGTCTCTCCTGCTGCGCACACACTTCCGATAGCTTGCGAAGGCCTAAAAAACACAATCAGCCCGTGAGTTAATATGGGAGAGACTGTTTTCATCAAGTTTGAAGCCATAGTTTTGGCGCGGCAGCCGTTTCTTTCATTTTGGGGCCTATGTGTTTTTCGACCTTGAAATCGCAAAAAAGGCGCGAAAACATGGATTTGTATCTCCTGCCGCGCACACACTTCCGATAGCTTGCAAAGGCCTAAAAAACACAAGCAGCCCGTGAGTTATTATGGGAGAGACTGTTTTCATCAAGTTTGAAGCCATAGTTTTGGCGCGCCAGCCGTTTCTTTCATTTTGGGGCCTATGTGTTTTTCGACCTTGAAATCGCAAAAAAGGCGCGAAAACATGGATTTGTCTCTCCTGCCGCGCACACACTTCCGATAGCTTGCAAAGGCCTAAAAAACACAAGCAGCCCGTGAGTTATTATGGGAGAGACTGTTTTCATCAAGTTTGAAGCCATAGTTTTGGCGCGGCAGCCGTTTCTTTCATTTTGGGGCCTATGTGTTTTTCGACCTTGAAATCGCAAAAAATGCGCGAAAACATGGATTTGTCTCTACTGCCGCGCACACACTTCCGATAGCTTGCGAAGGCCTAAAAAACACAAGCGGCCCTTGAGTTATTTTGGGAGAGACTGTTTTCATCAAGTTTGAAGCCTCAGTTTTGGCTGGACAGCCGTTTCTTTATTTTTGGGGTCTGTGTGTTTTTCGACCTGGAAATGGCAAAAAAGGCGCGAAAACATAGATTCGTCTCTCCTGCTGCGCACACACTTCCGATTGCTTGCGAAGGCCTAAAAAACACAATCAGCCCGTGAGTTATTATGGGAGAGACTGTTTTCATCAAGTTTGAAGCCATAGTTTTGGCGCGGCAGCCGTTTCTTTCATTTTGGGGCCTATGTGTTTTTCGACCTTGAAATCGCAAAAAATGCGCGAAAACATGGATTTGTCTCTCCTGCCGCGCACACACTTCCGATAGCTTGCGAAGGCCTAAAAAACACAAGCGGCCCTTGAGTTATTGTGGGAGAGACTGTTTTCATCAAGTTTGAAGCCTCAGTTTTGGCTGGACAGCCGTTTCTTTATTTTTGGGGTCTGTGTGTTTTTCGACCTGGAAATGGCAAAACAGGCGCGAAAACATAGATTTGTCTCTCCTGCTGCGCACACACTTCCGATAGCTTGCGAAGGCCTAAAAAACACAATCAGCCCGTGAGTTAATATGGGAGAGACTGTTTTCATCAAGTTTGAAGCCATAGTTTTGGCGCGGCAGCCGTTTCTTTCATTTTGGGGCCTATGTGTTTTTCGACCTTGAAATCGCAAAAAAGGCGCGAAAACATGGATTTGTCTCTCCTGCAGCGCACACACTTCCGATAGCTTGCAAAGGCCTAAAAAACACAAGCAGCCCGTGAGTTATTATGGGAGAGACTGTTTTCATCAAGTTTGAAGCCATAGTTTTGGCGCGGCAGCCGTTTCTTTCATTTTGGGGCCTATGTGTTTTTCGACCTTGAAATCGCAAAAAAGGCGCGAAAACATGGATTTGTATCTCCTGCCGCGCACACACTTCCGATAGCTTGCAAAGGCCTAAAAAACACAAGCAGCCCGTGAGTTATTATGGGAGAGACTGTTTTCATCAAGTTTGAAGCCATAGTTTTGGCGCGGCAGCCGTTTCTTTCATTTTGGGGCCTATGTGTTTTTCGACCTTGAAATCGCAAAAAATGCGCGAAAACATGGATTTGTCTCTCCTGCCGCGCACACACTTCCGATAGCTTGCGAAGGCCTAAAAAACACAAGCGGCCCTTGAGTTATTGTGGGAGAGACTGTTTTCATCAAGTTTGAAGCCTCAGTTTTGGCTGGACAGCCGTTTCTTTATTTTTGGGGTCTGTGTGTTTTTCGACCTGGAAATGGCAAAACAGGCGCGAAAACATAGATTTGTCTCTCCTGCTGCGCACACACTTCCGATAGCTTGCGAAGCCTTAAAAACACAATCAGCCCGTGAGTTAATATGGGAGAGACTGTTTTCATCAAGTTTGAAGCCATAGTTTTGGCGCGCCAGCCGTTTCTTTCATTTTGGGGCCTATGTGTTTTTCGACCTTGAAATCGCAAAAAAGGCGCGAAAACATGGATTTGTCTCTCCTGCCGCGCACACACTTCCGATAGCTTGCAAAGGCCTAAAAAACACAAGCAGCCCGTGAGTTATTATGGGAGAGACTGTTTTCATCAAGTTTGAAGCCATAGTTTTGGCGCGGCAGCCGTTTCTTTCATTTTGGGGCCTATGTGTTTTTCGACCTTGAAATCGCAAAAAAGGCGCGAAAACATGGATTTGTCTCTCCTGCCGCGCACACACTTCCGATAGCTTGCAAAGGCCTAAAAAACACAAGCGGCCCTTGAGTTATTTTGGGAGAGACTGTTTTCATCAAGTTTGAAGCCATAGTTTTGGCGCGCCAGCCGTTTCTTTCATTTTGGGGCCTATGTGTTTTTCGACCTTGAAATCGCAAAAAAGGCGCGAAAACATGGATTTGTCTCTCCTGCCGCGCACACACTTCCGATAGCTTGCAAAGGCCTAAAAAACACAAGCAGCCCGTGAGTTATTATGGGAGAGACTGTTTTCATCAAGTTTGAAGCCATAGTTTTGGCGCGCCAGCCGTTTCTTTCATTTTGGGGCCTATGTGTTTTTCGACCTTGAAATCGCAAAAAAGGCGCGAAAACATGGATTTGTCTCTCCTGCCGCGCACACACTTCCGATAGCTTGCAAAGGCCTAAAAAACACAAGCAGCCCGTGAGTTATTATGGGAGAGACTGTTTTCATCAAGTTTGAAGCCATAGTTTTGGCGCGGCAGCCGTTTCTTTCATTTTGGGGCCTATGTGTTTTTCGACCTTGAAATCGCAAAAAATGCGCGAAAACATGGATTTGTCTCTACTGCCGCGCACACACTTCCGATAGCTTGCGAAGGCCTAAAAAACACAAGCGGCCCTTGAGTTATTTTGGGAGAGACTGTTTTCATCAAGTTTGAAGCCTCAGTTTTGGCTGGACAGCCGTTTCTTTATTTTTGGGGTCTGTGTGTTTTTCGACCTGGAAATGGCAAAAAAGGCGCGAAAACATAGATTCGTCTCTCCTGCTGCGCACACACTTCCGATTGCTTGCGAAGGCCTAAAAAACACAATCAGCCCGTGAGTTATTATGGGAGAGACTGTTTTCATCAAGTTTGAAGCCATAGTTTTGGCGCGGCAGCCGTTTCTTTCATTTTGGGGCCTATGTGTTTTTCGACCTTGAAATCGCAAAAAATGCGCGAAAACATGGATTTGTCTCTCCTGCCGCGCACACACTTCCGATAGCTTGCGAAGGCCTAAAAAACACAAGCGGCCCTTGAGTTATTGTGGGAGAGACTGTTTTCATCAAGTTTGAAGCCTCAGTTTTGGCTGGACAGCCGTTTCTTTATTTTTGGGGTCTGTGTGTTTTTCGACCTGGAAATGGCAAAACAGGCGCGAAAACATAGATTTGTCTCTCCTGCTGCGCACACACTTCCGATAGCTTGCGAAGGCCTAAAAAACACAATCAGCCCGTGAGTTAATATGGGAGAGACTGTTTTCATCAAGTTTGAAGCCATAGTTTTGGCGCGGCAGCCGTTTCTTTCATTTTGGGGCCTATGTGTTTTTCGACCTTGAAATCGCAAAAAAGGCGCGAAAACATGGATTTGTCTCTCCTGCAGCGCACACACTTCCGATAGCTTGCAAAGGCCTAAAAAACACAAGCAGCCCGTGAGTTATTATGGGAGAGACTGTTTTCATCAAGTTTGAAGCCATAGTTTTGGCGCGGCAGCCGTTTCTTTCATTTTGGGGCCTATGTGTTTTTCGACCTGGAAATGGCAAAAAAGGTGCGAAAACATAGATTTGTCTCTCCTGCTGCGCACACACTTCCGATAGCTTGCGAAGGCCTAAAAAACACAATCAGCCCGTGAGTTAATATGGGAGAGACTGTTTTCATCAAGTTTGAAGCCATAGTTTTGGCGCGGCAGCCGTTTCTTTCATTTTGGGGCCTATGTGTTTTTCGACCTTGAAATCGCAAAAAATGCGCGAAAACATGGATTTGTCTCTCCTGCCGCGCACACACTTCCGATAGCTTGCGAAGGCCTAAAAAACACAAGCGGCCCTTGAGTTATTGTGGGAGAGACTGTTTTCATCAAGTTTGAAGCCATAGTTTTGGCGCGCCAGCCGTTTCTTTCATTTTGGGGCCTATGTGTTTTTCGACCTTGAAATCGCAAAAAAGGCGCGAAAACATGGATTTGTCTCTCCTGCCGCGCACACACTTCCGATAGCTTGCAAAGGCCTAAAAAACACAAGCAGCCCGTGAGTTATTATGGGAGAGACTGTTTTCATCAAGTTTGAAGCCATAGTTTTGGCGCACCAGCCGTTTCTTTCATTTTGGGGCCTATGTGTTTTTCGACCTTGAAATCGCAAAAAAGGCTCGAAAACATGGATTTGTCTCTCCTGCCGCGCACACACTTCCGATAGCTTGCGAAGGCCTAAAAAACAAAAGCGGCCCTTGAGTTATTTTGGGAGAGACTGTTTTCATCAAGTTTGAAGCCTCAGTTTTGGCTGGACAGACGTTTCTTTATTTTTGGGGTCTGTGTGTTTTTCGACCTGGAAATGGCAAAAAAGGCGCGAAAACATAGATTTGTCTCTCCTGCTGCGCACACACTTCCGATAGCTTGCGAAGGCCTAAAAAACACAATCAGCCCGTGAGTTAATATGGGAGAGACTGTTTTCATCAAGTTTGAAGCCATAGTTTTGGCGCGGCAGCCGTTTCTTTCATTTTGGGGCCTATGTGTTTTTCGACCTTGAAATCGCTAAAAAGGCGCGAAAACATGGATTTGTCTCTCCTGCCGCGCACACACTTCCGATAGCTTGCAAAGGCCTAAAAAACACAAGCAGCCCGTGAGTTATTATGGGAGAGACTGTTTTCATCAAGTTTGAAGCCATAGTTTTGGCGCGCCAGCCGTTTCTTTCATTTTGGGGCCTATGTGTTTTTCGACCTTGAAATCGCAAAAAATGCGCGAAAACATGGATTTGTCTCTCCTGCCGCGCACACACTTCCGATAGTTTGCAAAGGCCTAAAAAACACAAGCAGCCCGTGAGTTATTATGGGAGAGACTGTTTTCATCAAGTTTGAAGCCATACTTTTGGCGCGGCAGCCGTTTCTTTATTTTTGGGGTCTGTGTGTTTTTCGACCTGGAAATGGCAAAAAAGGCGCGAAAACATAGATTTGTCTCTCCTGCTGCGCACACACTTCCAATAGCTTGCGAAGGCCTAAAAAACACAATCAGCCCGTGAGTTAATATGGGAGAGGCTGTTTTCATCAAGTTTGAAGCCATAGTTTTGGCGCGCCAGCCGTTTCTTTCATTTTGGGGCCTATGTGTTTTTCGACCTTGAAATCGCAAAAAATGCGCGAAAACATGGATTTGTCTCTCCTACCGCGCACACACTTCCGATAGCTTGCAAAGGCCTAAAAAACACAAGCAGCCCGTGAGTTATTATGGGAGAGACTGTTTTCATCAAGTTTGAAGCCATAGTTTTGGCGCGCCAGCCGTTTCTTTCATTTTGGGGTCTATGTGTTTTTCCACCTTGAAATCGCAAAAAAGGCGCGAAAACATGGATTTGTCTCTCCTGCCGCGCACACACTTCCGATAGCTTGCAAAGGCCTAAAAAACACAAGCAGCCCGTGAGTTATTATGGGAGAGACTGTTTTCATCAAGTTTGAAGCCATAGTTTTGGCGCGCCAGCCGTTTCTTTCATTTTGGGGCCTATGTGTTTTTCGACCTTGAAATCGCAAAAAAGGCGCGAAAACATGGATTTGTATCTCCTGCCGCGCACACACTTCCGATAGCTTGCAAAGGCCTAAAAAACACAAGCAGCCCGTGAGTTATTATGGGAGAGACTGTTTTCATCAAGTTTGAAGCCATAGTTTTGGCGCGCCAGCCGTTTCTTTCATTTTGGGGCCTATGTGTTTTTCGACCTTGAAATCGCAAAAAAGGCGCGAAAACATGGATTTGTCTCTCCTGCCGCGCACACACTTCCGATAGCTTGCAAAGGCCTAAAAAACACAAGCAGCCCGTGAGTTATTATGGGAGAGACTGTTTTCATCAAGTTTGAAGCCATAGTTTTGGCGCACCAGCCGTTTCTTTCATTTTGGGGCCTATGTGTTTTTCGACCTTGAAATCGCAAAAAAGGCGCGAAAACATGGATTTGTCTCTCCTGCCGCGCACACACTTCCGATAGCTTGCGAAGGCCTAAAAAACAAAAGCGGCCCTTGAGTTATTTTGGGAGAGACTGTTTTCATCAAGTTTGAAGCCTCAGTTTTGGCTGGACAGACGTTTCTTTATTTTTGGGGTCTGTGTGTTTTTCGACCTGGAAATGGCAAAAAAGGCGCGAAAACATAGATTTGTCTCTCCTGCTGCGCACACACTTCCGATAGCTTGCGAAGGCCTAAAAAACACAATCAGCCCGTGAGTTAATATGGGAGAGACTGTTTTCATCAAGTTTGAAGCCATAGTTTTGGCGCGGCAGCCGTTTCTTTCATTTTGGGGCCTATGTGTTTTTCGACCTTGAAATCGCTAAAAAGGCGCGAAAACATGGATTTGTCTCTCCTGCCGCGCACACACTTCCGATAGCTTGCAAAGGCCTAAAAAACACAAGCAGCCCGTGAGTTATTATGGGAGAGACTGTTTTCATCAAGTTTGAAGCCATAGTTTTGGCGCGCCAGCCGTTTCTTTCATTTTGGGGCCTATGTGTTTTTCGACCTTGAAATCGCTAAAAAGGCGCGAAAACATGGATTTGTCTCTCCTGCCGCGCACACACTTCTGATAGCTTGCAAAGGCCTAAAAAACACAAGCAGCCCGTGAGTTATTATGGGAGAGACTGTTTTCATCAAGTTTGAAGCCATAGTTTTGGCGCGGCAGCCGTTTCTTTCATTTTGGGGCCTATGTGTTTTTCGACCTTGAAATCGCAAAAAATGCGCGAAAACATGGATTTGTCTCTCCTGCCGCGCACACACTTCCGATAGCTTGCAAAGGCCTAAAAAACACAAGCAGCCCGTGAGTTATTATGGGAGAGACTGTTTTCATCAAGTTTGAAGCCATAGTTTTGGCGCGCCAGCCGTTTCTTTCATTTTGGGGCCTATGTGTTTTTCGACCTTGAAATCGCTAAAAAGGCGCGAAAACATGGATTTGTCTCTCCTGCCGCGCACACACTTCCGATAGCTTGCGAAGGCCTAAAAAACACAAGCGGCCCTTGAGTTATTTTGGGAGAGACTGTTTTCATCAAGTTTGAAGCCTCAGTTTTGGCTAGACAGACGTTTCTTTATTTTTGGGGTCTGTGTGTTTTTCGACCTGGAAATGGCAAAAAAGGCGCGAAAACATAGATTTGTCTCTCCTGCTGCGCACACACTTCCGATAGCTTGCGAAGGCCTAAAAAACACAATCAGCCCGTGAGTTAATATGGGAGAGACTGTTTTCATCAAGTTTGAAGCCATAGTTTTGGCGCGGCAGCCGTTTCTTTCATTTTGGGGCCTATGTGTTTTTCGACCTTGAAATCGCTAAAAAGGCGCGAAAACATGGATTTGTCTCTCCTGCCGCGCACACACTTCCGATAGCTTGCAAAGGCCTAAAAAACACAAGCAGCCCGTGAGTTATTATGGGAGAGACTGTTTTCATCAAGTTTGAAGCCATAGTTTTGGCGCGGCAGCCGTTTCTTTCATTTTGGGGCCTATGTGTTTTTCGACCTTGAAATCGCAAAAAATGCGCGAAAACATGGATTTGTATCTCCTGCCGCGCACACACTTCGGATAGCTTGCAAAGGCCTAAAAAACACAAGCAGCCCGTGAGTTATTATGGGAGAGACTGTTTTCATCAAGTTTGAAGCCATAGTTTTGGCGCGGCAGCCGTTTCTTTCATTGTGGGGCCTATGTGTTTTTCGACCTTGAAATCGCTAAAAAGGCGCGAAAACATGGATTTGTCTCTCCTGCCGCGCACACACTTCCGATAGCTTGCGAAGGCCTAAAAAACACAAGCGGCCCTTGAGTTATTTTGGGAGAGACTGTTTTCATCAAGTTTGAAGCCTCAGTTTTGGCTAGACAGACGTTTCTTTATTTTTGGGGTCTGTGTGTTTTTCGACCTGGAAATGGCAAAAAAGGCGCGAAAACATAGATTTGTCTCTCCTGCTGCGCACACACTTCCGATAGCTTGCGAAGGCCTAAAAAACACAATCAGCCCGTGAGTTAATATGGGAGAGACTGTTTTCATCAAGTTTGAAGCCATAGTTTTGGGGCGGCAGCCGTTTCTTTCATTTTGGGGCCTATGTGTTTTTCGACCTTGAAATCGCTAAAAAGGCGCGAAAACATGGATTTGTCTCTCCTGCCGCGCACACACTTCCGATAGCTTGCAAAGGCCTAAAAAACACAAGCAGCCCGTGAGTTATTATGGGAGAGACTGTTTTCATCAAGTTTGAAGCCATAGTTTTGGCGCGGCAGCCGTTTCTTTCATTTTGGGGCCTATGTGTTTTTCGACCTTGAAATCGCAAAAAATGCGCGAAAACATGGATTTGTATCTCCTGCCGCGCACACACTTCGGATAGCTTGCAAAGGCCTAAAAAACACAAGCAGCCCGTGAGTTATTATGGGAGAGACTGTTTTCATCAAGTTTGAAGCCATAGTTTTGGCGCGGCAGCCGTTTCTTTCATTGTGGGGCCTATGTGTTTTTCGACCTTGAAATCGCAAAAAAGGCGCGAAAACATGGATTTGTCTCTCCTGCCGCGCACACACTTCCGATAGCTTGCAAAGGCCTAAAAAACACAAGCGGCCCTTGAGTTATTGTGGGAGAGACTGTTTTCATCAAGTTTGAAGCCTCAGTTTTGGCTGGACAGCCGTTTCTTTATTTTTGGGGTCTGTGTGTTTTTCGACCTGGAAATGGCAAAACAGGCGCGAAAACATAGATTTGTCTCTCCTGCTGCGGACACACTTCTGATAGCTTGCAAAGGCCTAAAAAACACAAGCAGCCCGTGAGTTATTATGGGAGAGACTGTTTTCATCAAGTTTGAAGCCATAGTTTTGGCGCGCCAGCCGTTTCTTTCATTTTGGGGCCTATGTGTTTTTCGACCTTGAAATCGCTAAAAAGGCGCGAAAACATGGATTTGTCTCTCATGCCGCGCACACACTTCCGATAGCTTGCAAAGGCCTAAAAAACACAAGCAGCCCGTGAGTTATTATGGGAGAGACTGTTTTCATCAAGTTTGAAGCCATAGTTTTGGCGCGCCAGCCGTTTCTTTCATTTTGGGGCCTATGTGTTTTTCGACCTTGAAATCGCAAAAAATGCGCGAAAACATGGATTTGTCTCTCCTGCCGCGCACACACTTCCGATAGCTTGCAAAGGCCTAAAAAACACAAGCAGCCCGTGAGTTATTATGGGAGAGACTGTTTTCATCAAGTTTGAAGCCATAGTTTTGGCGCGCCAGCCGTTTCTTTCATTTTGGGGCCTATGTGTTTTTCGACCTTGAAATCGCTAAAAAGGCGCGAAAACATGGATTTGTCTCTCCTGCCGCGCACACACTTCCGATAGCTTGCAAAGGCCTAAAAAACACAAGCAGCCCGTGAGTTATTATGGGAGAGACTGTTTTCATCAAGTTTGAAGCCATAGTTTTGGCGCGCCAGCCGTTTCTTTCATTTTGGGGCCTATGTGTTTTTCGACCTTGAAATCGCAAAAAATGCGCGAAAACATGGATTTGTCTCTCCTGCCGCACACACACTTCCGATAGCTTGCAAAGGCCTAAAAAACACAAGCAGCCCGTGAGTTATTATGGGAGAGACTGTTTTCATCAAGTTTGAAGCCATAGTTTTGGCGCGCCAGCCGTTTCTTTCATTTTGGGGCCTATGTGTTTTTCGACCTTGAAATCGCAAAAAAGGCGCGAAAACATGGATTTGTCTCTCCTGCCGCGCACACACTTCCGATAGCTTGCAAAGGCCTAAAAAACACAAGCAGCCCGTGAGTTATTATGGGAGAGACTGTTTTCATCAAGTTTGAAGCCATAGTTTTGGCGCGGCAGCCGTTTCTTTCATTTTTGGGCCTATGTGTTTTTCGACCTTGAAATCGCAAAAAATGCGCGAAAACATGGATTTGTATCTCCTGCCGCGCACACACTTCGGATAGCTTGCAAAGGCCTAAAAAACACAAGCAGCCCGTGAGTTATTATGGGAGAGACTGTTTTCATCAAGTTTGAAGCCATAGTTTTGGCGCGGCAGCCGTTTCTTTCATTTTGGGGCCTATGTGTTTTTCGACCTTGAAATCGCAAAAAAGGCGCGAAAACATGGATTTGTCTCTCCTGCCGCGCACACACTTCCGATAGCTTGCAAAGGCCTAAAAAACACAAGCGGCCCTTGAGTTATTGTGGGAGAGACTGTTTTCATCAAGTTTGAAGCCTCAGTTTTGGCTGGACAGCCGTTTCTTTATTTTTGGGGTCTGTGTGTTTTTCGACCTGGAAATGGCAAAACAGGCGCGAAAACATAGATTTGTCTCTCCTGCTGCGGACACACTTCCGATAGCTTGCGAAGGCCTAAAAAACACAATCAGCCCGTGAGTTAATATGGGAGAGACTGTTTTCATCAAGTTTGAAGCCATAGTTTTGGCGCGCCAGCCGTTTCTTTCATTTTGGGGCCTATGTGTTTTTCGACCTTGAAATCGCAAAAAAGGCGCGAAAACATGGATTTGTCTCTCCTGCCGCGCACACACTTCCGATAGCTTGCAAAGGCCTAAAAAACACAAGCAGCCTGTGAGTTATTATGGGAGAGACTGTTTTCATCAAGTGTGAAGCCATAGTTTTGGCGCGGCAGTCGTTTCTTTCATTTTGGGGCCTATGTGTTTTTCGACCTTGAAATCGCAAAAAATGCGCGAAAACATGGATTTGTCTCTCCTGCCGCGCACACACTTCCGATAGCTTGCGAAGGCCTAAAAAACACAAGCGGCCCTTGAGTTATTGTGGGAGAGACTGTTTTCATCAAGTTTGAAG
Organism: Argentina silus; assembly: GCF_951799395.1. NCBI lineage: Eukaryota > Metazoa > Chordata > Actinopteri > Argentiniformes > Argentinidae > Argentina > Argentina silus. Next base: position 317,222 of record NW_028152597.1, on the reverse strand, counting down.
CCTCAGTTTTGGCTGGACAGCCGTTGCTTTATTTTTGGGTTCTGTGTGTTTTTCGACCTGGAAATGGCAAAAAAGGCGCGAAAACATAGATTTGTCTCTCCTGCTGCGCACACACTTCCGATAGCTTGCGAAGGCCTAAAAAACACAATCAGCCCGTGAGTTAATATGGGAGAGACTGTTTTCATCAAGTTTGAAGCCATAGTTTTGGCGCGGCAGCCGTTTCTTTCATTTTGGGGCCTATGTGTTTTTCGACCTTGAAATCGCAAAAAATGCGCAAAAACATGGATTTGTCTCTCCTGCCGCGCACACACTTCTGATAGCTTGCGAAGGCCTAAAAAACACAAGCGGCCCTTGAGTTATTGTGGGAGAGACTGTTTTCATCAAGTTTGAAGCCTCAGTTTTGGCTGGACAGCCGTTTCTTTATTTTTGGGTTCTGTGTGTTTTTCGACCTGGAAATGGCAAAAAAGGCGCGAAAACATAGATTTGTCTCTCCTGCTGCGCACACACTTCCGATAGCTTGCGAAGGCCTAAAAAACACAATCAGCCCGTGAGTTAATATGGGAGAGACTGTTTTCATCAAGTTTGAAGCCATAGTTTTGGCGCGCCAGCCGTTTCTTTCATTTTGGGGCCTATGTGTTTTTCGACCTGGAAATGGCAAAAAAGGCGCGAAAACATGGATTTGTATCTCCTGCCGCGCACACACTTCCGATAGCTTGCAAAGGCCTAAAAAACACAAGCAGCCCGTGAGTTATTATGGGAGAGACTGTTATCATCAAGTTTGAAGCCATAGTTTTGGCGCGGCAGCCGTTTCTTTCATTTTGGGGCCTATGTGTTTTTCGACCTTGAAATCGCAAAAAATGCGCGAAAACATGGATTTGTCTCTCCTGCCGCGCACACACTTCCGATAGCTTGCGAAGGCCTAAAAAACACAAGCGGCCCTTGAGTTATTGTGGGAGAGACTGTTTTCATCAAGTTTGAAGCCTCAGTTTTGGCTGGACAGCCGTTTCTTTATTTTTGGGGTCTGTGTGTTTTTCGACCTGGAAATGGCAAAACAGGCGCGAAAACATAGATTTGTCTCTCCTGCTGCGCACACACTTCCGATAGCTTGCGAAGGCCTAAAAAACACAATCAGCCCGTGAGTTAATATGGGAGAGACTGTTTTCATCAAGTTTGAAGCCATAGTTTTGGCGCGCCAGCCGTTTCTTTCATTTTGGGGCCTATGTGTTTTTCGACCTTGAAATCGCAAAAAAGGTGCGAAAACATGGATTTGTCTCTCCTGCCGCGCACACACTTCCGATAGCTTGCAAAGGCCTAAAAAACACAAGCAGCCCGTGAGTTATTATGGGAGAGACTGTTTTCATCAAGTTTGAAGCCATAGTTTTGGCGCGGCAGCCGTTTCTTTCATTTTGGGGCCTATGTGTTTTTCGACCTTGAAATCGCAAAAAATGCGCGAAAACATGGATTTGTCTCTCCTGCCGCGCACACACTTCCGATAGCTTGCGAAGGCCTAAAAAACACAAGCGGCCCTTGAGTTATTGTGGGAGAGACTGTTTTCATCAAGTTTGAAGCCTCAGTTTTGGCTGGACAGCCGTTTCTTTATTTTTGGGGTCTGTGTGTTTTTCGACCTGGAAATGGCAAAACAGGCGCGAAAACATAGATTTGTCTCTCCTGCTGCGCACACACTTCCGATAGCTTGCGAAGGCCTAAAAAACACAAGCAGCCTGTGAGTTATTATGGGAGAGACTGTTTTCATCAAGTTTGAAGCCATAGTTTTGGCGCGGCAGCCGTTTCTTTCATTTTGGGGCCTATGTGTTTTTCGACCTTGAAATCGCAAAAAATTCGCGAAAACATGGATTTGTCTCTCCTGCCGCGCACACACTTCCGATAGCTTGCGAAGGCCTAAAAAACACAAGCGGCCCTTGAGTTATTGTGGGAGAGACTGTTTTCATCAAGTTTGAAGCCTCAGTTTTGGCTGGACAGCCGTTTCTTTATTTTTGGGGTCTGTGTGTTTTTCGACCTGGAAATCGCAAAAAAGGCGCGAAAACATGGATTTGTATCTCCTGCCGCGCACACACTTCCGATAGCTTGCAAAGGCCTAAAAAACACAAGCAGTCCGTGAGTTATTATGGGAGAGACTGTTTTCATCAAGTTTGAAGCCATAGTTTTGGCGCGCCAGCCGTTTCTTTCATTTTGGGGCCTATGTGTTTTTCGACCTTGAAATCGCAAAAAAGGCGCGAAAACATGGATTTGTCTCTCCTGCCGCGCACACACTTCCGATAGCTTGCAAAGGCCTAAAAAACACAAGCAGCCCGTGAGTTATTATGGGAGAGACTGTTTTCATCAAGTTTGAAGCCATAGTTTTGGCGCGCCAGCCGTTTCTTTCATTTTGGGGCCTATGTGTTTTTCGACCTTGAAATCGCAAAAAAGGCGCGAAAACATGGATTTGTCTCTCCTGCCGCGCACACACTTCCGATAGCTTGCAAAGGCCTAAAAAACACAAGCAGCCCGTGAGTTATTATGGGAGAGACTGTTTTCATCAAGTTTGAAGCCATAGTTTTGGCGCGGCAGCCGTTTCTTTCATTTTTGGGCCTATGTGTTTTTCGACCTTGAAATCGCAAAAAATGCGCGAAAACATGGATTTGTATCTCCTGCCGCGCACACACTTCGGATAGCTTGCAAAGGCCTAAAAAACACAAGCAGCCCGTGAGTTATTATGGGAGAGACTGTTTTCATCAAGTTTGAAGCCATAGTTTTGGCGCGGCAGCCGTTTCTTTCATTTTGGGGCCTATGTGTTTTTCGACCTTGAAATCGCAAAAAAGGCGCGAAAACATGGATTTGTCTCTCCTGCCGCGCACACACTTCCGATAGCTTGCAAAGGCCTAAAAAACACAAGCGGCCCTTGAGTTATTGTGGGAGAGACTGTTTTCATCAAGTTTGAAGCCTCAGTTTTGGCTGGACAGCCGTTTCTTTATTTTTGGGGTCTGTGTGTTTTTCGACCTGGAAATGGCAAAACAGGCGCGAAAACATAGATTTGTCTCTCCTGCTGCGGACACACTTCCGATAGCTTGCGAAGGCCTAAAAAACACAATCAGCCCGTGAGTTAATATGGGAGAGACTGTTTTCATCAAGTTTGAAGCCATAGTTTTGGCGCGCCAGCCGTTTCTTTCATTTTGGGGCCTATGTGTTTTTCGACCTTGAAATCGCAAAAAAGGCGCGAAAACATGGATTTGTCTCTCCTGCCGCGCACACACTTCCGATAGCTTGCAAAGGCCTAAAAAACACAAGCAGCCTGTGAGTTATTATGGGAGAGACTGTTTTCATCAAGTGTGAAGCCATAGTTTTGGCGCGGCAGTCGTTTCTTTCATTTTGGGGCCTATGTGTTTTTCGACCTTGAAATCGCAAAAAATGCGCGAAAACATGGATTTGTCTCTCCTGCCGCGCACACACTTCCGATAGCTTGCGAAGGCCTAAAAAACACAAGCGGCCCTTGAGTTATTGTGGGAGAGACTGTTTTCATCAAGTTTGAAGCCTCAGTTTTGGCTGGACAGCCGTTGCTTTATTTTTGGGTTCTGTGTGTTTTTCGACCTGGAAATGGCAAAAAAGGCGCGAAAACATAGATTTGTCTCTCCTGCTGCGCACACACTTCCGATAGCTTGCGAAGGCCTAAAAAACACAATCAGCCCGTGAGTTAATATGGGAGAGACTGTTTTCATCAAGTTTGAAGCCATAGTTTTGGCGCGGCAGCCGTTTCTTTCATTTTGGGGCCTATGTGTTTTTCGACCTTGAAATCGCAAAAAATGCGCAAAAACATGGATTTGTCTCTCCTGCCGCGCACACACTTCTGATAGCTTGCGAAGGCCTAAAAAACACAAGCGGCCCTTGAGTTATTGTGGGAGAGACTGTTTTCATCAAGTTTGAAGCCTCAGTTTTGGCTGGACAGCCGTTTCTTTATTTTTGGGTTCTGTGTGTTTTTCGACCTGGAAATGGCAAAAAAGGCGCGAAAACATAGATTTGTCTCTCCTGCTGCGCACACACTTCCGATAGCTTGCGAAGGCCTAAAAAACACAATCAGCCCGTGAGTTAATATGGGAGAGACTGTTTTCATCAAGTTTGAAGCCATAGTTTTGGCGCGCCAGCCGTTTCTTTCATTTTGGGGCCTATGTGTTTTTCGACCTTGAAATCGCAAAAAAGGCGCGAAAACATGGATTTGTCTCTCCTGCCGCGCACACACTTCCGATAGCTTGCAAAGGCCTAAAAAACACAAGCAGCCCGTGAGTTATTATGGGAGAGACTGTTTTCATCAAGTTTGAAGCCATAGTTTTGGCGCGGCAGCCGTTTCTTTCATTTTGGGGCCTATGTGTTTTTCGACCTTGAAATCGCAAAAAATGCGCGAAAACATGGATTTGTCTCTCCTGCCGCGCACACACTTCCGATAGCTTGCGAAGGCCTAAAAAACACAAGCGGCCCTGAGTTATTGTGGGAGAGACTGTTTTCATCAAGTTTGAAGCCTCAGTTTTGGCTGGACAGCCGTTTCTTTATTTTTGGGGTCTGTGTGTATTTCGAACTGGAAATGGCAAAACAGGCGCGAAAACATAGATTTGTCTCTCCTGCTGCGCACACACTTCCGATAGCTTGCGAAGGCCTAAAAAACACAATCAGCCCGTGAGTTAATATGGGAGAGACTGTTTTCATCAGGTTTGAAGCCATAGTTTTGGCGCGGCAGCCGTTTCTTTCATTTTGGGGCCTATGTGTTTTTCGACCTTGAAATCGCTAAAAAGGCGCGAAAACATGGATTTGTCTCTCCTGCCGCGCACACACTTCCGATAGCTTGCAAAGGCCTAAAAAACACAAGCAGCCCGTGAGTTATTATGGGAGAGACTGTTTTCATCAAGTTTGAAGCCATAGTTTTGGCGCGCCAGCCGTTTCTTTCATTTTGGGGCCTATGTGTTTTTCGACCTTGAAATCGCAAAAAATGCGCGAAAACATGGATTTGTCTCTCCTGCCGCGCACACACTTCCGATAGCTTGCAAAGGCCTAAAAAACACAAGCAGCCCGTGAGTTATTATGGGAGAGACTGTTTTCATCAAGTTTGAAGCCATAATTTTGGCGCGCCAGCCGTTTCTTTCATTTTGGGGCCTATGTGTTTTTCGACCTTGAAATCGCTAAAAAGGCGCGAAAACATGGATTTGTCTCTCCTGCCGCGCACACACTTCCGATAGCTTGCAAAGGCCTAAAAAACACAAGCAGCCCGTGAGTTATTATGGGAGAGACTGTTTTCATCAAGTTTGAAGCCATAGTTTTGGCGCGGCAGCCGTTTCTTTCATTTTGGGGCCTATGTGTTTTTCGACCTTGAAATCGCTAAAAAGGCGCGAAAACATGGATTTGTCTCTCCTGCCGCGCACACACTTCCGATAGCTTGCAAAGGCCTAAAAAACACAAGCAGCCCGTGAGTTATTATGGGAGAGACTGTTTTCATCAAGTTTGAAGCCATAGTTTTGGCGCGGCAGCCGTTTCTTTCATTTTGGGGCCTATGTGTTTTTCGACCTTGAAATCGCAAAAAATGCGCGAAAACATGGATTTGTATCTCCTGCCGCGCACACACTTCGGATAGCTTGCAAAGGCCTAAAAAACACAAGCAGCCCGTGAGTTATTATGGGAGAGACTGTTTTCATCAAGTTTGAAGCCATAGTTTTGGCGCGCCAGCCGTTTCTTTCATTTTGGGGCCTATGTGTTTTTCGACCTTGAAATCGCAAAAAAGGCGCGAAAACATGGATTTGTCTCTCCTGCCGCGCACACACTTCCGATAGCTTGCAAAGGCCTAAAAAACACAAGCAGCCCGTGAGTTATTATGGGAGACACTGTTTTCATCAAGTTTGAAGCCATAGTTTTGGCGCGCCAGCCGTTTCTTTCATTTTGGGGCCTATGTGTTTTTCGTCCTTGAAATCGCAAAAAAGGCGCGAAAACATGGATTTGTCTCTCCTGCCGCGCACACACTTCCGATAGCTTGCGAAGGCCTAAAAAACACAATCAGCCCGTGAGTTAATATGGGAGAGACTGTTTTCATCAAGTTTGAAGCCATAGTTTTGGCGCGGCAGCCGTTTCTTTCATTTTGGGGCCTATGTGTTTTTCGACCTTGAAATCGCAAAAAATTCGCGAAAACATGGATTTGTCTCTCCTGCCGCGCACACACTTCCGATAGCTTGCAAAGGCCTAAAAAACACAAGCGGCCCTTGAGTTATTGTGGGAGAGACTGTTTTCATCAAGTTTGAAGCCTCAATTTTGGCTGGACAGCCGTTTCTTTATTTTTGGGGTCTGTGTGTTTTTCGACCTGGAAATGGCAAAACAGGCGCGAAAACATAGATTTGTCTCTCCTGCTGCGCACACACTTCCGATAGCTTGCGAAGGCCTAAAAAACACAAGCAGCCTGTGAGTTATTATGGGAGAGACTGTTTTCATCAAGTTTGAAGCCATAGTTTTGGCGCGGCAGCCGTTTCTTTCATTTTGGGGCCTATGTGTTTTTCGACCTTGAAATCGCAAAAAATTCGCGAAAACATGGATTTGTCTCTCCTGCCGCGCACACACTTCCGATAGCTTGCGAAGGCCTAAAAAACACAAGCGGCCCTTGAGTTATTGTGGGAGAGACTGTTTTCATCAAGTTTGAAGCCTCAGTTTTGGCTGGACAGCCGTTTCTTTATTTTTGGGGCCTTTGTGTTTTTCGACCTGGAAATGGCAAAAAAGGCGCGAAAACATGGATTTGTATCTCCTGCCGCGCACACACTTCCGATAGCTTGCAAAGGCCTAAAAAACACAAGCAGCCCGTGAGTTATTATGGGAGAGACTGTTATCATCAAGTTTGAAGCCATAGTTTTGGCGCGGCAGCCGTTTCTTTCATTTTGGGGCCTATGTGTTTTTCGACCTTGAAATCGCAAAAAATGCGCGAAAACATGGATTTGTCTCTCCTGCCGCGCACACACTTCCGATAGCTTGCGAAGGCCTAAAAAACACAAGCGGCCCTTGAGTTATTGTGGGAGAGACTGTTTTCATCAAGTTTGAAGCCTCAGTTTTGGCTGGACAGCCGTTTCTTTATTTTTGGGTTCTGTGTGTTTTTCGACCTGGAAATGGCAAAAAAGGCGCGAAAACATAGATTTGTCTCTCCTGCTGCGCACACACTTCCGATAGCTTGCGAAGGCCTAAAAAACACAATCAGCCCGTGAGTTAATATGGGAGAGACTGTTTTCATCAAGTTTGAAGCCATAGTTTTGGCGCGCCAGCCGTTTCTTTCATTTTGGGGCCTATGTGTTTTTCGACCTTGAAATCGCAAAAAAGGCGCGAAAACATGGATTTGTCTCTCCTGCCGCGCACACACTTCCGATAGCTTGCAAAGGCCTAAAAAACACAAGCAGCCCGTGAGTTATTATGGGAGAGACTGTTTTCATCAAGTTTGAAGCCATAGTTTTGGCGCGGCAGCCGTTTCTTTCATTTTGGGGCCTATGTGTTTTTCGACCTTGAAATCGCAAAAAATTCGCGAAAACATGGATTTGTCTCTCCTGCCGCGCACACACTTCCGATAGCTTGCAAAGGCCTAAAAAACACAAGCGGCCCTTGAGTTATTGTGGGAGAGACTGTTTTCATCAAGTTTGAAGCCTCAGTTTTGGCTGGACAGCCGTTTCTTTATTTTTGGGGTCTGTGTGTTTTTCGACCTGGAAATGGCAAAACAGGCGCGAAAACATAGATTTGTCTCTCCTGCTGCGCACACACTTCCGATAGCTTGCGAAGGCCTAAAAAACACAAGCAGCCTGTGAGTTATTATGGGAGAGACTGTTTTCATCAAGTTTGAAGCCATAGTTTTGGCGCGGCAGCCGTTTCTTTCATTTTGGGGCCTATGTGTTTTTCGACCTTGAAATCGCAAAAAATTCGCGAAAACATGGATTTGTCTCTCCTGCCGCGCACACACTTCCGATAGCTTGCGAAGGCCTAAAAAACACAAGCGGCCCTTGAGTTATTGTGGGAGAGACTGTTTTCATCAAGTTTGAAGCCTCAGTTTTGGCTGGACAGCCGTTTCTTTATTTTTGGGGCCTTTGTGTTTTTCGACCTGGAAATGGCAAAAAAGGCGCGAAAACATGGATTTGTATCTCCTGCCGCGCACACACTTCCGATAGCTTGCAAAGGCCTAAAAAACACAAGCAGCCCGTGAGTTATTATGGGAGAGACTGTTATCATCAAGTTTGAAGCCATAGTTTTGGCGCGGCAGCCGTTTCTTTCATTTTGGGGCCTATGTGTTTTTCGACATTGAAATCGCAAAAAATGCGCGAAAACATGGATTTGTCTCTCCTGCCGCGCACACACTTCCGATAGCTTGCGAAGGCCTAAAAAACACAAGCGGCCCTTGAGTTATTGTGGGAGAGACTGTTTTCATCAAGTTTGAAGCCTCAGTTTTGGCTGGACAGCCGTTTCTTTATTTTTGGGGTCTGTGTGTTTTTCGACCTGGAAATGGCAAAACAGGCGCGAAAACATAGATTTGTCTCTCCTGCTGCGCACACACTTCCGATAGCTTGCGAAGGCCTAAAAAACACAATCAGCCCGTGAGTTAATATGGGAGAGACTGTTTTCATCAAGTTTGAAGCCATAGTTTTGGCGCGCCAGCCGTTTCTTTCATTTTGGGGCCTATGTGTTTTTCGACCTTGAAATCGCAAAAAAGGTGCGAAAACATGGATTTGTCTCTCCTGCCGCGCACACACTTCCGATAGCTTGCAAAGGCCTAAAAAACACAAGCAGCCCGTGAGTTATTATGGGAGAGACTGTTTTCATCAAGTTTGAAGCCATAGTTTTGGCGCGGCAGCCGTTTCTTTCATTTTGGGGCCTATGTGTTTTTCGACCTTGAAATCGCAAAAAATGCGCGAAAACATGGATTTGTCTCTCCTGCCGCGCACACACTTCCGATAGCTTGCGAAGGCCTAAAAAACACAAGCGGCCCTTGAGTTATTGTGGGAGAGACTGTTTTCATCAAGTTTGAAGCCTCAGTTTTGGCTGGACAGCCGTTTCTTTATTTTTGGGGTCTGTGTGTTTTTCGACCTGGAAATGGCAAAACAGGCGCGAAAACATAGATTTGTCTCTCCTGCTGCGCACACACTTCCGATAGCTTGCGAAGGCCTAAAAAACACAAGCAGCCTGTGAGTTATTATGGGAGAGACTGTTTTCATCAAGTTTGAAGCCATAGTTTTGGCGCGGCAGCCGTTTCTTTCATTTTGGGGCCTATGTGTTTTTCGACCTTGAAATCGCAAAAAATTCGCGAAAACATGGATTTGTCTCTCCTGCCGCGCACACACTTCCGATAGCTTGCGAATGCCTAAAAAACACAAGCGGCCCTTGAGTTATTGTGGGAGAGACTGTTTTCATCAAGTTTGAAGCCTCAGTTTTGGCTGGACAGCCGTTTCTTTATTTTTGGGGTCTGTGTGTTTTTCGACCTGGAAATCGCAAAAAAGGCGCGAAAACATGGATTTGTCTCTCCTGCCGCGCACACACTTCCGATAGCTTGCAAAGGCCTAAAAAACACAAGCAGTCCGTGAGTTATTATGGGAGAGACTGTTTTCATCAAGTTTGAAGCCATAGTTTTGGCGCGCCAGCCGTTTCTTTCATTTTGGGGCCTATGTGTTTTTCGACCTTGAAATCGCAAAAAAGGCGCGAAAACATGGATTTGTCTCTCCTGCCGCGCACACACTTCCGATAGCTTGCAAAGGCCTAAAAAACACAAGCAGCCCGTGAGTTATTATGGGAGAGACTGTTTTCATCAAGTTTGAAGCCATAGTTTTGGCGCGGCAGCCGTTTCTTTCATTTTGGGGCCTATGTGTTTTTCGACCTTGAAATCGCAAAAAAGGCGCGAAAACATGGATTTGTCTCTCCTGCCGCGCACACACTTCCGATAGCTTGCAAAGGCCTAAAAAACACAAGCGGCCCTTGAGTTATTGTGGGAGAGACTGTTTTCATCAAGTTTGAAGCCTCAGTTTTGGCTGGACAGCCGTTTCTTTATTTTTGGGGTCTGTGTGTTTTTCGACCTGGAAATGGCAAAACAGGCGCGAAAACATAGATTTGTCTCTCCTGCTGTGCACACACTTCCGATAGCTTGCAAAGGCCTAAAAAACACAAGCAGCCTGTGAGTTATTATGGGAGAGACTGTTTTCATCAAGTTTGAAGCCATAGTTTTGGCGCGGCAGCCGTTTCTTTCATTTTGGGGCCTATGTGTTTTTCGACCTTGAAATCGCAAAAAAGGCGCGAAAACATGGATTTGTCTCTCCTGCCGCGCACACATTTCCGATAGCTTGCAAAGGCCTAAAAAACACAAGCAGCCCGTGAGTTATTATGGGAGAGACTGTTTTCATCAAGTTTGAAGCCATAGTTTTGGCGCGCCAGCCGTTTCTTTCATTTTGGGGCCTATGTGTTTTTCGAGCTTGAAATCGCAAAAAATGCGCGAAAACATGGATTTGTCTCTACTGCCGCGCACACACTTCCGATAGCTTGCGAAGGCCTAAAAAACACAAGCGGCCCTTGAGTTATTTTGGGAGAGACTGTTTTCATCAAGTTTGAAGCCTCAGTTTTGGCTGGACAGCCGTTTCTTTATTTTTGGGGTCTGTGTGTTTTTCGACCTGGAAATGGCAAAAAAGGCGCGAAAACATAGATTTGTCTCTCCTGCTGCGCACACACTTCCGATAGCTTGCGAAGGCCTAAAAAACACAAGCGGCCCTTGAGTTATTGTGGGAGAGACTGTTTTCATCAAGTTTGAAGCCTCAGTTTTGGCTGGACAGCCGTTTCTTTATTTTTGGGGCCTTTGTGTTTTTCGACCTGGAAATGGCAAAAAAGGCGCGAAAACATGGATTTGTATCTCCTGCCGCGCACACACTTCCGATAGCTTGCAAAGGCCTAAAAAACACAAGCAGCCCGTGAGTTATTATGGGAGAGACTGTTATCATCAAGTTTGAAGCCATAGTTTTGGCGCGGCAGCCGTTTCTTTCATTTTGGGGCCTATGTGTTTTTCGACCTTGAAATCGCAAAAAATGCGCGAAAACATGGATTTGTCTCTCCTGCCGCGCACACACTTCCGATAGCTTGCGAAGGCCTAAAAAACACAAGCGGCCCTTGAGTTATTGTGGGAGAGACTGTTTTCATCAAGTTTGAAGCCTCAGTTTTGGCTGGACAGCCGTTTCTTTATTTTTGGGGTCTGTGTGTTTTTCGACCTGGAAATGGCAAAACAGGCGCGAAAACATAGATTTGTCTCTCCTGCTGCGCACACACTTCCGATAGCTTGCGAAGGCCTAAAAAACACAATCAGCCCGTGAGTTAATATGGGAGAGACTGTTTTCATCAAGTTTGAAGCCATAGTTTTGGCGCGCCAGCCGTTTCTTTCATTTTGGGGCCTATGTGTTTTTCGACCTTGAAATCGCAAAAAAGGTGCGAAAACATGGATTTGTCTCTCCTGCCGCGCACACACTTCCGATAGCTTGCAAAGGCCTAAAAAACACAAGCAGCCCGTGAGTTATTATGGGAGAGACTGTTTTCATCAAGTTTGAAGCCATAGTTTTGGCGCGGCAGCCGTTTCTTTCATTTTGGGGCCTATGTGTTTTTCGACCTTGAAATCGCAAAAAATGCGCGAAAACATGGATTTGTCTCTCCTGCCGCGCACACACTTCCGATAGCTTGCGAAGGCCTAAAAAACACAAGCGGCCCTTGAGTTATTGTGGGAGAGACTGTTTTCATCAAGTTTGAAGCCTCAGTTTTGGCTGGACAGCCGTTTCTTTATTTTTGGGGTCTGTGTGTTTTTCGACCTGGAAATGGCAAAACAGGCGCGAAAACATAGATTTGTCTCTCCTGCTGCGCACACACTTCCGATAGCTTGCGAAGGCCTAAAAAACACAAGCAGCCTGTGAGTTATTATGGGAGAGACTGTTTTCATCAAGTTTGAAGCCATAGTTTTGGCGCGGCAGCCGTTTCTTTCATTTTGGGGCCTATGTGTTTTTCGACCTTGAAATCGCAAAAAATTCGCGAAAACATGGATTTGTCTCTCCTGCCGCGCACACACTTCCGATAGCTTGCGAAGGCCTAAAAAACACAAGCGGCCCTTGAGTTATTGTGGGAGAGACTGTTTTCATCAAGTTTGAAGCCTCAGTTTTGGCTGGACAGCCGTTTCTTTATTTTTGGGGTCTGTGTGTTTTTCGACCTGGAAATCGCAAAAAAGGCGCGAAAACATGGATTTGTCTCTCCTGCCGCGCACACACTTCCGATAGCTTGCAAAGGCCTAAAAAACACAAGCAGTCCGTGAGTTATTATGGGAGAGACTGTTTTCATCAAGTTTGAAGCCATAGTTTTGGCGCGCCAGCCGTTTCTTTCATTTTGGGGCCTATGTGTTTTTCGACCTTGAAATCGCAAAAAAGGCGCGAAAACATGGATTTGTCTCTCCTGCCGCGCACACACTTCCGATAGCTTGCAAAGGCCTAAAAAACACAAGCAGCCCGTGAGTTATTATGGGAGAGACTGTTTTCATCAAGTTTGAAGCCATAGTTTTGGCGCGGCAGCCGTTTCTTTCATTTTGGGGCCTATGTGTTTTTCGACCTTGAAATCGCAAAAAAGGCGCGAAAACATGGATTTGTCTCTCCTGCCGCGCACACACTTCCGATAGCTTGCAAAGGCCTAAAAAACACAAGCGGCCCTTGAGTTATTGTGGGAGAGACTGTTTTCATCAAGTTTGAAGCCTCAGTTTTGGCTGGACAGCCGTTTCTTTATTTTTGGGGTCTGTGTGTTTTTCGACCTGGAAATGGCAAAACAGGCGCGAAAACATAGATTTGTCTCTCCTGCTGTGCACACACTTCCGATAGCTTGCAAAGGCCTAAAAAACACAAGCAGCCTGTGAGTTATTATGGGAGAGACTGTTTTCATCAAGTTTGAAGCCATAGTTTTGGCGCGGCAGCCGTTTCTTTCATTTTGGGGCCTATGTGTTTTTCGACCTTGAAATCGCAAAAAAGGCGCGAAAACATGGATTTGTCTCTCCTGCCGCGCACACATTTCCGATAGCTTGCAAAGGCCTAAAAAACACAAGCAGCCCGTGAGTTATTATGGGAGAGACTGTTTTCATCAAGTTTGAAGCCATAGTTTTGGCGCGCCAGCCGTTTCTTTCATTTTGGGGCCTATGTGTTTTTCGAGCTTGAAATCGCAAAAAATGCGCGAAAACATGGATTTGTCTCTACTGCCGCGCACACACTTCCGATAGCTTGCGAAGGCCTAAAAAACACAAGCGGCCCTTGAGTTATTTTGGGAGAGACTGTTTTCATCAAGTTTGAAGCCTCAGTTTTGGCTGGACAGCCGTTTCTTTATTTTTGGGGTCTGTGTGTTTTTCGACCTGGAAATGGCAAAAAAGGCGCGAAAACATAGATTTGTCTCTCCTGCTGCGCACACACTTCCGATAGCTTGCGAAGGCCTAAAAAACACAATCAGCCCGTGAGTTAATATGGGAGAGACTGTTTTCATCAAGTTTGAAGCCATAGTTTTGGCGCGGCAGCCGTTTCTTTCATTGTGGGGCCTATGTGTTTTTCGACCTTGAAATCGCAAAAAAGGCGCGAAAACATGGATTTGTATCTCCTGCCGCGCACACACTTCCGATAGCTTGCAAAGGCCTAAAAAACACAAGCAGCCCGTGAGTTATTATGGGAGAGACTGTTTTCATCAAGTTTGAAGCCATAGTTTTGGCGCGGCAGCCGTTTCTTTCATTTTGGGGCCTATGTGTTTTTCGACCTTGAAATCGCAAAAAAGGCGCGAAAACATGGATTTGTCTCTCCTGCCGCGCACACACTTCCGATAGCTTGCAAAGGCCTAAAAAACACAAGCAGCCCGTGAGTTATTATGGGAGAGACTGTTTTCATCAAGTTTGAAGCCATAGTTTTGGCGCGGCAGCCGTTTCTTTCATTTTGGGGCCTATGTGTTTTTCGACCTTGAAATCGCAAAAAAGGCGCGAAAACATGGATTTGTCTCTCCTGCCGCGCACACACTTCCGATAGCTTGCAAAGGCCTAAAAAACACAAGCGGCCCTTGAGTTATTGTGGGAGAGACTGTTTTCATCAAGTTTGAAGCCTCAGTTTTGGCTGGACAGCCGTTTCTTTATTTTTGGGGTCTGTGTGTTTTTCGACCTGGAAATGGCAAAACAGGCGCGAAAACATAGATTTGTCTCTCCTGCTGTGCACACACTTCCGATAGCTTGCAAAGGCCTAAAAAACACAAGCAGCCTGTGAGTTATTATGGGAGAGACTGTTTTCATCAAGTTTGAAGCCATAGTTTTGGCGCGGCAGCCGTTTCTTTCATTTTGGGGCCTATGTGTTTTTCGACCTTGAAATCGCAAAAAAGGCGCGAAAACATGGATTTGTCTCTCCTGCCGCGCACACATTTCCGATAGCTTGCAAAGGCCTAAAAAACACAATCAGCCCGTGAGTTAATATGGGAGAGACTGTTTTCATCAAGTTTGAAGCCATAGTTTTGGCGCGGCAGCCGTTTCTTTCATTGTGGGGCCTATGTGTTTTTCGACCTTGAAATCGCAAAAAAGGCGCGAAAACATGGATTTGTATCTCCTGCCGCGCACACACTTCCGATAGCTTGCAAAGGCCTAAAAAACACAAGCAGCCCGTGAGTTATTATGGGAGAGACTGTTTTCATCAAGTTTGAAGCCATAGTTTTGGCGCGGCAGCCGTTTCTTTCATTTTGGGGCCTATGTGTTTTTCGACCTTGAAATCGCAAAAAATGCGCGAAAACATGGATTTGTCTCTCCTGCCGCGCACACACTTCCGATAGCTTGCGAAGGCCTAAAAAACACAAGCGGCCCTTGAGTTATTGTGGGAGAGACTGTTTTCATCAAGTTTGAAGCCTCAGTTTTGGCTGGACAGCCGTTTCTTTATTTTTGGGGTCTGTGTGTTTTTCGACCTGGAAATCGCAAAAAAGGCGCGAAAACATGGATTTGTCTCTCCTGCCGCGCACACACTTCCGATAGCTTGCGAAGGCCTAAAAAACACAAGCGGCCCTTGAGTTATTGTGGGAGAGACTGTTTTCATCAAGTTTGAAGCCTCAGTTTTGGCTGGACAGCCGTTTCTTTATTTTTGGGGTCTGTGTGTTTTTCGACCTGGAAATCGCAAAAAAGGCGCGAAAACATGGATTTGTCTCTCCTGCCGCGCACACACTTCCGATAGCTTGCAAAGGCCTAAAAAACACAAGCAGTCCGTGAGTTATTATGGGACAGACTGTTTTCATCAAGTTTGAAGCCATAGTTTTGGCGCGCCAGCCGTTTCTTTCATTTTGGGGCCTATGTGTTTTTCGACCTTGAAATCGCGAAAAAGGCGCGAAAACATGGATTTGTCTCTCCTGCAGCGCACACACTTCCGATAGCTTGCAAAGGCCTAAAAAACACAAGCAGCCCGTGAGTTATTATGGGAGAGACTGTTTTCATCAAGTTTGAAGCCATAGTTTTGGCGCGCCAGCCGTTTCTTTCATTTTGGGGCCTATGTGTTTTTCGACCTTGAAATCGCAAAAAAGGCGCGAAAACATGGATTTGTCTCTCCTGCCGCGCACACACTTCCGATAGCTTGCAAAGGCCTAAAAAACACAAGCAGCCCGTGAGTTATTATGGGAGAGACTGTTTTCATCAAGTTTGAAGCCATAGTTTTGGCGCGGCAGCCGTTTCTTTCATTTTGGGGCCTATGTGTTTTTCGACCTTGAAATCGCAAAAAAGGCGCGAAAACATGGATTTGTCTCTCCTGCCGCGCACACACTTCCGATAGCTTGCAAAGGCCTAAAAAACACAAGCAGCCCGTGAGTTATTATGGGAGAGACTGTTTTCATCAAGTTTGAAGCCATAGTTTTGGCGCGCCAGCCGTTTCTTTCATTTTGGGTCCTATGTGTTTTTCGACCTTGAAATCGCAAAAAAGGCGCGAAAACATGGATTTGTCTCTCCTGCCGCGCACACACTTCCGATAGCTTGCAAAGGCCTAAAAAACACAAGCAGCCCGTGTGTTATTATGGGAGAGACTGTTTTCATCAAGTTTGAAGCCATAGTTTTGGCGCGGCAGCCGTTTCTTTCATTTTGGGGCCTATGTGTTTTTCGACCTGGAAATGGCAAAAAAGGCGCGAAAACATAGATTTGTCTCTCCTGCTGCGCACACACTTCCGATAGCTTGCGAAGGCCTAAAAAACACAATCAGCCCGTGAGTTAATATGGGAGAGACTGTTTTCATCAAGTTTGAAGCCATAGTTTTGGCGCGGCAGCCGTTTCTTTCATTGTGGGGCCTATGTGTTTTTCGACCTTGAAATCGCAAAAAAGGCGCGAAAACATGGATTTGTATCTCCTGCCGCGCACACACTTCCGATAGCTTGCAAAGGCCTAAAAAACACAAGCAGCCCGTGAGTTATTATGGGAGAGACTGTTTTCATCAAGTTTGAAGCCATAGTTTTGGCGCGGCAGCCGTTTCTTTCATTTTGGGGCCTATGTGTTTTTCGACCTTGAAATCGCAAAAAATGCGCGAAAACATGGATTTGTCTCTCCTGCCGCGCACACACTTCCGATAGCTTGCGAAGGCCTAAAAAACACAAGCGGCCCTTGAGTTATTGTGGGAGAGACTGTTTTCATCAAGTTTGAAGCCTCAGTTTTGGCTGGACAGCCGTTTCTTTATTTTTGGGGTCTGTGTGTTTTTCGACCTGGAAATCGCAAAAAAGGCGCGAAAACATGGATTTGTCTCTCCTGCCGCGCACACACTTCCGATAGCTTGCGAAGGCCTAAAAAACACAAGCGGCCCTTGAGTTATTGTGGGAGAGACTGTTTTCATCAAGTTTGAAGCCTCAGTTTTGGCTGGACAGCCGTTTCTTTATTTTTGGGGTCTGTGTGTTTTTCGACCTGGAAATCGCAAAAAAGGCGCGAAAACATGGATTTGTCTCTCCTGCCGCGCACACACTTCCGATAGCTTGCAAAGGCCTAAAAAACACAAGCAGTCCGTGAGTTATTATGGGAGAGACTGTTTTCATCAAGTTTGAAGCCATAGTTTTGGCGCGGCAGCCGTTTCTTTCATTTTGGGGCCTATGTGTTTTTCGACCTTGAAATCGCAAAAAAGGCGCGAAAACATGGATTTGTCTCTCCTGCCGCGCACACACTTCCGATAGCTTGCAAAGGCCTAAAAAACACAAGCAGCCCGTGTGTTATTATGGGAGAGACTGTTTTCATCAAGTTTGAAGCCATAGTTTTGGCGCGGCAGCCGTTTCTTTCATTTTGGGGCCTATGTGTTTTTCGACCTGGAAATGGCAAAAAAGGCGCGAAAACATAGATTTGTCTCTCCTGCTGCGCACACACTTCCGATAGCTTGCGAAGGCCTAAAAAACACAATCAGCCCGTGAGTTAATATGGGAGAGACTGTTTTCATCAAGTTTGAAGCCATAGTTTTGGCGCGGCAGCCGTTTCTTTCATTGTGGGGCCTATGTGTTTTTCGACCTTGAAATCGCAAAAAAGGCGCGAAAACATGGATTTGTATCTCCTGCCGCGCACACACTTCCGATAGCTTGCAAAGGCCTAAAAAACACAAGCAGCCCGTGAGTTATTATGGGAGAGACTGTTTTCATCAAGTTTGAAGCCATAGTTTTGGCGCGGCAGCCGTTTCTTTCATTTTGGGGCCTATGTGTTTTTCGACCTTGAAATCGCAAAAAATGCGCGAAAACATGGATTTGTCTCTCCTGCCGCGCACACACTTCCGATAGCTTGCGAAGGCCTAAAAAACACAAGCGGCCCTTGAGTTATTGTGGGAGAGACTGTTTTCATCAAGTTTGAAGCCTCAGTTTTGGCTGGACAGCCGTTTCTTTATTTTTGGGGTCTGTGTGTTTTTCGACCTGGAAATCGCAAAAAAGGCGCGAAAACATGGATTTGTCTCTCCTGCCGCGCACACACTTCCGATAGCTTGCGAAGGCCTAAAAAACACAAGCGGCCCTTGAGTTATTGTGGGAGAGACTGTTTTCATCAAGTTTGAAGCCTCAGTTTTGGCTGGACAGCCGTTTCTTTATTTTTGGGGTCTGTGTGTTTTTCGACCTGGAAATCGCAAAAAAGGCGCGAAAACATGGATTTGTCTCTCCTGCCGCGCACACACTTCCGATAGCTTGCAAAGGCCTAAAAAACACAAGCAGTCCGTGAGTTATTATGGGAGAGACTGTTTTCATCAAGTTTGAAGCCATAGTTTTGGCGCGGCAGCCGTTTCTTTCATTTTGGGGCCTATGTGTTTTTCGACCTTGAAATCGCAAAAAAGGCGCGAAAACATGGATTTGTCTCTCCTGCCGCGCACACACTTCCGATAGCTTGCAAAGGCCTAAAAAACACAAGCAGCCCGTGAGTTATTATGGGAGAGACTGTTTTCATCAAGTTTGAAGCCATAGTTTTGGCGCGCCAGCCGTTTCTTTCATTTTGGGTCCTATGTGTTTTTCGACCTTGAAATCGCAAAAAAGGCGCGAAAACATGGATTTGTCTCTACTGCCACGCACACACTTCCGATAGCTTGCGAAGGCCTAAAAAACACAAGCGGCCCTTGAGTTATTTTGGGAGAGACTGTTTTCATCAAGTTTGAAGCCTCAGTTTTGGCTGGACAGCCGTTTCTTTATTTTTGGGGTCTGTGTGTTTTTCGACCTGGAAATGGCAAAAAAGGTGCGAAAACATAGATTTGTCTCTCCTGCTGCGCACACACTTCCGATAGCTTGCGAAGGCCTAAAAAACACAATCAGCCCGTGAGTTAATATGGGAGAGACTGTTTTCATCAAGTTTGAAGCCATAGTTTTGGCGCGGCAGCCGTTTCTTTCATTGTGGGGCCTATGTGTTTTTCGACCTTGAAATCGCAAAAAAGGCGCGAAAACATGGATTTGTATCTCCTGCCGCGCACACACTTCCGATAGCTTGCAAAGGCCTAAAAAACACAAGCAGCCCGTGAGTTATTATGGGAGAGACTGTTTTCATCAAGTTTGAAGCCATAGTTTTGGCGCGGCAGCCGTTTCTTTCATTTTGGGGCCTATGTGTTTTTCGACCTTGAAATCGCAAAAAATGCGCGAAAACATGGATTTGTCTCTCCTGCCGCGCACACACTTCCGATAGCTTGCGAAGGCCTAAAAAACACAAGCGGCCCTTGAGTTATTGTGGGAGAGACTGTTTTCATCAAGTTTGAAGCCTCAGTTTTGGCTGGACAGCCGTTTCTTTATTTTTGGGGTCTGTGTGTTTTTCGACATGGAAATGGCAAAACAGGCGCGAAAACATAGATTTGTCTCTCCTGCTGCGCACACACTTCCGATAGCTTGCGAAGGCCTAAAAAACACAATCAGCCCGTGAGTTAATATGGGAGAGACTGTTTTCATCAAGTTTGAAGCCATAGTTTTGGCGCGGCAGCCGTTTCTTTCATTGTGGGGCCTATGTGTTTTTCGACCTTGAAATCGCAAAAAAGGCGCGAAAACATGGATTTGTATCTCCTGCCGCGCACACACTTCCGATAGCTTGCAAAGGCCTAAAAAACACAAGCAGCCCGTGAGTTATTATGGGAGAGACTGTTTTCATCAAGTTTGAAGCCATAGTTTTGGCGCGGCAGCCGTTTCTTTCATTTTGGGGCCTATGTGTTTTTCGACCTTGAAATCGCAAAAAATGCGCGAAAACATGGATTTGTCTCTCCTGCCGCGCACACACTTCCGATAGCTTGCGAAGGCCTAAAAAACACAAGCGGCCCTTGAGTTATTGTGGGAGAGACTGTTTTCATCAAGTTTGAAGCCTCAGTTTTGGCTGGACAGCCGTTTCTTTATTTTTGGGGTCTGTGTGTTTTTCGACATGGAAATGGCAAAACAGGCGCGAAAACATAGATTTGTCTCTCCTGCTGCGCACACACTTCCGATAGCTTGCGAAGGCCTAAAAAACACAATCAGCCCGTGAGTTAATATGGGAGAGACTGTTTTCATCAAGTTTGAAGCCATAGTTTTGGCGCGCCAGCCGTTTCTTTCATTTTGGGGCCTATGTGTTTTTCGACCTTGAAATCGCAAAAAAGGCGCGAAAACATGGATTTGTCTCTCCTGCCGCGCACACACTTCCGATAGCTTGCAAAGGCCTAAAAAACACAAGCAGCCCGTGAGTTATTATGGGAGAGACTGTTTTCATCAAGTTTGAAGCCATAGTTTTGGCGCGGCAGCCGTTTCTTTCATTTTGGGGCCTATGTGTTTTTCGAACTTGAAATCGCAAAAAATGCGCGAAAACATGGATTTGTCTCTCCTGCCGCGCACACACTTCCGATAGCTTACGAAGGCCTAAAAAACACAAGCGGCCCTTGAGTTATTGTGGGAGAGACTGTTTTCATCAAGTTTGAAGCCTCAGTTTTGGCTGGACAGCCGTTTCTTTATTTTTGGGGTCTGTGTGTTTTTCGACCTGGAAATCGCAAAAAAGGCGCGAAAACATGGATTTGTCTCTCCTGCCGCGCACACACTTCCGATAGCTTGCAAAGGCCTAAAAAACACAAGCAGCCCGTGAGTTATTATGGGAGAGACTGTTTTCATCAAGTTTGAAGCCATAGTTTTGGCGCGCCAGCCGTTTCTTTCATTTTGGGGCCTATGTGTTTTTCGACCTTGAAATCGCAAAAAAGGCGCGAAAACATGGATTTGTCTCTCCTGCCGCGCACACACTTCCGATAGCTTGCAAAGGCCTAAAAAACGCAAGCGGCCCGTGAGTTATTATGGGAGAGACTGTTTTCATCAAGTTTGAAGCAATAGTTTTGGCGCGCCAGCCGTTTCTTTCATTTTGGGGCCTATGTGTTTTTCGACCTTGAAATCGCAAAAAAGGCGCGAAAACATGGATTTGTCTCTCCCGCCGCGCACACACTTCCGATAGCTTGCAAAGGCCTAAAAAACACAAGCGGCCCGTGAGTTATTATGGGAGAGACTGTTTTCATCAAGTTTGAAGCCATAGTTTTGGCGCGCCAGCCGTTTCTTTCATTTTGGGGCCTATGTGTTTTTCGACCTTGAAATCGCAAAAAAGGCTCGAAAACATGGATTTGTCTCTCCTGCCGCGCACACACTTCCGATAGCTTGCAAAGGCCTAAAAAACACAAGCAGCCCGTGAGTTATTATGGGAGAGACTGTTTTCATCAAGTTTGAAGCCATACTTTTGGCGCGGCAGCCGTTTCTTTATTTTTGGGGTCTGTGTGTTTTTCGACCTGGAAATGGCAAAAAAGGCGCGAAAACATAGATTTGTCTCTCCTGCTGCGCACACACTTCCGATAGCTTGCGAAGGCCTAAAAAACACAATCAGCCCGTGAGTTAATATGGGAGAGGCTGTTTTCATCAAGTTTGAAGCCATAGTTTTGGCGTGCCAGCCGTTTCTTTCATTTTGGGGCCTATGTGTTTTTCGACCTTGAAATCGCAAAAAAGGCGCGAAAACATGGATTTGTCTCTCCTGCCGCGCACACTCTTCCGATAGCTTGCAACGGCCTTAAAAACACAAGCAGCCCGTGAGTTATTATGGGAGAGACTGTTTTCATCAAGTTTGAAGCCATAGTTTTGGCGCGCCAGCCGTTTCTTTCATTTTGGGGCCTATGTGTTTTTCGACCTTGAAATCGCAAAAAAGGCGCGAAAACATGGATTTGTCTCTCCTGCCGCGCACACACTTCCGATAGCTTGCAAAGGCCTAAAAAACACAAGCAGCCCGTGAGTTATTATGGGAGAGACTGTTTTCATCAAGTTTGAAGCCATAGTTTTGGCGCGCCAGCCGTTTCTTTCATTTTGGGGCCTATGTGTTTTTCGACCTTGAAATCGCAAAAAATGCGCGAAAACATGGATTTGTCTCTCCTACCGCGCACACACTTCCGATAGCTTGCAAAGGCCTAAAAAACACAAGCAGCCCGTGAGTTATTATGGGAGAGACTGTTTTCATCAAGTTTGAAGCCATAGTTTTGGCGCGCCAGCCGTTTCTTTCATTTTGGGGCCTATGTGTTTTTCGACCTTGAAATCGCAAAAAAGGCGCGAAAACATGGATTTGTCTCTCCTGCCGCGCACACACTTCCGATAGCTTGCAAAGGCCTAAAAAACACAAGCAGCCCGTGAGTTATTATGGGAGAGACTGTTTTCATCAAGTTTGAAGCCATAGTTTTGGCGCGGCAGCCGTTTCTTTCATTTTGGGGCCTATGTGTTTTTCGACCTTGAAATCGCAAAAAAGGCGCAAAAACATGGATTTGTCTCTCCTGCCGCGCACACACTTCCGATAGCTTGCGAAGGCCTAAAAAACACAAGCGGCCCTTGAGTTATTTTGGGAGAGACTGTTTTCATCAAGTTTGAAGCCTCAGTTTTGGCTGGACAGACGTTTCTTTATTTTTGGGGTCTGTGTGTTTTTCGACCTGGAAATGGCAAAAAAGGCGCGAAAACATAGATTTGTCTCTCCTGCTGCGCACACACTTCCGATAGCTTGCGAAGGCCTAAAAAACACAATCAGCCCGTGAGTTAATATGGGAGAGACTGTTTTCATCAAGTTTGAAGCCTCAGTTTTGGCTGGACAGACGTTTCTTTCATTTTGGGGCCTATGTGTTTTTCGACCTTGAAATCGCTAAAAAGGCGCGAAAACATGGATTTGTCTCTCCTGCCGCGCACACACTTCCGATAGCTTGCAAAGTCCTAAAAAACACAAGCAGCCCGTGAGTTATTATGGGAGAGACTGTTTTCATCAAGTTTGAAGCCATAGTTTTGGCGCGGCAGCCGTTTCTTTCATTTTGGGGCCTATGTGTTTTTCGACCTTGAAATCGCAAAAAATGCGCGAAAACATGGATTTGTATCTCCTGCCGCGCACACACTTCCGATAGCTTGCAAAGGCCTAAAAAACACAAGCAGCCCGTGAGTTATTATGGGAGAGACTGTTTTCATCAAGTTTGAAGCCATACTTTTGGCGCGGCAGCCGTTTCTTTATTTTTGGGGTCTGTGTGTTTTTCGACCTGGAAATGGCAAAAAAGGCGCGAAAACATAGATTTGTCTCTCCTGCTGCGCACACACTTCCGATAGCTTGCGAAGGCCTAAAAAACACAATCAGCCCGTGAGTTAATATGGGAGAGGCTGTTTTCATCAAGTTTGAAGCCATAGTTTTGGCGTGCCAGCCGTTTCTTTCATTTTGGGGCCTATGTGTTTTTCGACCTTGAAATCGCAAAAAAGGCGCGAAAACATGGATTTGTCTCTCCTGCCGCGCACACTCTTCCGATAGCTTGCAACGGCCTTAAAAACACAAGCAGCCCGTGAGTTATTATGGGAGAGACTGTTTTCATCAAGTTTGAAGCCATAGTTTTGGCGCGCCAGCCGTTTCTTTCATTTTGGGGCCTATGTGTTTTTCGACCTTGAAATCGCAAAAAAGGCGCGAAAACATGGATTTGTCTCTCCTGCCGCGCACACACTTCCGATAGCTTGCAAAGGCCTAAAAAACACAAGCAGCCCGTGAGTTATTATGGGAGAGACTGTTTTCATCAAGTTTGAAGCCATAGTTTTGGCGCGCCAGCCGTTTCTTTCATTTTGGGGCCTATGTGTTTTTCGACCTTGAAATCGCAAAAAATGCGCGAAAACATGGATTTGTCTCTCCTACCGCGCACACACTTCCGATAGCTTGCAAAGGCCTAAAAAACACAAGCAGCCCGTGAGTTATTATGGGAGAGACTGTTTTCATCAAGTTTGAAGCCATAGTTTTGGCGCGCCAGCCGTTTCTTTCATTTTGGGGCCTATGTGTTTTTCGACCTTGAAATCGCAAAAAAGGCGCGAAAACATGGATTTGTCTCTCCTGCCGCGCACACACTTCCGATAGCTTGCAAAGGCCTAAAAAACACAAGCAGCCCGTGAGTTATTATGGGAGAGACTGTTTTCATCAAGTTTGAAGCCATAGTTTTGGCGCGGCAGCCGTTTCTTTCATTTTGGGGCCTATGTGTTTTTCGACCTTGAAATCGCAAAAAAGGCGCAAAAACATGGATTTGTCTCTCCTGCCGCGCACACACTTCCGATAGCTTGCGAAGGCCTAAAAAACACAAGCGGCCCTTGAGTTATTTTGGGAGAGACTGTTTTCATCAAGTTTGAAGCCTCAGTTTTGGCTGGACAGACGTTTCTTTATTTTTGGGGTCTGTGTGTTTTTCGACCTGGAAATGGCAAAAAAGGCGCGAAAACATAGATTTGTCTCTCCTGCTGCGCACACACTTCCGATAGCTTGCGAAGGCCTAAAAAACACAATCAGCCCGTGAGTTAATATGGGAGAGACTGTTTTCATCAAGTTTGAAGCCTCAGTTTTGGCTGGACAGACGTTTCTTTCATTTTGGGGCCTATGTGTTTTTCGACCTTGAAATCGCTAAAAAGGCGCGAAAACATGGATTTGTCTCTCCTGCCGCGCACACACTTCCGATAGCTTGCAAAGTCCTAAAAAACACAAGCAGCCCGTGAGTTATTATGGGAGAGACTGTTTTCATCAAGTTTGAAGCCATAGTTTTGGCGCGGCAGCCGTTTCTTTCATTTTGGGGCCTATGTGTTTTTCGACCTTGAAATCGCAAAAAATGCGCGAAAACATGGATTTGTATCTCCTGCCGCGCACACACTTCCGATAGCTTGCAAAGGCCTAAAAAACACAAGCAGCCCGTGAGTTAATATGGGAGAGACTGTTTTCATCAAGTTTGAAGCCATACTTTTGGCGCGGCAGCCGTTTCTTTATTTTTGGGGTCTGTGTGTTTTTCGACCTGGAAATGGCAAAAAAGGCGCGAAAACATAGATTTGTCTCTCCTGCTGCGCACACACTTCCGATAGCTTGCGAAGGCCTAAAAAACACAATCAGCCCGTGAGTTAATATGGGAGAGGCTGTTTTCATCAAGTTTGAAGCCATAGTTTTGGCGTGCCAGCCGTTTCTTTCATTTTGGGGCCTATGTGTTTTTCGACCTTGAAATCGCAAAAAAGGCGCGAAAACATGGATTTGTCTCTCCTGCCGCGCACACACTTCCGATAGCTTGCGAAGGCCTAAAAAACACAAGCGGCCCTTGAGTTATTTTGGGAGAGACTGTTTTCATCAAGTTTGAAGCCTCAGTTTTGGCTGGACAGACGTTTCTTTATTTTTGGGGTCTGTGTGTTTTTCGACCTGGAAATGGCAAAAAAGGCGCGAAAACATAGATTTGTCTCTCCTGCTGCGCACACACTTCCGATAGCTTGCGAAGGCCTAAAAAACACAATCAGCCCGTGAGTTAATATGGGAGAGACTGTTTTCATCAAGTTTGAAGCCTCAGTTTTGGCTGGACAGACGTTTCTTTCATTTTGGGGCCTATGTGTTTTTCGACCTTGAAATCGCTAAAAAGGCGCGAAAACATGGATTTGTCTCTCCTGCCGCGCACACACTTCCGATAGCTTGCAAAGTCCTAAAAAACACAAGCAGCCCGTGAGTTATTATGGGAGAGACTGTTTTCATCAAGTTTGAAGCCATAGTTTTGGCGCGGCAGCCGTTTCTTTCATTTTGGGGCCTATGTGTTTTTCGACCTTGAAATCGCAAAAAATGCGCGAAAACATGGATTTGTATCTCCTGCCGCGCACACACTTCCGATAGCTTGCAAAGGCCTAAAAAACACAAGCAGCCCGTGAGTTATTATGGGAAAGACTGTTTTCATCAAGTTTGAAGCCATAGTTTTGGCGCGCCAGCCGTTTCTTTCATTTTGGGGCCTATGTGTTTTTCGACCTTGAAATCGCAAAAAAGGCGCGAAAACATGGATTTGTCTCTCCTGCCGCGCACACACTTCCGATAGCTTGCAAAGGCCTAAAAAACACAAGCAGCCCGTGAGTTATTATGGGAGAGACTGTTTTCATCAAGTTTGAAGCCATAGTTTTGGCGCGGCAGCCGTTTCTTTCATTTTGGGGCCTATGTGTTTTTCGACCTTGAAATCGCAAAAAATGCGCGAAAACATGGATTTGTATCTCCTGCCGCGCACACACTTCGGATAGCTTGCAAAGGCCTAAAAAACACAAGCAGCCCGTGAGTTATTATGGGAGAGACTGTTTTCATCAAGTTTGAAGCCATAGTTTTGGCACGGCAGCCGTTTCTTTCATTTTGGGGCCTATGTGTTTTTCGACCTTGAAATCGCAAAAAAGGCGCGAAAACATGGATTTGTCTCTCCTGCCGCGCACACACTTCCGATAGCTTGCAAAGGCCTAAAAAACACAAGCAGCCCGTGAGTTATTATGGGAAAGACTGTTTTCATCAAGTTTGAAGCCATAGTTTTGGCGCGCCAGCCGTTTCTTTCATTTTGGGGCCTATGTGTTTTTCGACCTTGAAATCGCAAAAAAGGCGCGAAAACATGGATTTGTCTCTCCTGCCGCGCACACACTTCCGATAGCTTGCAAAGGCCTAAAAAACACAAGCAGCCCGTGAGTTATTATGGGAGAGACTGTTTTCATCAAGTTTGAAGCCATAGTTTTGGCGCGCCAGCCGTTTCTTTCATTTTGGGGCCTATGTGTTTTTCGACCTTGAAATCGCAAAAAAGGCGCGAAAACATGGATTTGTCTCTCCTGCCGCGCACACACTTCCGATAGCTTGCAAAGGCCTAAAAAACACAAGCAGCCCGTGAGTTATTATGGGAGAGACTGTTTTCATCAAGTTTGAAGCCATAGTTTTGGCGCGCTAGCCGTTTCTTTCATTTTGGGGCCTATGTGTTTTTCGACCTTGAAATCGCAAAAAATGCGCGAAAACATGGATTTGTCTCTCCTGCCACGCACACACTTCCGATAGCTTGCAAAGGCCTAAAAAACACAAGCAGCCCGTGAGTTATTATGGGAGAGACTGTTTTCATCAAGTTTGAAGCCATAGTTTTGGCGCGCCAGCCGTTTCTTTCATTTTGGGGCCTATGTGTTTTTCGACCTTGAAATCGCAAAAAATGCGCGAAAACATGGATTTGTCTCTCCTGCCGCGCACACACTTCCGATAGCTTGCGAAGGCCTAAAAAACACAAGCGGCCCTTGAGTTATTGTGGGAGAGACTGTTTTCATCAAGTTTGAAGCCTCAGTTTTGGCGCGCCAGCCGTTTCTTTCATTTTGGGGCCTATGAAATAAAGATGGCGGCGCGTGCACACGCAGCGACCACTCGCGCTCCAGAGAATGCGGTGTTTTGTTTTTTTAATAAGTGTTTGCCCGAAAGTTTGTCGTGTTCGTCTCGTCTGTCTGCGTCGAAATACAAGTACAGTCGACAGGCTCTGCTAGACATCTGCGAGAGCAAGATTTACAACGTTTTGGACACCACAACAGAGACACTCAAAGAGCTCGGATTACTTCGCCGGCCCGCGACTACTCGACCCGACCCGACTCGACTCGACTCGACTGCCACCACTCCCCCGGAAAGGAGAGGTCGGAAGCGGTGCGCGAGGAAGCAGAAGAGGGGCAAGCGCGGAGGTATCCGGGCTAGGCTAGCGGCTAGTCCAACTCGCCCAGCCATACCATCCATCATCCTGGCCAACGTACGATCCTTGGACAACAAAATGGATCATATACGACTGCTGAGGTCAGCGAATCGGACAGTGAGTAACTGCTGTGTACTTGTTTTCACTGAAACATGGCTGAACGACAACATCCCCGACTCCGCTGTACAACTTGAGCAGCTGACATGCTATCGAGCGGACAGAGCCCTCGTCAACGGAGGTAAACAGCGTGGCGGCGGAGTTTGTGTTTACATTCGTGATGCGTGGTGCCGGGACGCTGTGGTAGTATGCAGACACTGTTCACCACTGGCGGAGTTTATGATCATAAAGTGCCGTCCTTTCTATCTGCCGAGGGAGTTTACTGCGGTCTTGCTAGCCGCAGTATACATCCCTCCAACCTCCAGCAACAGTGACAGGAATGCGGCACTTTGTGAACTGTACCAGGCCATCAGTGAACAACAGACAGCACACCCAGATGGATTTACCATCCTCGCTGGAGATTTTAATCATGCTGACCTTAAGACTGTCCTACCAAAACTCCATCAGCATGTCAATTTCCCAACAAGAGGGGAAAACACCTTGGACTTGGTCTACACTTCTCACAAAGGAGCATACAAGGCCTCCCCTCTTCCCCACATCGGACTCTCTGATCACATCACTGTCATGCTAATGCCAGCATATAGGCCCAGAGTGAAAGTCGGAAAACCGGTCCGGAAAGAGATAACTGTGTGGCCGGAGGGGTCCAGGTCTGCTCTCAAGGTCTGTCTTGCAACAACAGACTGGGACATGTTCAAGCAAGCAGCCACACAGAACAACCATACGGACAATGAGGAGCTCACAGACACTGTCCTCTCCTACATCCGTAAGTGCTCTGATGATGTGACCCACAAAAAGACCATCATCACTCGGGCTAACCAGAAGCCATGGCTGACAGGGGCAGTCCATCGGCTGCTGAGGGCCAGAGACAAAGCCTTCAGAGCCGGGGATGAAAATGGCCTAAGAACAGCGAGAGCCAGCCTGTCCCGTGGCATCAGGAAAGCAAAACGGGACTACACCAACAAGATTACCTGCCACTTCAAGGACAGCAGAGACACGCGGAGCCTGTGGCAGGGCATTCAGACCATAACGGACTACAAGCCCGCGCCACAGACCTGCGACAACAACATCTCTCTGCTCAACAACCTCAACAGCTTCTTTGCACGGTTTGAAGCAACAAACACTACAAGCCCACAGAAAACCCCACCCCCCCCCCACGATCAGGTCCTGTGCCTGTCTGCTGCCAGTGTGAAGAGGACACTCTTTACCATCAACCCCCGCAAAGCAACAGGCCCAGACAACATCCCAGGCCGTGTGCTGAGGGACTGCGCAGAGGAGCTTAAGGATGTCTTCACGGACATCTTTAACACTTCTTTGCGTCAAGCTGCTGTCCCATCACATTTCAAGACCTCCATCATCATACCTGTGCCAAAGAAATCCGCTCCATCCTGCTTCAATGACTATCGCCCTGTAGCACTGACCCCCATCATCATGAAGTGCTTTGAACGGCTAGTCATGTCTCACATTAAGTCCATCCTCCCCCCCACCCTGGACCCCTTTCAGTTTGCATACCGAGCAAAACGTTCCACAGAGGACGCAATCTGCTCTGCTCTCCACCCAGCCCTCACCCACCTGGAAAAAGCAGACTCATATGTGAGAATGCTTTTCATAGACTTTAGCTCAGCATTTAACACCATAATCCCGCAACAACTGATCTGTAAACTGGA
This sequence comes from Argentina silus, assembly GCF_951799395.1. Taxonomy (NCBI): domain Eukaryota; kingdom Metazoa; phylum Chordata; class Actinopteri; order Argentiniformes; family Argentinidae; genus Argentina; species Argentina silus. The sequence goes on along the minus strand of NW_028152597.1, from coordinate 287,998 downwards.
CCAGCTGGGGCTCAACACCTCCCTCTGCAACTGGCTGCTGGACTTCCTCAGCGAGAGACCACAAGCAGTACGAGTCGGCAACAACACCTCGAGCAGCATCACACTCAGCACAGGGGCCCCCCAAGGCTGTGTGCTCAGTCCCCTGCTCTTCACCCTGCTGACTCACGACTGCACATCAACCCACAGCACCAATCACATGGTGAAGTTTGCGGACGACACAACTCTGGTGGGTCTCATCTCCAAGAACGACGAGACCCACTATAGAAAGGAGGTCAACCTTCTGACCACGTGGTGCAGAGACAACAACCTCCTGCTGAATGTCAGCAAAACGAAGGAGATTGTGGTCGACTTCCGGAGAGGGCACACCGAACACCCACCACTGACCATCGATGGTGCTGCTGTGGAGAGAGTGAGCAGCACCAAATTCCTGGGGGTGCACATCAGTGAGGACCTCTCCTGGACCACCAACACCGCATCACTGGCGAAGACAGCCCAGCGGCGCCTCTACTTCCTCCGCAAGCTGAAGCGAGCGAAAGCTCCCACACCTATCCTGACAACATTCTACCGAGGCACCATTGAAAGCATCCTGTCCAGCTGCATCACTGTGTGGGGCGGTAGCTGCACCGAACACAGTAGGAAAGCACTGCAACGCATTGTGAACACAGCTGCTAAGATCATTGGTGCCCCACTCCCTTCCCTGCAAGAGACTTACTCCACCCGCCTCACCCGCAAAGCTAACTCGATTGTGAGCGACGCAAGCCACCCCGCACACAGTCTGTTCAGCCTCCTGCCTTCTGGAAGAAGGTATAGGAGCCTCCGTGCCCACACCACCAGACTCACGAAAAGCTTCATACCCCAAGCTGTCAGGAAGCTAAATTCTCTCCCCTCACTTCCCCCAGCCACATCCTCCAAGCTGTCAAGAAGCTGAAACCACCACCCCCCCTCCCAACCCTTCAGCCCCCCCCCCCCCCCCCAAAAAAAACACTACGGACTCTGGACAATCCACTATTCTATTGCTACAATGCACTATTGCACTATTATTTTTTTATACAGAATACACAGTATCTGGCTGCTACTTACTGTCTTTACCGACTACTCTTTTTGCACTGTTTAAATTATTTTTATTGAATGTTTTACTTTTAGTATGTGTTATCTGTTGTGCCTGGGCACTTTATCTGTCTCACCGTGGGAGAGTGAGAAACGTCCTCTCGATTCCTTGTATGTCTTGACATGTGAAGAATTGACAATAAAGCCACTTTGACTTTGACTTTGATGTGTTTTTCGACCTTGAAATCGCAAAAAAGGCGCGAAAACATGGATTTGTCTCTCCTGCCGCGCACACACTTCCGATAGCTTGCAAAGGCCTAAAAAACACAAGCAGCCCGTGAGTTATTATGGGAGAGACTGTTTTCATCAAGTTTGAAGCCATAGTTTTGGCGCGCCAGCCGTTTCTTTCATTTTGGGGCCTATGTGTTTTTCGACCTTGAAATCGCAAAAAATGCGCGAAAACATGGATTTGTCTCTCCTGCCACGCACACACTTCTGATAGCTTGCGAAGGCCTAAAAAACACAAGCGGCCCTTGAGTTATTGTGGGAGAGACTGTTTTCATCAAGTTTGAAGCCTCAGTTTTGGCTGGACAGCCGTTTCTTTATTTTTGGGGCCTTTGTGTTTTTCGACCTGGAAATGGCAAAAAAGGCGCGAAAACATGGATTTGTCTCTCCTGCCGCGCACACACTTCCGATAGCTTGCGAAGGCCTAAAAAACACAAGCAGCCCGTGAGTTATTATGGGAGAAACTGTTTTCATCAAGTTTGAAGCCATAGTTTTGGCGCTGCAGCCGTTTCTTTCATTTTGGGGCCTATGTGTTTTTCGACCTTGAAATCGCAAAAAAGGCGCGAAAACATGGATTTGTCTCTCCTGCCGCGCACACACTTCCGATAGCTTGCGAAGGCCTTAAAATCACAAGCAGCCCGTGAGTTATTATGGGAGAGACTGTTTTCATCAAGTTTGAAGCCATAGTTTTTGCGCGGCAGCAGTTTCTTTCATTTTGGCGCCTATGTGTTTTTCGACCTTGAAATCGCAAAAAAGGCGCGAAAACATGGATTTGTCTCTCCTGCCGCGCACACACTTCCGATAGCTTGCGAAGGCCTAAAAAACACAAGCAGCCCTTGAGTTATATTGGGAGAGACTGTTTTCATCAAGTTTGAAGCCTCAGTTTTGGCTGGAAAACCGTTTATCTATTTTTGGGGCCTGTGTGTTTTTCGACCTGGAAATGGCAAAAAAGGCGCGAAAACATGGATTTGTCTCACAGGAATGCCATGCGGCCAACATTGAAGAAATGTGCTTCTCAAATCTGTCATTAACACTGTTTTCCACACGCTTTTTTCATTGCATTGCCAAAAATCAATTGGTCATTGATGCGTCACGAATAACGACAATGCGTCGAAAATTAAAGAAATGTAAACATGAATTATGTTATTACTGTCTAAGCATCGCAAAGCTGTATGCGCAAAGGCGTCTGACGTCACTGTGGCTTGCCTGAAACAAAGGAATTAGAGAAACATGTGCTTACAGGGGCGTCGGACCGGCTTGTCCCCCTGATGGAGCAAAGTTGCTACAGTAACAAAGACAAGCTCCGCGCTCATGGGCAATTTATATGGGGCAACTGTGCTGCGAGTATCTAAGCAGTCGTCGTGCATGGATAAAATGCAATGTTTCAAACAGAACTGATGAATTCACCTACTTTGAAAAAGTGTGCGTTAAGGGAGTCCTTTTGACACAAAGCGAAAATCTACAGTCAAGCGTCAATCAGCAGACAGCCGTGTGTTCTTTAGTCATGAGCCTGTTGTCAAAACAGCAGAAAAAAATGGTCACAACCGAAATATTGTTTCTACACTTAAAATGAACAAAGACAAAATGAGCTAGCCTGATATAAGTCATGTTCATGACGATGCAAATGTAACGAGATTTCGAACTTTTCTGTTGCACACGTTGGGACTCATTTTATTTTTCTACAAGAATCATTTGCCATGACGGGAATCGAACCCGGGCCGCCCTGCGTTACAAGGCAGATTCCTATCCGCTAGACCATTTGGGAAGATTTCATATGTAGACCCTAAGATATCTAAGTGTCATTTCGATGAGGTCTGTCGCAGAGGCCATAGAGCACACCAAACAAATAATCATGTGTTTAAATATCCTTGTCGTTTTGAAAAATTACCATTTTCACCTGCACAGGAATGCCATGCGGCCAACATTGAAGAAATGTGCTTCTCAAATCTGTCATTAACACTGTTTTCCACACGCTTTTTTCATTGCATTGCCATATAATCAATTGGTCATTGATGCGTCACGATTAACGACAATGCGTCGAAAATTAAAGAAATGTAAACATGAATTATGTTATTACTGTCTAAGCATCGCAAAGCTGTATGCGCAAAGGCGTCTGACGTCACTGTGGCTTGCCTGAAACAAAGGAATTAGAGAAACATGTGCTTACAGGGGCGTCGAACCGGCTTGTCCCCCTGATGGAGCAAAGTTGCTACAGTGACAAAGACAAGCTCCGCGCTCATGGGCAATTTATATGGGGCAACTGTGCTGCGAGTATCTAAGCAGTCGTCGTGCATGGATAAAATGCAATGTTTCAAACAGATCTGATGAATTCACCTACTTTGAAAAAGTGTGCGTTAAGGGAGTCCTTTTGACACAAAGCGAAAATCTACAGTCAAGCGTCAATCAGCAGACAGCCGTGTGTTCTTTAGTCATGAGCCTGTTGTCAAAACGGCAGAAAAAAATGGTCACAACCGAAATATTGTTTCTACACTTAAAATGAACAAAGACAAAATGAGCTAGCCTGATATAAGTCATGTTCATGACGATGCAAATGTAACGAGATTTCGAACTTTTCTGTTGCACACGTTGGGACTCATTTTATTTTTCTACAAGAATCATTTGCCATGACGGGAATCGAACCCGGGCCGCCCTGCGTTACAAGGCAGATTCCTATCCGCTAGACCATTTGGGAAGATTTAATATGTAGACCCTAAGATATCTAAGTGTCATTTCGATGAGGTCTGTCGCAGAGGCCATAGAGCACACCAAACAAATAATCATGTGTTTAAATATCCTTGTCGTTTTGAAAAATTACCATTTTCACCTGCACAGGAATGCCATGCGGCCAACATTGAAGAAATGTGCTTCTCAAATCTGTCATTAACACTGTTTTCCACACGCTTTTTTCATTGCATTGCCATATAATCAATTGGTCATTGATGCGTCACGATTAACGACAATGCGTCGAAAATTAAAGAAATGTAAACATGAATTATGTTATTACTGTCTAAGCATCGCAAAGCTGTATGCGCAAAGGCGTCTGACGTCACTGTGGCTTGCCTGAAACAAAGGAATTAGAGAAACATGTGCTTACAGGGGCGTCGAACCGGCTTGTCCCCCTGATGGAGCAAAGTTGCTACAGTGACAAAGACAAGCTCCGCGCTCATGGGCAATTTATATGGGGCAACTGTGCTGCGAGTATCTAAGCAGTCGTCGTGCATGGATAAAATGCAATGTTTCAAACAGATCTGATGAATTCACCTACTTTGAAAAAGTGTGCGTTAAGGGAGTCCTTTTGACACAAAGCGAAAATCTACAGTCAAGCGTCAATCAGCAGACAGCCGTGTGTTCTTTAGTCATGAGCCTGTTGTCAAAACGGCAGAAAAAAATGGTCACAAACGAAATATTGTTTCTACACTTAAAATGAACAAAGAAAAAATTAGCTAGCCTGATATAAGTCATGTTCATGACGATGCAAATGTAACGAGATTTCGAACTTTTCTGTTGCACACGTTGGGACTCATTTTATTTTTCTACAAGAATCATTTGCCATGACGGGAATCGAACCCGGGCCGCCCTGCGTTACAAGGCAGATTCCTATCCGCTAGACCATTTGGGAAGATTTCATATGTAGACCCTAAGATATCTAAGTGTCATTTCGATGAGGTCTGTCGCAGAGGCCATAGAGCACACCAAACAAATAATCATGTGTTTAAATATCCTTGTCGTTTTGAAAAATTACCATTTTCACCTGCACAGGAATGCCATGCGGCCAACATTGAAGAAATGTGCTTCTCAAATCTGTCATTAACACTGTTTTCCACACGCTTTTTTCATTGCATTGCCATATAATCAATTGGTCATTGATGCGTCACGATTAACGACAATGCGTCGAAAATTAAAGAAATGTAAACATGAATTATGTTATTACTGTCTAAGCATCGCAAAGCTGTATGCGCAAAGGCGTCTGACGTCACTGTGGCTTGCCTGAAACAAAGGAATTAGAGAAACATGTGCTTACAGGGGCGTCGAACCGGCTTGTCCCCCTGATGGAGCAAAGTTGCTACAGTGACAAAGACAAGCTCCGCGCTCATGGGCAATTTATATGGGGCAACTGTGCTGCGAGTATCTAAGCAGTCGTCGTGCATGGATAAAATGCAATGTTTCAAACAGATCTGATGAATTCACCTACTTTGAAAAAGTGTGCGTTAAGGGAGTCCTTTTGACACAAAGCGAAAATCTACAGTCAAGCGTCAATCAGCAGACAGCCGTGTGTTCTTTAGTCATGAGCCTGTTGTCAAAACGGCAGAAAAAAATGGTCACAAACGAAATATTGTTTCTACACTTAAAATGAACAAAGAAAAAATTAGCTAGCCTGATATAAGTCATGTTCATGACGATGCAAATGTAATGAGATTTCAAACTGTTCTGTTGCACACGTTGGGACTCATTTTATTTCTCTACAAGAATCATTTGCCATGACGGGAATCGAACCCGGGCCGCCCTGCGTTACAGGGCAGATTCCTATCCGCTAGACCATTTGGGAAGATTTCAAATGTAGACCCTAAGATATGTAGTGTCATTTCGATGAGGTCTGTAGCAGAGGCCATAGAGCACACCAAACAAATAATCATGTGTTTAAATATCCTTGTCGTTTTGAAAAATTACCATTGTCACCTGCACAGGAATGCCATGCGGCCAACATTGAAGAAATGTGCTTCTCAAATCTGTCATTAACACTGTTTTCCACACGCTTTTTTCATTGCATTGCCATATAATCAATTGGTCATTGATGCGTCACGAAAAACGACAATGCGTCGAAAATTAAAGAAATGTAAACATGAATTATGTTATTACTGTCTAAGCATCGCAAAGCTGTATGCGCAAAGCCGTCTGACGTCACTGTGGCTTGCCTGAAACAAAGGAATTAGAGAAACATGTGCTTACAGGGGCGTCGAACCGGCTTGTCCCCCTGATGGAGCAAAGTTGCTACAGTGACAAAGACAAGCTCCGCGCTCATGGGCAATTTATATGGGGCAACTGTGCTGCGAGTATCTAAGCAGTCGTCGTGCATGGATAAAATGCAATGTTTCAAACAGATCTGATGAATTCACCTACTTTGAAAAAGTGTGCGTTAAGGGAGTCCTTTTGACACAAAGCGAAAATCTACAGTCAAGCGTCAATCAGCAGACAGCCGTGTGTTCTTTAGTCATGAGCCTGTTGTCAAAACGGCAGAAAAAAATGGTCACAAACGAAATATTGTTTCTACACTTAAAATGAACAAAGAAAAAATGAGCTAGCCTGATATAAGTCATGTTCATGACAATGCAAATGTAACTAGATTTCGAACTGTTCTGTTGCACACGTTGAGACTCATTTTATTTCTCTACAAGAATCATTTGCCATGACGGGAATCGAACCCGGGCCGCCCTGCGTTACAAGGCAGATTCCTATCCACTAGACCATTTGGGAAGAATTCAAATGTAGACCCTAAGATATGTAGTGTCATTTCGATGAGGTCTGTAGCAGAGGCCATAGAGCACACCAAACAAATAATCATGTGTTTAAATATCCTTGTCGTTTTGAAAAATTACCATTGTCACCTGCACAGGAATGCCATGCGGCCAACATTGAAGAAATGTGCTTCTCAAATCTGTCATTAACACTGTTTTCCACACGCTTTTTTCATTGCATTGCCATATAATCAATTGGTCATTGATGCGTCACAAATAACGACAATGAGTCGAAAATTAAAGAAATGTAAACATGAATTATGTTATTACTGTCTAAGCATCGCAAAGCTGTATGCGCAAAGGCGTCTGACGTCACTGTGGCTTGCCTGAAACAAAGGAATTAGAGAAACATGTGCTTACAGGGGCGTCGAACCGGCTTGTCCCCCTGATGGAGCAAAGTTGCTACAGTGACAAAGACAAGCTCCGCGCTCATGGGCAATTTATATGGGGCAACTGTGCTGCGAGTATCTAAGCAGTCGTCGTGCATGGATAAAATGCAATGTTTCAAACAGATCTGATGAATTCACCTACTTTGAAAAAGTGTGCGTTAAGGGAGTCCTTTTGACACAAAGCGAAAATCTACAGTCAAGCGTCAATCAGCAGACAGCCGTGTGTTCTTTAGTCATGAGCCTGTTGTCAAAACGGCAGAAAAAAATGGTCACAAACGAAATATTGTTTCTACACTTAAAATGAACAAAGAAAAAATGAGCTAGCCTGATATAAGTCATGTTCATGACAATGCAAATGTAACGAGATTTCAAACTGTTCTGTTGCACACGTTGGGACTCATTTTATTTCTCTACAAGAATCATTTGCCATGACGGGAATCGAACACGGGCCGCCCTGCGTTACAAGGCAGATTCCTATCCGCTAGACCATTTGGGAAGATTTCAAATGTAGACCCTAAGATATGTAGTGTCATTTCTATGAGGTCTGTAGCAGAGGCCATAGAGCACACCAAACAAATAATCATGTGTTTAAATATCCTTGTCGTTTTGAAAAATTACCATTGTCACCTGCACAGGATTGCCATGCGGCCAACATTGAAGAAATGTGCTTCTCAAATCTGTCATTAACACTGTTTTCCACACGCTTTTTTCATTGCATTGCCATATAATCAATTGGTCATTGATGCGTCACGAATAACGACAATGCGTCGAAAATTAAAGAAATGTAAACATGAATTATGTTATTACTGTCTAAGCATCGCAAAGCTGTATGCGCAAAGGCGTCTGACGTCACTGTGGCTTGCCTGAAACAAAGGAATTAGAGAAACATGTGCTTACAGTGGCGTCGAACCGGCTTGTCCCCCTGATGGAGCAAAGTTGCTACAGTGACAAAGACAAGCTCCGCGCTCATGGGCAATTTATTTGGGGCAACTGTGCTGCGAGTATCTAAGCAGTCGTCGTGCATGGATAAAATGCAATGTTTCAAACAGATCTGATGAATTCACCTACTTTGAAAAAGTGTGCGTTAAGGGAGTCCTTTTGACACAAAGCGAAAATCTACAGTCAAGCGTCAATCAGCAGACAGCCGTGTGTTCTTTAGTCATGAGCCTGTTGTCAAAACGGCAGAAAAAAATGGTCACAAACGAAATATTGTTTCTACACTTAAAATGAACAAAGACAAAATGAGCTAGCCTGATATAAGTCATGTTCATGACGATGCAAATGTAACGAGATTTCGAACTGTTCTGTTGCACACGTTGGGACTCATTTTATTTCTCTACAAGAATCATTTGCCATGACGGGAATCGAACCCGGTCCGCCCTGCGTTACAAGGCAGATTCCTATCCGCTAGACCATTTGGGAAGATTTCATATGTAGACCCTAAGATATCTAAGTGTCATTTCGATGATGTCTGTAGCAGAGGCCATAGAGCACACCAAACAAATAATCATGTGTTTAAATATCCTTGTCGTTTTGAAAAATTACCATTGTCACCTGCACAGGAATGCCATGCGGCCAACATTGAAGAAATGTGCTTCTCAAATCTGTCATTAACACTGTTTTCCACACGCTTTTTTCATTGCATTGCCATATAATCAATTGGTCATTGATGCGTCACGAATAACGACAATGCGTCGAAAATTAAAGAAATGTAAACATGAATTATGTTATTACTGTCTAAGCATCGCAAAGCTGTATGCGTAAAGGCGTCTGACGTCACAGTGGCTTGCCTGAAACAAAGGAATTAGAGAAACATGTGCTTACAGGGGCGTCGAACCGGCATGTCCCCCTGATGGAGCAAAGTTGCTACAGTGACAAAGACAAGCTCCGCGCTCATGGGCAATTTATATGGGGCAACTGTGCTGCGAGTATCTAAGCAGTCGTCGTGCATGGATAAAATGCAATGTTTCAAACAGAACTGATGAATTCACCTACTTTGAAAAAGTGTGCGTTAAGGGAGTCCTTTTGACACAAAGCGAAAATCTACAGTCAAGCGTCAATCAGCAGACAGCCGTGTGTTCTTTAGTCATGAGCCTGTTGTCAAAACGGCAGAAAAAAATGGTCACAACCGAAATATTGTTTCTACACTTAAAATGAACAAAGAAAAAATGAGCTAGCCTGATATAAGTCATGTTCATGACAATGCAAATGTAACGAGATTTCAAACTGTTCTGTTGCACACGTTGGGACTCATTTTATTTCTCTACAAGAATCATTTGCCATGACGGGAATCGAACCCGGGCCACCCTGCGTTACAAGGCAGATTCCTATCCGCTAGACCATTTGGGAAGATTTCAAATGTAGACCCTAAGATATGTAGTGTCATTTCTATGAGGTCTGTAGCAGAGGCCATAGAGCACACCAAACAAATAATCATGTGTTTAAATATCCTTGTCGTTTTGAAAAATTACCATTGTCACCTGCACAGGATTGCCATGCGGCCAACATTGAAGAAATGTGCTTCTCAAATCTGTCATTAACACTGTTTTCCACACGCTTTTTTCATTGCATTGCCATATAATCAATTGGTCATTGATGCGTCACGAATAACGACAATGCGTCGAAAATTAAAGAAATGTAAACATGAATTATGTTATTACTGTCTAAGCATCGCAAAGCTGTATGCGCAAAGGCGTCTGACGTCACTGTGGCTTGCCTGAAACAAAGGAATTAGAGAAACATGTGCTTACAGTGGCGTCGAACCGGCTTGTCCCCCTGATGGAGCAAAGTTGCTACAGTGACAAAGACAAGCTCCGCGCTCATGGGCAATTTATTTGGGGCAACTGTGCTGCGAGTATCTAAGCAGTCGTCGTGCATGGATAAAATGCAATGTTTCAAACAGATCTGATGAATTCACCTACTTTGAAAAAGTGTGCGTTAAGGGAGTCCTTTTGACACAAAGCGAAAATCTACAGTCAAGCGTCAATCAGCAGACAGCCGTGTGTTCTTTAGTCATGAGCCTGTTGTCAAAACGGCAGAAAAAAATGGTCACAAACGAAATATTGTTTCTACACTTAAAATGAACAAAGACAAAATGAGCTAGCCTGATATAAGTCATGTTCATGACGATGCAAATGTAACGAGATTTCGAACTGTTCTGTTGCACACGTTGGGACTCATTTTATTTCTCTACAAGAATCATTTGCCATGACGGGAATCGAACCCGGTCCGCCCTGCGTTACAAGGCAGATTCCTATCCGCTAGACCATTTGGGAAGATTTCATATGTAGACCCTAAGATATCTAAGTGTCATTTCGATGATGTCTGTAGCAGAGGCCATAGAGCACACCAAACAAATAATCATGTGTTTAAATATCCTTGTCGTTTTGAAAAATTACCATTGTCACCTGCACAGGAATGCCATGCGGCCAACATTGAAGAAATGTGCTTCTCAAATCTGTCATTAACACTGTTTTCCACACGCTTTTTTCATTGCATTGCCATATAATCAATTGGTCATTGATGCGTCACGAATAACGACAATGCGTCGAAAATTAAAGAAATGTAAACATGAATTATGTTATTACTGTCTAAGCATCGCAAAGCTGTATGCGTAAAGGCGTCTGACGTCACAGTGGCTTGCCTGAAACAAAGGAATTAGAGAAACATGTGCTTACAGGGGCGTCGAACCGGCATGTCCCCCTGATGGAGCAAAGTTGCTACAGTGACAAAGACAAGCTCCGCGCTCATGGGCAATTTATATGGGGCAACTGTGCCGCGAGTATCTAAGCAGTCGTCGCGCATGGATAAAATGCAATGTTTCAAACAGATCTGATGAATTCACCTACTTTGAAAAAGTGTGCGTTAAGGGAGTCCTTTTGACACAAAGCGAAAATCTACAGTCAAGCGTCAATCAGCAGACAGCCGTGTGTTCTTTAGTCATGAGCCTGTTGTCAAAACGGCAGAAAAAAATGGTCACAAACGAAATATTGTTTCTACACTTAAAATGAACAAAGAAAAAATGAGCTAGCCTGATTTTAGTCATGTTCATGACGATGCAAATGTAACGAGATTTCGAACTGTTCTGTTGCATACGTTGGGACTCATTTTATTTTTCTACAAGAATCATTTGCCATGACGGGAATCGAACCCGGGCCGCCCTGCGTTACAAGGCAAATTCCTATCCGCTAGACCATTTGGGAAGATTTCATATGTGCACCTTAAGATATCTAAGTGTCATTTCGATGAGGTCTGTCGCAGAGGCCATAGAGCACACCAAACAAATAATCACGTGTTTAAATATCCTTGTCGTTTTGAAAAATTACCATTGTCACCTGCACAGGAATGCCATGCGGCCAACATTGAAGAAATGTGCTTCTCAAATCTGTCATTAACACTGTTTTCCACACGCTTTTTTCATTGCATTGCCATATAATCAATTGGTCATTGATGCGTCACGAATAACGACAATGCGTCGAAAATTAAAGAAATGTAAACATGAATTATGTTATTACTGTCTAAGCATCGCAAAGCTGTATGCGCAAAGGCGTCTGACGTCACTGTGGCTTGCCTGAAACAAAGGAATTAGAGAAACATGTGCTTACAAGGGGCGTCGAACCGGCTTGTCCCACTGATGGAGCAAAGTTGCTACAGTGACAAAGACAAGCTCCGCGCTCATGGGCAATTTATATGGGACAACTGTGCTGCCAGTATCTAAGCAGTCGTCGTGCAGGGATAAAATGCAATGTTTCAAACAGATCTGATGAATTCACCTACTTTGAAAAAGTGTGCGTTAAGGGAGTCCTTTTGACACAAAGCGAAAATCTACAGTCAAGCGTCAATCAGCAGACAGCCGTGTGTTCTGTAGTCATGAGCCTGTTGTCAAAACGGCAGAAAAAAATGGTCACAAACGAAATATTGTTTCTACACTTAAAATGAACAAAGAAAAAATGAGCTAGCCTGATATAAGTCATGTTCATGACGATGCAAATGTAACGAGATTTCGAACTGTTCTGTTGCACACGTTGGGACTCATTTTATTTTTCTACAAGAATCATTTGCCATGACGGGAATCGAACCCTGGCCGCCCTGCGTTACAAGGCAGATTCCTATCCGCTAGACCATTTGGGAAGATTTCATATGTAGACCCTAAGATATCTAAGTGTCATTTCGATGAGGTCTGTAGCAGAGGCCATAGAGCACACCAAACAAATAATCATGTGTTTAAATATCCTTGTCTTTTTGAAAAATTACCATTGTCACCTGCACAGGAATGCCATGCGGCCAACATTGAAGAAATGTGCTTCTCAAATCTGTCATTAACACTGTTTTCCACACGCTTTTTTCATTGCATTGCCATATAATCAATTGGTCATTGATGCGTCACGAATAACGACAATGCGTCGAAAATTAAAGAAATGTAAAAATGAATTATGTTATTACTGTCTAAGCATCGCAAAGCTGTATGCGCAAAGGCGTCTGACGTCACTGTGGCTTGCCTGAAACAAAGGAATTAGAGAAACATGTGCTTTCAGGGGCGTCTAACCGGCTTGTCCCCCTGATGGAGCAAAGTTGCTACAGTGACAAAGACAAGCTCCGCGCTCATGGGCAATTTATATGGGGCAACTGTGCTGCGAGTATCTAAGCAGTCGTCGTGCATAGATAAAATGCAATGTTTCAAACAGATCTGATGAATTCACCTACTTTGAAAAAGTGTGCGTTAAGGGAGTCCTTTTGACATAAAGCGAAAATCTACAGTCAAGCGTCAATCAGCAGACAGCCGTGTGTTCTTTAGTCATGAGCCTGTTGTCAAAACGGCAGAAAAAAATTGTCACAGACGAAATATTGTTTCTACACTTAAAATGAACAAAGAAAAAATGAGCTAGCCTGATATAAGTCATGTTCATGACGATGCAAATGTAACGAGATTTCAAACTGTTCTGTTGCACACGTTGGGACTCATTTTATTTTTCTACAAGAATCATTTGTCATGACGGGAATCGAACCCGGGCCACCCTGCGTTACAAGGCAGTTTCCTATCCGCTAGACCATTTGGGAAGATTTCATATGTAGACCCTAAGATATCTCAGTGTCATTTCGATGAGGTCTGTAGCAGAGGCCATAGAGCACACCAAACAAATAATCATGTGTTTAAATATCCTTGTCGTTTTGAAAAATTACCATTGTCACCTGCACAGGAATGCCATGCGGCCAACATTGAAGAAATGTGCTTCTCAAATCTGTCATTAACACTGTTTTCCACACGCTTTTTTCATTGCATTGCCATATAATCAATTGGTCATTGATGCGTCACGAATAACGACAATGCGTCGAAAATTAAAGAAATGTAAACATGAATTATGTTATTACTGTCTAAGCATCGCAAAGCTGTATGCGCAAAGGCGTCTGACGTCACTGTGGCTTGCCTAAAACAAAGGAATTAGAGAAACATGTGCTTACAGGGGCGTCGAACCGGCTTGTCCCCCTGATGGAGCAAAGTTGCTACAGTCACAAAGACAAGCTCCGCGCTCATGGGCAATTTATATGGGGCAACTGTGCTGCGAGTATCTAAGCAGTCGTCGTGCATGGATAAAATGCAATGTTTCAAACAGATCTGATGAATTCACCTACTTTGAAAAAGTGTGCGTTAAGGGAGTCCTTTTGACACAAAGCGAAAATCTACAGTCAAGCGTCAATCAGCAGACAGCCGTGTGTTCTTTAGTCATGAGCCTGTTGTCAAAACGGCAGAAAAAAATGGTCACAGACGAAATATTGTTTCTACACTTAAAATGAACAAAGAAAAAATGAGCTAGCCTGATATAAGTCATGTTCATGACGATGCAAATGTAACGAGATTTCAAACTGTTCTGTTGCACACGTTGGGACTCATTTTATTTTTCTACAAGAATCATTTGCCATGACGGGAATCGAACCCTGGCCGCCCTGCGTTACATGGCAGATTCCTATCCGCTAGACCATTTGGGAAGATTTCATATGTAGACCCTAAGATATCTAAGTGTCATTTCGATGAGGTCTGTAGCAGAGGCCATAGAGCACACCAAACAAATAATCATGTGTTTAAATATCCTTGTCTTTTTGAAAAATTACCATTGTCACCTGCACAGGAATGCCATGCGGCCAACATTGAAGAAATGTGCTTCTCAAATCTGTCATTAACACTGTTTTCCACACGCTTTTTTCATTGCATTGCCATATAATCAATTGGTCATTGATGCGTCACGAATAACGACAATGCGTCGAAAATTAAAGAAATGTAAAAATGAATTATGTTATTACTGTCTAAGCATCGCAAAGCTGTATGCGCAAAGGCGTCTGACGTCACTGTGGCTTGCCTGAAACAAAGGAATTAGAGAAACATGTGCTTTCAGGGGCGTCTAACCGGCTTGTCCCCCTGATGGAGCAAAGTTGCTACAGTGACAAAGACAAGCTCCGCGCTCATGGGCAATTTATATGGGGCAACTGTGCTGCGAGTATCTAAGCAGTCGTCGTGCATAGATAAAATGCAATGTTTCAAACAGATCTGATGAATTCACCTACTTTGAAAAAGTGTGCGTTAAGGGAGTCCTTTTGACATAAAGCGAAAATCTACAGTCAAGCGTCAATCAGCAGACAGCCGTGTGTTCTTTAGTCATGAGCCTGTTGTCAAAACGGCAGAAAAAAATTGTCACAGACGAAATATTGTTTCTACACTTAAAATGAACAAAGAAAAAATGAGCTAGCCTGATATAAGTCATGTTCATGACGATGCAAATGTAACGAGATTTCAAACTGTTCTGTTGCACACGTTGGGACTCATTTTATTTTTCTACAAGAATCATTTGTCATGACGGGAATCGAACCCGGGCCACCCTGCGTTACAAGGCAGATTCCTATCCGCTAGACCATTTGGGAAGATTTCATATGTAGACCCTAAGATATCTCAGTGTCATTTCGATGAGGTCTGTAGCAGAGGCCATAGAGCACACCAAACAAATAATCATGTGTTTAAATATCCTTGTCGTTTTGAAAAATTACCATTGTCACCTGCACAGGAATGCCATGCGGCCAACATTGAAGAAATGTGCTTCTCAAATCTGTCATTAACACTGTTTTTCCACACGCTTTTTTCATTGCATTGCCATATAATCAATTGGTCATTGATGCGTCACGAATAACGACAATGCGTCGAAAATTAAAGAAATGTAAACATGAATTATGTTATTACTGTCTAAGCATCGCAAAGCTGTATGCGCAAAGGCGTCTGACGTCACTGTGGCTTGCCTAAAACAAAGGAATTAGAGAAACATGTGCTTACAGGGGCGTCGAACCGGCTTGTCCCCCTGATGGAGCAAAGTTGCTACAGTCACAAAGACAAGCTCCGCGCTCATGGGCAATTTATATGGGGCAACTGTGCTGCGAGTATCTAAGCAGTCGTCGTGCATGGATAAAATGCAATGTTTCAAACAGATCTGATGAATTCACCTACTTTGAAAAAGTGTGCGTTAAGGGAGTCCTTTTGACACAAAGCGAAAATCTACAGTCAAGCGTCAATCAGCAGACAGCCGTGTGTTCTTTAGTCATGAGCCTGTTGTCAAAACGGCAGAAAAAAATGGTCACAGACGAAATATTGTTTCTACACTTAAAATGAACAAAGAAAAAATGAGCTAGCCTGATATAAGTCATGTTCATGACGATGCAAATGTAACGAGATTTCAAACTGTTCTGTTGCACACGTTGGGACTCATTTTATTTTTCTACAAGAATCATTTGTCATGACAGGAATCGAACCCGGGCCACCCTGCGTTACAAGGCAGATTCCTATCCGCTAGACCATTTGGGAAGATTTCATATGTAGACCCTAAGATATCTCAGTGTCATTTCGATGAGGTCTGTAGCAGAGGCCATAGAGCACACCAAACAAATAATCATGTGTTTAAATATTCTTGTCGTTTTGAAAAATTACCATTGTCACCTGCACAGGAATGCCATGCGGCCAACATTGAAGAAATGTGCTTCTCAAATCTGTCATTAACACTGTTTTCCACACGCTTTTTTCATTGCATTGCCATATAATCAATTGGTCATTGATGCGTCACGAATAACGACAATGCGTCGAAAATTAAAGAAATGTAAACATGAATTATGTTATTACTGTCTAAGCATCGCAAAGCTGTATGCGCAAAGGCGTCTGACGTCACTGTGGCTTGCCTAAAACAAAGGAATTAGAGAAACATGTGCTTACAGGGGCGTCGAACCGGCTTGTCCCCCTGATGGAGCAAAGTTGCTACAGTCACAAAGACAAGCTCCGCGCTCATGGGCAATTTATATGGGGCAACTGTGCTGCGAGTATCTAAGCAGTCGTCGTGCATGGATAAAATGCAATGTTTCAAACAGATCTGATGAATTCACCTACTTTGAAAAAGTGTGCGTTAAGGGAGTCCTTTTGACACAAAGCGAAAATCTACAGTCAAGCGTCAATCAGCAGACAGCCGTGTGTTCTTTAGTCATGAGCCTGTTGTCAAAACGGCAGAAAAAAATGGTCACAGACGAAATATTGTTTCTACACTTAAAATGAACAAAGAAAAAATGAGCTAGCCTGATATAAGTCATGTTCATGACGATGCAAATGTAACGAGATTTCAAACTGTTCTGTTGCACACGTTGGGACTCATTTTATTTTTCTACAAGAATCATTTGTCATGACGGGAATCGAACCCGGGCCACCCTGCGTTACAAGGCAGATTCCTATCCGCTAGACCATTTGGGAAGATTTCATATGTAGACCCTAAGATATCTAAGTGTCATTTCGATGAGGTCTGTAGCAGAGGCCATAGAGCACACCAAACAAATAATCATGTGTTTAAATATCCTTGTCTTTTTGAAAAATTACCATTGTCACCTGCACAGGAATGCCATGCGGCCAACATTGAAGAAATGTGCTTCTCAAATCTGTCATTAACACTGTTTTCCACACGCTTTTTTCATTGCATTGCCATATAATCAATTGGTCATTGATGCGTCACGAATAACGACAATGCGTCGAAAATTAAAGAAATGTAAAAATGAATTATGTTATTACTGTCTAAGCATCGCAAAGCTGTATGCGCAAAGGCGTCTGACGTCACTGTGGCTTGCCTGAAACAAAGGAATTAGAGAAACATGTGCTTTCAGGGGCGTCTAACCGGCTTGTCCCCCTGATGGAGCAAAGTTGCTACAGTGACAAAGACAAGCTCCGCGCTCATGGGCAATTTATATGGGGCAACTGTGCTGCGAGTATCTAAGCAGTCGTCGTGCATAGATAAAATGCAATGTTTCAAACAGATCTGATGAATTCACCTACTTTGAAAAAGTGTGCGTTAAGGGAGTCCTTTTGACATAAAGCGAAAATCTACAGTCAAGCGTCAATCAGCAGACAGCCGTGTGTTCTTTAGTCATGAGCCTGTTGTCAAAACGGCAGAAAAAAATTGTCACAGACGAAATATTGTTTCTACACTTAAAATGAACAAAGAAAAAATTAGCTAGCCTGATATAAGTCATGTTCATGACGATGCAAATGTAACGAGATTTCAAACTGTTCTGTTGCACACGTTGGGACTCATTTTATTTTCCTACAAGAATCATTTGTCATGACGGGAATCGAACCCGGGCCACCCTGCGTTACAAGGCAGATTCCTATCCGCTAGACCATTTGGGAAGATTTCATATGTAGACCCTAAGATATCTCAGTGTCATTTCGATGAGGTCTGTAGCAGAGGCCATAGAGCACACCAAACAAATAATCATGTGTTTAAATATCCTTGTCGTTTTGAAAAATTACCATTGTCACCTGCACAGGAATGCCATGCGGCCAACATTGAAGAAATGTGCTTCTCAAATCTGTCATTAACACTGTTTTCCACACGCTTTTTTCATTGCATTGCCATATAATCAATTGGTCATTGATGCGTCACGAATAACGACAATGCGTCGAAAATTAAAGAAATGTAAACATGAATTATGTTATTACTGTCTAAGCATCGCAAAGCTGTATGCGCAAAGGCGTCTGACGTCACTGTGGCTTGCCTAAAACAAAGGAATTAGAGAAACATGTGCTTACAGGGGCGTCGAACCGGCTTGTCCCCCTGATGGAGCAAAGTTGCTACAGTCACAAAGACAAGCTCCGCGCTCATGGGCAATTTATATGGGGCAACTGTGCTGCGAGTATCTAAGCAGTCGTCGTGCATGGATAAAATGCAATGTTTCAAACAGATCTGATGAATTCACCTACTTTGAAAAAGTGTGCGTTAAGGGAGTCCTTTTGACATAAAGCGAAAATCTACAGTCAAGCGTCAATCAGCAGACAGCCGTGTGTTCATTAGTCATGAGCCTGTTGTCAAAACGGCAGAAAAAAATGGTCACAGACAAAATATTGTTTCTACACTTAAAATGAACAAAGAAAAAATGAGCTAGCCTGATATAAGTCATGTTCATGACGATGCAAATGTAACGAGATTTCAAACTGTTCTGTTGCACACGTTGGGACTCATTTTATTTTTCTACAAGAATCATTTGTCATGACGGGAATCGAACCCGGGCCACCCTGCGTTACAAGGCAGATTCCTATCCGCTAGACCATTTGGGAAGATTTCATATGTAGACCCTAAGATATCTCAGTGTCATTTCGATGAGGTCTGTAGCAGAGGCCATAGAGCACACCAAACAAATAATCATGTGTTTAAATATCCTTGTCGTTTTGAAAATTTACCATTGTCACCTGCACAGGAATGCCATGCGGCCAACATTGAAGAAATGTGCTTCTCAAATCTGTCATTAACACTGTTTTCCACACGCTTTTTTCATTGCATTGCCATATAATCAATTGGTCATTGATGCGTCACGAATAACGACAATGCGTCGAAAATTAAAGAAATGTAAACATGAATTATGTTATTACTGTCTAAGCATCGCAAAGCTGTATGCGCAAAGGCGTCTGACGTCACTGTGGCTTGCCTAAAACAAAGGAATTAGAGAAACATGTGCTTACAGGGGCGTCGAACCGGCTTGTCCCCCTGATGGAGCAAAGTTGCTACAGTCACAAAGACAAGCTCCGCGCTCATGGGCAATTTATATGGGGCAACTGTGCTGCGAGTATCTAAGCAGTCGTCGTGCATGGATAAAATGCAATGTTTCAAACAGATCTGATGAATTCACCTACTTTGAAAAAGTGTGCGTTAAGGGAGTCCTTTTGACACAAAGCGAAAATTTACAGTCAAGCGTCAATCAGCAGACAGCCGTGTGTTCTTTAGTCATGAGCCTGTTGTCAAAACGGCAGAAAAAAATGGTCACAGACGAAATATTGTTTCTACACTTAAAATGAACAAAGAAAAAATGAGCTAGCCTGATATAAGTCATGTTCATGACGATGCAAATGTAACGAGATTTCAAACTGTTCTGTTGCACACGTTGGGACTCATTTTATTTTTCTACAAGAATCATTTGTCATGACGGGAATCGAACCCGGGCCACCCTGCGTTACAAGGCAGATTCCTATCCGCTAGACCATTTGGGAAGATTTCATATGTAGACCCTAAGATATCTAAGTGTCATTTCGATGAGGTCTGTAGCAGAGGCCATAGAGCACACCAAACAAATAATCATGTGTTTAAATATCCTTGTCGTTTTGAAAAATTACCATTGTCACCTGCACAGGAATGCCATGAGGCCAACATTGAAGAAATGTGCTTCTCAAATCTGTCATTAACACTGTTTTCCACACGCTTTTTTCATTGCATTGCCATATAATCAATTGGTCATTGATGCGTCACGAATAACGACAATGCGTCGAAAATTAAAGAAATGTAAACATGAATTATGTTATTACTGTCTAAGCATCGCAAAGCTGTATGCGCAAAGGCGTCTGACGTCACTGTGGCTTGCCTGAAACAAAGGAATTAGAGAAACATGTGCTTACAGGGGCGTCGAACCGGCTTGTCCCCCTGATGGAGCAAAGTTGCTACAGTGACAAAGACAAGCTCCGCGCTCATGGGCAATTTATATGGGGCAACTGTGCTGCGAGTATCTAAGCAGTCGTCGTGCATGGATAAAATGCAATGTTTCAAACAGATCTGATGAATTCACCTACTTTGAAAAAGTGTGCGTTAAGGGAGTCCTTTTGACACAAAGCGAAAATCTACAGTCAAGCGTCAATCAGCAGACAGCCGTGTGTTCTTTAGTCATGAGCCTGTTGTCAAAACGGCAGAAAAAAATGGTCACAAACGAAATATTGTTTCTACACTTAAAATGAACAAAGAAAAAATGAGCTAGCCTGATATAAGTCATGTTCATGACGATGCAAATGTAACGAGATTTCGAACTGTTCTGTTGCACACGTTGGGACTCATTTTATTTTTCTACAAGAATCATTTGCCATGACGGGAATCGAACACGGGCCGCCCTGCGTTACAAGGCAGATTCCTATCCTCTAGACCATTTGGGAAGATTTCATATGTAGACCCTAAGATATCTAATTGTCATTTCGATGAGGTCTGTAGCAGAGGCCATAGAGCACACCAAACAAATAATCATGTGTTTAAATATCCTTGTCGTTTTGAAAAATTACCATTGTCACCTGCACAGGAATGCCATGCGGCCAACATTGAAGAAATGTGCTTCTCAAATCTGTCATTAACACTGTTTTCCACACGCTTTTTTCATTGCATTGCCATATAATCAATTGGTCATTGATGCGTCACGAATAACGACAATGCGTCGAAAATTAAAGAAATGTAAACATGAATTATGTTATTACTGTCTAAGCATCGCAAAGCTGTATGCGCAAAGGCGTCTGACGTCACTGTGGCTTGCCTGAAACAAAGGAATTAGTGAAACATGTGCTTACAGGGGCGTCGAACCGGCTTGTCCCCCTGATGGAGCAAAGTTGCTACAGTGACAAAGACAAGCTCCGCGCTCATGGGCAATTTATATGGGGCAACTGTGCTGCGAGTATCTAAGCTGTCGTCGTGCATGGATAAAATGCAATGTTTCAAACAGATCTGATGAATTCACCTACTTTGAAAAAGTGTGCGTTAAGGGAGTCCTTTTGACACAAAGCGAAAATCTACAGTCAAGCGTCAATCAGCAGACAGCCGTGTGTTCTTTAGTCATGAGCCTGTTGTCAAAACGGCAGAAAAAAATGGTCACAAACGAAATATTGTTTCTACACTTAAAATGAACAAAGAAAAAATGAGCTAGCCTGATATAAGTCATGTTCATGACGATGCAAATGTAACGAGATTTCGAACTGTTCTGTTGCACACGTTGGGACTCATTTTATTTTTCTACAAGAATCATTTGCCATGACGGGAATCGAACCCGGGCCGCCCTGCTTTCCAAGGCAGATTCCTATCCGCTAGACCATTTGGGAAGATTTCATATATGCACCCTAAGATATCTAAGTGTCATTTCGATGAGGTCTGTAGCAGAGGCCATAGAGCACACCAAACAAATAATCACGTGTTTAAATATCCTTGTCGTTTTGAAAAATTACCATTGTCACCTGCACAGGAATGCCATGCGGCCAACATTGAAGAAATGTGCTTCTCAAATCTGTCATTAACACTGTTTTCCACACGCTTTTTTCATTGCATTGCCATATAATCAATTGGTCATTGATGCGTCACAAATAACGACAATGCGTCGAAAATTAAAGAAATGTAAACATGAATTATGTTATTACTGTCTAAGCATCGCAAAGCTGTATGCGCAAAGGCGTCTGACGTCACTGTGGCTTGCCTGAAACAAAGGAATTAGAGAAACATGTGCTTACAGGGGCGTCGAACCGGCTTGTCCCCCTGATGGAGCAAAGTTGCTACAGTGACAAAGACAAGCTCCGCACTCATGGGCAATTTATATGGGGCAACTGTGCTGCGAGTATCTAAGCAGTCGTCGTGCATGGATAAAATGCAATGTTTCAAACAGATCTGATGAATTCACCTACTTTGAAAAAGGGTGCGTTAAGGGAGTCCTTTTGACACAAAGCGAAAATCTACAGTCAAGCGTCAATCAGCAGACAGCCGTGTGTTCTTTAGTCATGAGCCTATTGTCAAAACGGCAGAAAAAAATGGTCACAAACGAAATATTGTTTCTACACTTAAAATGAACAAAGAAAAAATGAGCTAGCCTGATATAAGTCATGTTCATGACGATGCAAATGTAACGAGATTTCAAACTGTTCTGTTGCACACGTTGGGACTCATTTTATTTTTCTACAAGAATCATTTGCCAAGACGGGAATCGAACCCGGGCCGCCCTGCGTTACAAGGCAGATTCCTATCCGCTAGACCATTTGGGAAGATTTCATATGTAGACCCTAAGATATCTAAGTGTCATTTCGATGAGGTCTGTAGCAGAGGCCATAGAGCACACCAAACAAATAATCATGTGTTTAAATATCCTTGTCTTTTTGAAAAATTACCATTGTCACCTGCACAGGAATGCCATGCGGCCAACATTGAAGAAATGTGCTTCTCAAATCTGTCATTAACACTGTTTTCCACACGCTTTTTTCATTGCATTGCCATATAATCAATTGGTCATTGATGCGTCACGAATAACGACAATGCGTCGAAAATTAAAGAAATGTAAACATGAATTATGTTATTACTGTCTAAGCATCGCAAAGCTGTATGCGCAAAGGCGTCTGACGTCACTGTGGCTTGCCTGAAACAAAGGAATTAGAGAAACATGTGCTTTCAGGGGCGTCGAACCGGCTTGTCCCCCTGATGGAGCAAAGTTGCTACAGTGACAAAGACAAGCTCCGCGCTCATGGGCAATTTATATGGGGCAACTGTGCTGCGAGTATCTAAGCAGTCGTCGTGCATAGATAAAATGCAATGTTTCAAACAGATCTGATGAATTCACCTACTTTGAAAAAGTGTGCGTTAAGGGAGTCCTTTTGACACAAAGCGAAAATCTACAGTCAAGCGTCAATCAGCAGACAGCCGTGTGATCTTTAGTCATGAGCCTGTTGTCAAAACGGCAGAAAAAAATGGTCACTAACGAAATATTGTTTCTACACTTAAAATGAACAAAGAAAAAATGAGCTAGCCTGATATGAGTCATGTTCATGACGATGCAAATGTAACGAGATTTCAAACCGTTCTGTTGCACACGTTGAGACTCATTTTATTTTTCTACCAGAATCATTTGCCATGACGGGAATCGAACCCGGGCCGCCCTGCGTTACAAGGCAGATTCCTATCCGCTAGACCATTTGGGAAGATTTCATATGTAGACCCTAAGATATCTAAGTGTCATTTCGATGAGGTCTGTAGCAGAGGCCATAGAGCACACCAAACAAATAATCATGTGTTTAAATATCCTTGTCTTTTTGAAAAATTACCATTGTCACCTGCACAGGAATGCCATGCGGCCAACATTGAAGAAATGTGCTTCTCAAATCTGTCATTAACACTGTTTTCCACACGCTTTTTTCATTGCATTGCCATATAATCAATTGGTCATTGATGCGTCACGAATAACGACAATGCGTCGAAAATTAAAGAAATGTAAACATGAATTATGTTATTACTGTCTAAGCATCGCAAAGCTGTATGCGCAAAGGCGTCTGACGTCACTGTGGCTTGCCTGAAACAAAGGAATTAGAGAAACATGTGCTTTCAGGGGCGTCGAACCGGCTTGTCCCCCTGATGGAGCAAAGTTGCTACAGTGACAAAGACAAGCTCCGCGCTCATGGGCAATTTATATGGGGCAACTGTGCTGCGAGTATCTAAGCAGTCGTCGTGCATAGATAAAATGCAATGTTTCAAACAGATCTGATGAATTCACCTACTTTGAAAAAGTGTGCGTTAAGGGAGTCCTTTTGACACAAAGCGAAAATCTACAGTCAAGCGTCAATCAGCAGACAGCCGTGTGATCTTTAGTCATGAGCCTGTTGTCAAAACGACAGAAAAAAATGGTCACTAACGAAATATTGTTTCTACACTTAAAATGAACAAAGAAAAAATGAGCTAACCTGATATAAGTCATGTTCATGACGATGCAAATGTAACGAGATTTCGAACTGTTCTGTTGCACACGTTGAGACTCATTTTATTTTTCTACAAGAATCATTTGCCATGACGGGAATCGAACCCGGGCCGCCTTGCGTTACAAGGCAGATTCCTATCCGCTAGACCATTTGGGAAGATTTCATATGTAGACCCTAAGATATCTAAGTGTCATTTCGATGAGGTCTGTAGCAGAGGCCATAGAGCACACCAAACAAATAATCATGTGTTTAAATATCCTTGTCTTTTTGAAAAATTACCATTGTCACCTGCACAGGAATGCCATGCGGCCAACATTGAAGAAATGTGCTTCTCAAATCTGTCATTAACACTGTTTTCCACACGCTTTTTTCATTGCATTGCCATATAATCAATTGGTCATTGATGCGTCACGAATAACGACAATGCGTCGAAAATTAAAGAAATGTAAACATCAATTATGTTATTACTGTCTAAGCATCGCAAAGCTGTATGCGCAAAGGCGTCTGACGTCACTGTGGCTTGCCTGAAACAAAGGAATTAGAGAAACATGTGCTTTCAGGGGCGTCGAACCGGCTTGTCCCCCTGATGGAGCAAAGTTGCTACAGTGACAAAGACAAGCTCCGCGCTCATGGGCAATTTATATGGGGCAACTGTGCTGCGAGTATCTAAGCAGTCGTCGTGCATAGATAAAATGCAATGTTTCAAACAGATCTGATGAATTCACCTACTTTGAAAAAGTGTGCGTTAAGGGAGTCCTTTTGACACAAAGCGAAAATCTACAGTCAAGCGTCAATCAGCAGACAGCCGTGTGATCTTTAGTCATGAGCCTGTTGTCAAAACGACAGAAAAAAATGGTCACTAACGAAATATTGTTTCTACACTTAAAATGAACAAAGAAAAAATGAGCTAGCCTGATATAAGTCATGTTCATGACGATGCAAATGTAACGAGATTTCGAACTGTTCTGTTGCACACGTTGAGACTCATTTTATTTTTCTACAAGAATCATTTGCCATGACGGGAATCGAACCCGGGCCGCCTTGCGTTACAAGGCAGATTCCTATCCGCTAGACCATTTGGGAAGATTTCATATGTAGACCCTAAGATATCTAAGTGTCATTTCGATGAGGTCTGTAGCAGAGGCCATAGAGCACACCAAACAAATAATCATGTGTTTAAATATCCTTGTCGTTTTGAAAAATTACCATTGTCACCTGCACAGGAATGCCATGCGGCCAACATTGAAGAAATGTGCTTCTCAAATCTGTCATTAACACTGTTTTCCACACGCTTTTTTCATTGCATTGCCATATAATCAATTGGTCATTGATGCGTCACGAATAACGACAATGCGTCGAAAATTAAAGAAATGTAAACATGAATTATGTTATTACTGTCTAAGCATCGCAAAGCTGTATGCGTAAAGGCGTCTGACGTCACAGTGGCTTGCCTGAAACAAAGGAATTAGAGAAACATGTGCTTACAGGGGCGTCGAACCGGCTTGTCCCCCTGATGGAGCAAAGTTGCTACAGTGACAAAGACAAGCTCCGCGCTCATGGGCAATTTATATGGGGCAACTGTGCTGCGAGTATCTAAGCAGTCGTCGTGCATAGATAAAATGCAATGTTTCAAACAGATCTGATGAATTCACCTACTTTGAAAAAGTGTGCGTTAAGGGAGTCCTTTTGACACAAAGCGAAAATCTACAGTCAAGCGTCAATCAGCAGACAGCCGTGTGTTCTTTAGTCATGAGCCTGTTGTCAAAACGGCAGAAAAAAATGGTCACAGACGAAATATTGTTTCTACACTTAAAATGAACAAAGAAAAAATGAGCTAGCCTGATATAAGTCATGTTCATGACGATGCAAATGTAACAAGATTTCAAACTGTTCTGTTGCACACGTTGGGACTCATTTTATTTTTCTACAAGAATCATTTGCCATAAAGGGAATCGAACCCGGGCCGCCCTGCGTTACAAGGCAGATTCCTATCCGCTAGACCATTTGGGAAGATTTCATATGTAGACCCTAAGATATCTAAGTGTCATTTCAATGAGGTCTGTAGCAGAGGCCATAGAGCACACCAAACAAATAATCATGTGTTTAAATATCCTTGTCTTTTTGAAAAATTACCATTGTCACCTGCACAGGAATGCCATGCGGCCAACATTGAAGAAATGTGCTTCTCAAATCTGTCATTAACACTGTTTTCCACACGCTTTTTTCATTGCATTGCCATATAATCAATTGGTCATTGATGCGTCACGAATAACGACAATGCGTCGAAAATTAAAGAAATGTAAACATGAATTATGTTATTACTGTCTAAGCATCGCAAAGCTGTATGCGCAAAGGCGTCTGACGTCACTGTGGCTTGCCTGAAACAAAGGAATTAGAGAAACATGTGCTTACAGGGGCGTCGAACCGGCTTGTCCCCCTGATGGAGCAAAGTTGCTACAGTGACAAAGACAAGCTCCGCGCTCATGGGCAATTTATATGGGGCAACTGTGCTGCGAGTATCTAAGCAGTCGTCGTGCATGGATAAAATGCAATGTTTCAAACAGATCTGATGAATTCACCTACTTTGAAAAGTGTGCGTTAAGGGAGTCCTTTTGACACAAAGCGAAAATCTACAGTCAAGCGTCAATCAGCAGACAGCCGTGTGATCTTTAGTCATGAGCCTGTTGTCAAAACGGCAGAAAAAAATGGTCACTAACGAAATATTGTTTCTACACTTAAAATGAACAAAGAAAAAATGAGCTAGCCTGATATAAGTCATGTTCATGACGATGCAAATGTAACGAGATTTCGAACTGTTCTGTTGCACACGTTGAGACTCATTTTATTTTTCTACAAGAATCATTTGCCATGACGGGAATCGAACCCGGGCCGCCTTGCGTTACAAGGCAGATTCCTATCCGCTAGACCATTTGGGAAGATTTCATATGTAGACCCTAAGATATCTAAGTGTCATTTCGATGAGGTCTGTAGCAGAGGCCATAGAGCACACCAAACAAATAATCATGTGTTTAAATATCCTTGTCGTTTTGAAAAATTACCATTGTCACCTGCACAGGAATGCCATGCGGCCAACATTGAAGAAATGTGCTTCTCAAATCTGTCATTAACACTGTTTTCCACACGCTTTTTTCATTGCATTGCCATATAATCAATTGGTCATTGATGCGTCACGAATAACGACAATGCGTCGAAAATTAAAGAAATGTAAACATGAATTATGTTATTACTGTCTAAGCATCGCAAAGCTGTATGCGTAAAGGCGTCTGACGTCACAGTGGCTTGCCTGAAACAAAGGAATTAGAGAAACATGTGCTTACAGGGGCGTCGAACCGGCTTGTCCCCCTGATGGAGCAAAGTTGCTACAGTGACAAAGACAAGCTCCGCGCTCATGGGCAATTTATATGGGGCAACTGTGCTGCGAGTATCTAAGCAGTCGTCGTGCATAGATAAAATGCAATGTTTCAAACAGATCTGATGAATTCACCTACTTTGAAAAAGTGTGCGTTAAGGGAGTCCTTTTGACACAAAGCGAAAATCTACAGTCAAGCGTCAATCAGCAGACAGCCGTGTGTTCTTTAGTCATGAGCCTGTTGTCAAAACGGCAGAAAAAAATGGTCACAGACGAAATATTGTTTCTACACTTAAAATGAACAAAGAAAAAATGAGCTAGCCTGATATAAGTCATGTTCATGACGATGCAAATGTAACAAGATTTCAAACTGTTCTGTTGCACACGTTGGGACTCATTTTATTTTTCTACAAGAATCATTTGCCATAAAGGGAATCGAACCCGGGCCGCCCTGCGTTACAAGGCAGATTCCTATCCGCTAGACCATTTGGGAAGATTTCATATGTAGACCCTAAGATATCTAAGTGTCATTTCAATGAGGTCTGTAGCAGAGGCCATAGAGCACACCAAACAAATAATCATGTGTTTAAATATCCTTGTCTTTTTGAAAAATTACCATTGTCACCTGCACAGGAATGCCATGCGGCCAACATTGAAGAAATGTGCTTCTCAAATCTGTCATTAACACTGTTTTCCACACGCTTTTTTCATTGCATTGCCATATAATCAATTGGTCATTGATGCGTCACGAATAACGACAATGCGTCGAAAATTAAAGAAATGTAAACATGAATTATGTTATTACTGTCTAAGCATCGCAAAGCTGTATGCGCAAAGGCGTCTGACGTCACTGTGGCTTGCCTGAAACAAAGGAATTAGAGAAACATGTGCTTACAGGGGCGTCGAACCGGCTTGTCCCCCTGATGGAGCAAAGTTGCTACAGTGACAAAGACAAGCTCCGCGCTCATGGGCAATTTATATGGGGCAACTGTGCTGCGAGTATCTAAGCAGTCGTCGTGCATGGATAAAATGCAATGTTTCAAACAGATCTGATGAATTCACCTACTTTGAAAAGTGTGCGTTAAGGGAGTCCTTTTGACACAAAGCGAAAATCTACAGTCAAGCGTCAATCAGCAGACAGCCGTGTGATCTTTAGTCATGAGCCTGTTGTCAAAACGGCAGAAAAAAATGGTCACTAACGAAATATTGTTTCTACACTTAAAATGAACAAAGAAAAAATGAGCTTGCCTGATATAAGTCATGTTCATGACGATGCAAATGTAACGAGATTTCGAACTGTTCTGTTGCACACGTTGAGACTCATTTTATTTTTCTACAAGAATCATTTGCCATGACGGGAATCGAACCCGGGCCGCCTTGCGTTACAAGGCAGATTCCTATCCGCTAGACCATTTGGGAAGATTTCATATGTAGACCCTAAGATATCTAAGTGTCATTTCGATGAGGTCTGTAGCAGAGGCCATAGAGCACACCAAACAAATAATCATGTGTTTAAATATCCTTGTCGTTTTGAAAAATTACCATTGTCACCTGCACAGGAATGCCATGCGGCCAACATTGAAGAAATGTGCTTCTCAAATCTGTCATTAACACTGTTTTCCACACACTTTTTTCATTGCATTGCCATATAATCAATTGGTCATTGATGCGTCACGAATAACGACAATGCGTCGAAAATTAAAGAAATGTAAACATGAATTATGTTATTACTGTCTAAGCATCGCAAAGCTGTATGCGTAAAGGCGTCTGACGTCACAGTGGCTTGCCTGAAACAAAGGAATTAGAGAAACATGTGCTTACAGGGGCGTCGAACCGGCTTGTCCCCCTGATGGAGCAAAGTTGCTACAGTGACAAAGACAAGCTCCGCGCTCATGGGCAATTTATATGGGGCAACTGTGCTGCGAGTATCTAAGCAGTCGTCGTGCATGGATAAAATGCAATGTTTCAAACAGATCTGATGAATTCACCTACTTTGAAAAAGTGTGCGTTAAGGGAGTCCTTTTGACACAAAGCGAAAATCTACAGTCAAGCGTCAATCAGCAGACAGCCGTGTGTTCTTTAGTCATGAGCCTGTTGTCAAAACGGCAGAAAAAAATGGTCACAAACGAAATATTGTTTCTACACTTAAAATGAACAAAGAAAAAATGAGCTAGCCTGATATAAGTCATGTTCATGACGATGCAAATGTAACGAGATTTCGAACTGTTCTGTTGCACACGTTGGGACTCATTTTATTTTTCTACAAGAATCATTTGCCATGACGGGAATCGAACCCGGGCCGCCCTGCGTTACGAGGCAGATTCCTATCCGCTAGACCATTTGGGAAGATTTCATATGTAGACCCTAAGATATCTAAGTGTCATTTCGATGAGGTCTGTAGCAGAGGCCAAAGAGCACACCAAACAAATAATCATGTGTTTAAATATCCTTGTCGTTTTGAAAAATTACCATTGTCACCTGCACAGGAATGCCATGCGGCCAACATTGAAGAAATGTGCTTCTCAAATCTGTCATTAACACTGTTTTCCACACGCTTTTTTCATTGCATTGCCATATAATCAATTGGTCATTGATGAGTCACGAATAACGACAATGCGTCGAAAATTAAAGAAATGTAAACATGAATTATGTTATTACTGTCTAAGCATCGCGAAGCTGTATGCGTAAAGGCGTCTGACGTCACAGTGGCTTGCCTGAAACAAAGGAATTAGAGAAACATGTGCTTACAGGGGCGTCGAACCGGCTTGTCCCCCTGATGGAGCAAAGTTGCTACAGTGACAAAGACAAGCTCCGCGCTCATGGGCAATTTATATGGGGCAACTGTGCTGCGAGTATCTAAGCAGTCGTCGTGCATAGATAAAATGCAATGTTTCAAACAGATCTGATGAATTCACCTACTTTGAAAAAGTGTGCGTTAAGGGAGTCCTTTTGACACAAAGCGAAAATCTACAGTCAAGCGTCAATCAGCAGACAGCCGTGTGTTCTTTAGTCATGAGCCTGTTGTCAAAACGGCAGAAAAAAATGGTCACAAACGAAATATTGTTTCTACACTTAAAATGAACAAAGAAAAAATGAGCTAGCCTGATATAAGTCATGTTCATGACGATGCAAATGTAACAAGATTTCAAACTGTTCTGTTGCACACGTTGAGACTCATTTTATTTTTCTACAAGAATCATTTGCCATGACGGGAATCGAACCCGAGCCGCCCTGCGTTACAAGGCAGATTCCTATCCGCTAGACCATTTGGGAAGATTTCATATGTAGACCCTAAGATATCTAAGTGTCATTTCGATGAGGTCTGTAGCAGAGGCCATAGAGCACACCAAACAAATAATCATGTGTTTAAATATCCTTGTCGTTTTGAAAAATTAACATTGTCACCTGCACAGGAATGCCATGCGGCCAACATTGAAGAAATGTGCTTCTCAAATCTGTCATTAACACTGTTTTCCACACGCTTTTTTCATTGCATTGCCATAAAATCAATTGGTCATTGATGCGTCACGAATAACGACAATGCGTCGAAAATTAAAGAAATGTAAACATGAATTATGTTATTACTGTCTAAGCATCGCAAAGCTGTATGCGCAAACGCGTCTGACGTCACGGTGGCTTGTCTGAAACAAAGGAATTAGAGAAACATGTGCTTACAGGGGCGTCGAACCGGCTTGTCCCCATGATGGAGCAAAGTTGCTACAGTCACAAAGACAAGCTCCGCGCTCATGGGCAATTTATATGGGGCAACTGTGCTGCGAGTATCTAAGCAGTCGTCGTGCATGGATAAAATGCAATGTTTCAAACAGATCTGATGAATTCACCTTCTTTGAAAAAGTGTGCGTTAAGGGAGTCCTTTTGACACAAAGCGAAAATCTACAGTCAAGCGTCAATCAGCAGACACCCGTGTGTTCTTTAGTCATGAGCCATTTGTCAAAACGGCAGAAAAAAATGGTCACTAACGAAATATTGTTTCTACACTTAAAATGAACAAAGAAAAAATGAGCTAGCCTGATATAAGTCATGTTCATGACGATGCAAATGTAACGAGATTTCAAACTGTTCTGTTGCACACGTTGGGACTCATTTTATTTCTCTACAAGAATCATTTGCCATGACGGGAATCGAAGCCGGGCCGCCCTGCGTTACAAGGCAGATTCCTATCCGCAAGACCATTTGGGAAGATTTCATATGTAGACCCTAAGATATCTAAGTGTCATTTCGATGAGGTCTGTAGCAGAGGCCATAGAGCACACCAAACAAATAATCATATGTTTAAATATCCTTGTCGTTTTGAAAAATTACCATTGTCACCTGCACAGGAATGCCATGCGGCCAACATTGAAGAAATGTGCTTCTCAAATCTGTCATTAACACTGTTTTCCACACGCTTTTTTCATTGCATTGCCATATAATCAATTGGTCATTGATGCGTCACGAATAACGACAATGCGTCGAAAATTAAAGAAATGTAAACATGAATTATGTTATTACTGTCTAAGCATCGCAAAGCTGTATGCGTAAAGGCGTCTGACGTCACAGTGGCTTGCCTGAAACAAAGGAATTAGAGAAACATGTGCTTACAGGGGCGTCGAACCGGCTTGTCCCCCTGATGGAGCAAAGTTGCTACAGTGACAAAGACAAGCTCCGCGCTCATGGGCAATTTATATGGGGCAACTGTGCTGCGAGTATCTAAGCAGTCGTCGTGCATGGATAAAATGCAATGTTTCAAACAGATCTGATGAATTCACCTACTTTGAAAAAGTGTGCGTTAAGGGAGTCCTTTTGACACAAAGCGAAAATCTACAGTCAAGCGTCAATCAGCAGACAGCCGTGTGTTCTTTAGTCATGAGCCTGTTGTCAAAACGGCAGAAAAAAATGGTCACAAACGAAATATTGTTTCTACACTTAAAATGAACAAAGAAAAAATGAGCTAGCCTGATATAAGTCATGTTCATGACGATGCAAATGTAACGAGATTTCAAACTGTTCTGTTGCACACGTTGAGACTCATTTTATTTTTCTACAAGAATCATTTGCCATGACGGGAATCGAACCCGGGCCGCCCTGCGTTACAAGGCAGATTCCTATCCGCTAGACCATTTGGGAAGATTTCATATGTAGACCCTAAGATATCTAAGTGTCATTTCGATGAGGTCTGTAGCAGAGGCCATAGAGCACACCAAACAAATAATCATGTGTTTAAATATCCTTGTCGTTTTGAAAAATTACCATTGTCACCTGCACAGGAATGCCATGCGGCCAACATTGAAGAAATGTGCTTCTCAAATCTGTCATTAACACTGTTTTCCACACGCTTTTTTCATTGCATTGCCATAAAATCAATTGGTCATTGATGCGTCACGAATAACGACAATGCGTCGAAAATTAAAGAAATGTAAACATGAATTATGTTATTACTGTCTAAGCATCGCAAAGCTGTATGCGCAAAGGCGTCTGACGTCACGGTGGCTTGTCTGAAACAAAGGAATTAGAGAAACATGTGCTTACAGAGGCGTCGAACCGGCTTGTCCCCATGATGGAGCAAAGTTGCTACAGTCACAAAGACAAGCTCCGCGCTCATGGGCAATTTATATGGGGCAACTGTGCTGCGAGTATCTAAGCAGTCGTCGTGCATGGATAAAATGCAATGTTTCAAACAGATCTGATGAATTCACCTTCTTTGAAAAAGTGTGCGTTAAGGGAGTCCTTTTGACACAAAGCGAAAATCTACAGTCAAGCGTCAATCAGCAGACACCCGTGTGTTCTTTAGTCATGAGCCATTTGTCAAAACGGCAGAAAAAAATGGTCACTAACGAAATATTGTTTCTACACTTAAAATGAACAAAGAAAAAATGAGCTAGCCTGATATAAGTCATGTTCATGACGATGCAAATGTAACGAGATTTCAAACTGTTCTGTTGCACACGTTGGGACTCATTTTATTTCTCTACAAGAATCATTTGCCATGACGGGAATCGAAGCCGGGCCGCCCTGCGTTACAAGGCAGATTCCTATCCGCAAGACCATTTGGGAAGATTTCATATGTAGACCCTAAGATATCTAAGTGTCATTTCGATGAGGTCTGTAGCAGAGGCCATAGAGCACACCAAACAAATAATCATATGTTTAAATATCCTTGTCGTTTTGAAAAATTACCATTGTCACCTGCACAGGAATGCCATGCGGCCAACATTGAAGAAATGTGCTTCTCAAATCTGTCATTAACACTGTTTTCCACACGCTTTTTTCATTGCATTGCCATATAATCAATTGGTCATTGATGCGTCACGAATAACGACAATGCGTCGAAAATTAAAGAAATGTAAACATGAATTATGTTATTACTGTCTAAGCATCGCAAAGCTGTATGCGCAAAGGCGTCTGACGTCACTGTGGCTTGCCTGAAACAAAGGAATTAGAGAAACATGTGCTTTCAGGAGCGTCGAACCGGCTTGTCCCCCTGATGGAGCAAAGTTGCTACAGTGACAAAGACAAGCTCCGCGCTCATGGGCAATTTATATGGGGCAACTGTGCTGCGAGTATCTAAGCAGTCGTCGTGCATGGATAAAATGCAATGTTTCAAACAGATCTGATGAATTCACCTACTTTGAAAAAGTGTGCGTTAAGGGAGTCCTTTTGACACAAAGCGAAAATCTACAGTCAAGCGTCAATCAGCAGAGAGCTGTGTGTTCTTTAGTCATGAGCCTGTTGTCAAAACGGCAGAAGAAAATGGTCACAAACGAAATATTGTTTCTACACTTAAAATGAACAAAGAAAAAATGAGCTAGCCTGATATAAGTCATGTTCATGACGATGCAAATGTAACGAGATTTCGAACTGTTCTGTTGCACACGTTGGGACTCATTTTATTTTTCTACAAGAATCATTTGCCATGACGGGAATCGAACCCGGGCCGCCCTGCGTTACAAGGCAGATTCCTATCCGCTAGACCATTTGGGAAGATTTCATATGTGCACCCTAAGATATCTAAGTGTCATTTCGATGAGGTCTGTAGCAGAGGCCATAGAGCACACCAAACAAATAATCATGTGTTTAAATATCCTTGTCGTTTTGAAAAATTACCATTGTCACCTGCACAGGAATGCCATGCGGCCAACATTGAAGAAATGTGCTTCTCAAATCTGTCATTAACACTGTTTTCCACACGCTTTTTTCATTGCATTGCCATAAAATCAATTGGTCATTGATGCGTCACGAATAACGACAATGCGTCGAAAATTAAAGAAATGTAAACATGAATTATGTTATTACTGTCTAAGCATCGCAAAGCTGTATGCGCAAAGGCGTCTGACGTCACGGTGGCTTGTCTGAAACAAAGGAATTAGAGAAACATGTGCTTACAGGGGCGTCGAACCGGCTTGACCCCATGATGGAGCAAAGTTGCTACAGTCACAAAGACAAGCTCCGCGCTCATGGGCAATTTATATGGGGCAACTGTGCTGCGAGTATCTAAGCAGTCGTCGTGCATGGATAAAATGCAATGTTTCAAACAGATCTGATGAATTCACCTTCTTTGAAAAAGTGTGCGTTAAGGGAGTCCTTTTGACACAAAGCGAAAATCTACAGTCAAGCGTCAATCAGCAGACACCCGTGTGTTCTTTAGTCATGAGCCATTTGTCAAAACGGCAGAAAAAAATGGTCACTAACGAAATATTGTTTCTACACTTAAAATGAACAAAGAAAAAATGAGCTAGCCTGATATAAGTCATGTTCATGACGATGCAAATGTAACGAGATTTCGAACTGTTCTGTTGCACACGTTGGGACTCATTTTATTTTTCTACAAGAATCATTTGCCATGACGGGAATCGAACCCGGGCCGCCCTGCGTTACAAGGCAGATTCCTATCCGCTAGACCATTTGGGAAGATTTCATATGTGCACCCTAAGATATCTAAGTGTCATTTCGATGAGGTCTGTCGCAGAGGCCATAGAGCACACCAAACAAATAATCATGTGTTTAAATATCCTTGTCGTTTTGAAAAATTACCATTGTCACCTGCACAGGAATGCCATGCGGCCAACATTGAAGAAATGTGCTTCTCAAATCTGTCATTAACACTGTTTTCCACACGCTTTTTTCATTGCATTGCCATATAATCAATTGGTCATTGATGCGTCACGAATAACGACAATGCGTCGAAAATTAAAGAAATGTAAACATTAATTATGTTATTACTGTCTAAGCATCGCAAAGCTGAATGCGTAAAGGCGTCTGACGTCACAGTGGCTTGCTTGAAACAAAGGAATTAGAGAAACATGTGCTTACAGGGGCGTCGAACCGGCTTGTCCCCCTGATGGAGCAAAGTTGCTACAGTGACAAAGACAAGCTCCGCGCTCATGGGCAATTTATATGGGGCAACTGTGCTGCGAGTATCTAAGCAGTCGTCGTGCATGGATAAAATGCAATGTTTCAAACAGATCTGATGAATTCACCTACTTTGAAAAAGTGTGCGTTAAGGGAGTCCTTTTGACACAAAGCCAAAATCTACAGTCAAGCGTCAATCAGCAGACAGCCTTGTGTTCTTTAGTCATGAGCCTGTTGTCAAAACGGCAGAAAAAAATGGTCACAAACGAAATATTGTTTCTACACTTAAAATGAACAAAGAAAAAATGAGCTAGCCTGATATAAGTCATGTTCATGACGATGCAAATGTAACGAGATTTCGAACTGTTCTGTTGCACACGTTGGGACTCATTTTATTTTTCTACAAGAATCATTTGCCATGACGGGAATCGAACCCCGGCCTCCCTGCGTTACAAGGCAGATTCCTATCCGCTAGACCATTTGGGAAGATTTCATATGTAGACCCTAAGATATCTAAGTGTCATTTCGATGAGGTCTGTAGCAGAGGCCATAGAGCACACCAAACAAATAATCATGTGTTTAAATATCCTTGTCGTTTTGAAAAATTACCATTGTCACCTGCACAGGAATGCCATGCGGCCAACATTGAAGAAATGTGCTTCTCAAATCTGTCATTAACACTGTTTTCCACACGCTTTTTTCATTGCATTGCCATATAATCAATTGGTCATTGATGCTTCACGAATAACGACAATGCGTCGAAAATTAAAGAAATGTAAACATGATTTATGTTATTACTGTCTAAGCATCGCAAAGCTGTATGCGCAAAGGCGTCTGACGTCACGGTGGCTTGTCTGAAACAAAGGAATTAGAGAAACATGTGCTTACAGGGGCGTCGAACCGGCTTGTCCCCATGATGGAGCAAAGTTGCTACAGTCACAAAGACAAGCTCCGCGCTCATGGGCAATTTATATGGGGCAACTGTGCTGCGAGTATCTAAGCAGTCGTCGTGCATGGATAAAATGCAATGTTTCAAACAGATCTGATGAATTCACCTTCTTTGAAAAAGTGTGCGTTAAGGGAGTCCTTTTGACACAAAGCGAAAATCTACAGTCAAGCGTCAATCAGCAGACACCCGTGTGTTCTTTAGTCATGAGCCATTTGTCAAAACGGCAGAAAAAAATGGTCACTAACGAAATATTGTTTCTACACTTAAAATGAACAAAGAAAAAATGAGCTAGCCTGATATAAGTCATGTTCATGACGATGCAAATGTAACGAGATTTCAAACTGTTCTGTTGCACACGTTGAGACTCATTTTATTTTTCTACAAGAATCATTTGCCATGACAGGAATCGAACCCGGGCCGCCCTGCGTTACAAGGCAGATTCCTATCCGCTAGACCATTTGGGAAGATTTCATATGTAGACCCTAAGATATCTAAGTGTCATTTCGACGAGGTCTGTAGCAGAGGCCATAGAGCACACCAAACAAATAATCATGTGTTTAAATATCCTTGTCGTTTTGAAAAATTACCATTGTCACCTGCACAGGAATGCCATGCGGCCAACATTGAAGAAATGTGCTTCTCAAATCTGTCATTAACACTGTTTTCCAAACGCTTTTTTCATTGCATTGCCATATAATCAATTGGTCATTGATGCATCACGAATAACGACAATGCGTCGAAAATTAAAGAAATGTAAACATGAATTATGTTATTACTGTCTAAGCATCGCAAAGCTGTATGCGTAAAGGCGTCTGACGTCACAGTGGCTTGCCTGAAACAAAGGAATTAGAGAAACATGTGCTTACAGGGGCGTCGAACCGGCTTGTCCCCCTGATGGAGCAAAGTTGCTACAGTGACAAAGACAAGCTCCGCGCTCATGGGCAATTTATATGGGGCAACTGTGCTGCGAGTATCTAAGCAGTCGTCGTGCATGGATAAAATGCAATGTTTCAAACAGATCTGATGAATTCACCTACTTTGAAAAAGTGTGCGTTAAGGGAGTCCTTTTGACACAAAGCGAAAATCTACAGTCAAGCGTCAATCAGCAGACAGCCGTGTGTTCTTTAGTCATGAGCCTGTTGTCAAAACGGCAGAAAAAAATGGTCACAAACGAAATATTGTTTCTACACTTAAAATGAACAAAGAAAAAATGAGCTAGCCTGATATAAGTCATGTTCATGACGATGCAAATGTAACGAGATTTCGAACTGTTCTGTTGCACACGTTGGGACTCATTTTATTTTTCTACAAGAATCATTTGCCATGACGGGAATCGAACCCGGGCCTCCCTGCGTTACAAGGCAGATTCCTATCCGCTAGACCATTTGGGAAGATTTCATATGTAGACCCTAAGATATCTAAGTGTCATTTCGATGAGGTCTGTAGCAGAGGCCATAGAGCACACCAAACAAATAATCATGTGTTTAAATATCCTTGTCGTTTTGAAAAATTACCATTGTCACCTGCACAGGAATGCCATGCGGCCAACATTGAAGAAATGTGCTTCTCAAATCTGTCATTAACACTGTTTTCCACACGCTTTTTTCATTGCATTGCCATATAATCAATTGGTCATTGATGCGTCACGAATAACGACAATGCGTCGAAAATTAAAGAAATGTAAACATGAATTATGTTATTACTGTCTAAGCATCGCAAAGCTTTATGCGTAAAGGCGTCTGACGTCACAGTGGCTTGCCTGAAACAAAGGAATTAGAGAAACATGTGCTTACAGGGGCGTCGAACCGGCTTGTCCCCCTGATGGAGCAAAGTTGCTACAGTGACAAAGACAAGCTCCGCGCTCATGGGCAATTTATATGGGGCAACTGTGCTGCGAGTATCTAAGCAGTCGTCGTGCATGGATAAAATGCAATGTTTCAAACAGATCTGATGAATTCACCTACTTTGAAAAAGTGTGCGTTAAGGGAGTCCTTTTGACACAAAGCGAAAATCTACAGTCAAGCGTCAATCAGCAGACAGCCGTGTGTTCTTTAGTCATGAGCCTGTTGTCAAAACGGCAGAAAAAAATGGTCACAAACGAAATATTGTTTCTACACTTAAAATGATCAAAGAAAAAATGAGCTAGCCTGATATAAGTCATGTTCATGACGATGCAAATGTAACGAGATTTCGAACTGTTCTGTTGCACACGTTGGGACTCATTTTATTTTTCTACAAGAATCATTTGCCATGACGGGAATCGAACCCGGGCCTCCCTGCGTTACAAGGCAGATTCCTATCCGCTAGACCATTTGGGAAGATTTCATATGTAGACCCTAAGATATCTAAGTGTCATTTCGATGAGGTCTGTAGCAGAGGCCATAGAGCACACCAAACAAATAATCATGTGTTTAAATATCCTTGTCGTTTTGAAAAATTACCATTGTCACCTGCACAGGAATGCCATGCGGCCAACATTGAAGAAATGTGCTTCTCAAATCTGTCATTAACACTGTTTTCCACACGCTTTTTTCATTGCATTGCCATATAATCAATTGGTCATTGATGCGTCACGAATAACGACAATGCGTCGAAAATTAAAGAAATGTAAACATGAATTATGTTATTACTGTCTAAGCATCGCAAAGCTTTATGCGTAAAGGCGTCTGACGTCACAGTGGCTTGCCTGAAACAAAGGAATTAGAGAAACAT
This sequence comes from Argentina silus, assembly GCF_951799395.1. Lineage (NCBI taxonomy): Eukaryota > Metazoa > Chordata > Actinopteri > Argentiniformes > Argentinidae > Argentina > Argentina silus. The sequence goes on along the minus strand of NW_028152597.1, from coordinate 248,358 downwards.
GTGCTTACAGGGGCGTCGAACCGGCTTGTCCCCCTGATGGAGCAAAGTTGCTACAGTGACAAAGACAAGCTCCGCGCTCATGGGCAATTTATATGGGGCAACTGTGCTGCGAGTATCTAAGCAGTCGTCGTGCATGGATAAAATGCAATGTTTCAAACAGATCTGATGAATTCACCTACTTTGAAAAAGTGTGCGTTAAGGGAGTCCTTTTGACACAAAGCGAAAATCTACAGTCAAGCGTCAATCAGCAGACAGCCGTGTGTTCTTTAGTCATGAGCCTGTTGTCAAAACGGCAGAAAAAAATGGTCACAAACGAAATATTGTTTCTACACTTAAAATGAACAAAGAAAAAATGAGCTAGCCTGATATAAGTCATGTTCATGACGATGCAAATGTAACGAGATTTCAAACTGTTCTGTTGCACACGTTGGGACTCATTTTATTTTTCTACAAGAATCATTTGCCATGACGGGAATCGAACACAGGCCGCCCTGCGTTACAAGGCAGATTCCTATCCGCTAGACCATTTGGGAAGATTTCATATGTAGACCCTAAGATATCTAAGTGTCATTTCGATGAGGTCTGTAGCAGAGGCCATAGAGCACACCAAACAAATAATCATGTGTTTAAATATCCTTGTCGTTTTGAAAAATTACCATTGTCACCTGCACAGGAATGCCATGCGGCCAACATTGAAGAAATGTGCTTCTCAAATCTGTCATTAACACTGTTTTCCACACGCTTTTTTCATTGCATTGCCATATAATCAATTGGTCATTGATGCGTCACGAATAACGACAATGCGTCGAAAATTAAAGAAATGTAAACATGAATTATGTTATTACTGTCTAAGCATCGCTAAGCTGTATGCGCAAAGGCGTCTGACGTCACTGTGGCTTGCCTGAAACAAAGGAATTAGAGAAACATGTGCTTACAGGGGCGTCGAACCGGCTTGTCCCCCTGATGGAGCAAAGTTGCTACAGTCACAAAGACAAGCTCCGCGCTCATGGGCAATTTATATGGGGCAACTGTGCTGCGAGTATCTAAGCAGTCGTCGTGCATGGATAAAATGCAATGTTTCAAACAGATCTGATGAATTCACCTACTTTGAAAAAGTGTGCGTTAAGGGAGTCCTTTTGACACAAAGCGAAAATCTACAGTCAAGCGTCAATCAGCAGACACCCGTGTGTTCTTTAGTCATGAGCCATTTGTCAAAACGGCAGAAAAAAATGGTCACTAACGAAATATTGTTTCTACACTTAAAATGAACAAAGAAAAAATGAGCTAGCCTGATATAAGTCATGTTCATGACGATGCAAATGTAACGAGATTTCAAACTGTTCTGTTGCACACGTTGGGACTCAATTTATTTTTCTACAAGAATCATTTGCCATGACGGGAATCGAACCCGGGCCGCCCTGCGTTACAAGGCAGATTCCTATCCGCTAGACCATTTGGGAAGATTTCATATGTAGACCCTAAGATATCTAAGTGTCATTTCGACGAGGTCTGTAGCAGAGGCCATGGAGCACACCAAACAAATAATCATGTGTTTAAATATCCTTGTCGTTTTGAAAAATTACCATTGTCACCTGCACAGGAGAATCTTGGATGACCAAGATGGCGGCGCGCATGCATCGCGACGCTCAGTGTCTCTCCAGAGTTTGCGAACTAGTAGTTATTTGCTTGTTTATCTTAAGTATTCTCGCTAAAAACAGTTTAGCGTACATATCGTACAGCCGACAAGAACTTCTGGACATCGGTTCCGGCACTCCAATCATCTTTATCGACGATATACCCGAGATTAGCAAAACAGCGGGTCCAGCTAACTCCGCTACACCGACCGGAAGAGGCCCCAGACCGGCTCGGAAACGAAAACACAGGCGAGGGAGCCGAGGTGGGCTGAGAGCTAGGCTAAAGCTAACTCCACACCGACTCTCACTACCTAGCCTTTTCCTTGCAAATGTTCGTTCCCTGGCAAACAAGATGGATGAACTGCGGCTGCGGATCACCACCCACAAATGGATTATGGACTGTAACATCATGGTTTTCACTGAAACCTGGCTCAACAGCGAGGTTCCCGACAACGCTATCGAGCTAGCAGGGCGCTGCGTTCTCCGAGCAGACAGAACAGGAGGCGACTCCGGTAAGACCAGAGGTGGAGGTTTGTGCATTTATGTGAACAAGACGTGGTGCACGGACACTACCATCACCGAGAGTCACTGCTCAGCTAACCTGGAGTTTCTCATGGTTAAGTGTAGACCTTTCTATCTGCCCAGAGAGTTCACGTCTACTGTTATCACGGCAGCCTATATCCCCCCTGATGCTAATGCTAAGATTGCTATGAAAGAACTGTATGCTGCCATTAGCAAACAACAGACTCTGCATCCCGAGGCAGCCTTCATTGTCGCGGGTGACTTCAATCACTCCAACTTAAAGACTGTACTGCCCAAATTCCACCGAAATGTCTCTTGCCCCACCAGAGGAGACAGGACATTGGACCAAGTATACACCAGCATGGCTGATGCGTACAAAGCCGTTCCCCTCCCCCACCTAGGTCAATCAGACCACCTCTCATTGTTCCTACTGCCCAAGTACTCAGCACTCATCAAACGAGTGAAACCTACAGTGAGGACAGTCAAGGTCTGGCCAGAGGGAGCTGACTCAGCGCTCCAGCAGCGTTTTGGAAACACTGACTGGGGTGTGTTTGCTACTCAGGCCACCCATGACTCCCACACGGACATTAATTCATATGCCTCATCTGTTTTGGACTACATCAATTCCAACATCAGCAGTGTCACCACACTCAAGCGGATCACCACTTTCCCTAATCAGAAGCCATGGATGAACAGTGAGGTCCGACTCCTGCTGAAGGCACGCGACATTGCCTTCAGATCAGGGGATGCTCGGGCCTACAGCTCATCCAGGGCTAATCTGCAGAGGGGCATCAAAAAGGCCAAGCACAACCACAAGCTGAGGATAGAGGATCACTTCAGAAACAACTCTGACCCCCGACGCATGTGGCAGGGCATCCAGGCCATCACTGACTACAAACCATCTAACACCTCACCCCTCTCCGTTGACGCCTCCCTCCCTGATGAGCTGAACCACTTCTACGGCCGCTTTGACAGGGACAACAAGGAGGTGGCCACCAAGGCTGTGCTCCCTGCGGAGCACCAGCCCCTCACTCTATCCCCCACCGACGTGTGTGCGGCACTGAGCAGGACTAACGCACGCAAGGCTGCTGGTCCTGATGGGATCCCCGGACGCGTCCTCAGGGCCTGCGCTGTGCAGCTGACTAAGGTTTGGACTGACATATTCAACCTGTCCCTAGCCCAAGCAGCTGTCCCCGCGTGCTTCAAAACCACCTCCATCGTGCCGGTGCCAAAACACTCCACTGCAACGAGCCTAAATGACTTCCGACCAGTGGCACTCACGCCCATCATCATGAAGTGCTTCGAGAGGCTGGTCTTAGCTCAACTCAAGACCTGCCTACCACCCACACTGGACCCCTTTCAATTCGCCTACCGGCAGAACAGGAGTACAGAGGATGCCATTTCAACGGCACTTCACTCCGCCCTGTCCCACCTCGACAAGACTAACTCTTATGTGAGAATGCTGTTTATTGACTTCAGCTCAGCATTCAACACCATCATCCCCTCCAAACTGATCTCCAAACTCAGGCAACTGGGCATCAACCCCTCCCTCTGCAACTGGATTCTAGACTTCTTGACCAACAGGCCGCAGTCTGTTAGGCTTCACAACCACACTTCCTCAACCCTCACCCTGAACACCGGCGTTCCACAAGGCTGTGTGCTGAGCCCCCTCCTTTACTCCCTCTTCACCTACGACTGCACACCTGTACATGGCTCAAACACCATTGTTAAGTTTGCAGACAACACAACGGTGATCGGTCTCATCAGCAACAACGATGAGTCGGCCTACAGGGAGGAGGTCCAGCACCTAACAGTGTGGTGCAACGACAATAACCTGGCTCTCAACACCAAGAAGACCAAAGAACTCATTGTGGACTTCAGGAAGTCTAAAGCTGGCGCACACACCCCCATCCTCATCAACGGGACTGAGGTGGAGCGAGTCACCAGCTTCAAGTTTCTGGGTGTCCACATCTCTGAGGACCTCTCCTGGACCCTCAACACCTCCACCCTGATAAAGAAGGCTCACCAGCGTCTCTTCTTCCTGAGGAGACTAAAGAAGGTCCATCTACCTCCTCAGATCCTGGTGAACTTCTACCGCTGCACCATCGAGAGTATCCTTACCTACTGTGTCACAGTATGGTATGGCAACTGCTCGGCATCGGACCGGAAGGCACTGCAGAGGGTGGTGAAAACTGCCCAACGCATCACCGGTTCCTCACTCCCCTCCATCGAGGCTGTCCAGGGCAAACGATGCCTGCGTAAGGCACGCAGCATCGTCAAGGACATCTCACACCCCAACCATAGACTTTTCACCCCACTCCCCTCCGGGAGGCGCTACAGGTCTCTCCGCACCCGAACCAGTAGGTTCAGAGGCAGCTTCTTCCCTGCGGCTGTCACCCTGCTGAACTCGAACACTACACCTACCTGACAACCTACTACCCCCGCAACCCCCACCCCCCCCCCCCACCACCCGGACTATTGCACTATACTCCCCTCCCCTTCTCTTACTCAATACCACTGCTCTTCTGTACATACCTGTTCATACTGTTCATAATGCACATAATGCACATATCCTATGTTTTCTTTAATACTACTGCACATACTGTACATACTTGTTTATACGGCATTCCATATTTATATTTATTCGGCATCTACCTCATGTTACTGTTAATACATATATACTGCTAGACTGCATTACCCATACAGCTCATATGCTGCTACACTGCTCATACTGTAACTATTTATTCTGCTATAATGCTACTGTTACTCACATACTGCTATACTGCACTGCTATATTATACTGCTTATATTATTCTATATTACACTGCACTACTACTGATCATATATTGCACTACCTGTAAATACTGTTCATTGCACTTTCTGCTATTTTGCACTTCTGGTTAGACGCTAACTGCATTTCGTTGTCTCTGTACTTGTACTCTGCACAATGACAATAAAGTTGAATCTAATCTAATCTAATCTAATGCCATGCGGCCAACATTGAAGAAATGTGCTTCTCAAATCTGTCATTAACACTGTTTTCCACACGCTTTTTTCATTGCATTGCCATATAATCAATTGGTCATTGATGCGTCACGAATAACGACAATGCGTCGAAAATTAAAGAAATGTAAACATGAATTATGTTATTACTGTCTAAGCATCGCAAAGCTGTATGCGTAAAGGCGTCTGACGTCACAGTGGCTTGCCTGAAACAAAGGAATTAGAGAAACATGTGCTTACAGGGGCGTCGAACCGGCTTGTCCCCCTGATGGAGCAAAGTTGCTACAGTGACAAAGACAAGCTCCGCGCTCATGGGCAATTTATATGGGGCAACTGTGCTGCGAGTATCTAAGCAGTCGTCGTGCATGGATAAAATGCAATGTTTCAAACAGATCTGATGAATTCACCTACTTTGAAAAAGTGTGCGTTAAGGGAGTCCTTTTGACACAAAGCGAAAATCTACAGTCAAGCGTCAATCAGCAGACAGCCGTGTGTTCTTTAGTCATGAGCCTGTTGTCAAAACGGCAGAAAAAAATGGTCACAAACGAAATATTGTTTCTACACTTAAAATGAACAAAGAAAAAATGAGCTAGCCTGATATAAGTCATGTTCATGACGATGCAAATGTAACGAGATTTCGAACTGTTCTGTTGCACACGTTGGGACTCATTTTATTTTTCTACAAGAATCATTTGCCATGACGGGAATCGAACCCGGGCCGCCCTGCGTTACGAGGCAGATTCCTATCCGCTAGACCATTTGGGAAGATTTCATATGTAGACCCTAAGATATCTAAGTGTCATTTCGATGAGGTCTGTAGCAGAGGCCATAGAGCACACCAAACAAATAATCATGTGTTTAAATATCCTTGTCGTTTTGAAAAATTACCATTGTCACCTGCACAGGAATGCCATGCGGCCAACATTGAAGAAATGTGCTTCTCAAATCTGTCATTAACACTGTTTTCCACACGCTTTTTTCATTGCATTGCCATATAATCAATTGGTCATTGATGCGTCACGAATAACGACAATGCGTCGAAAATTAAAGAAATGTAAACATGAATTATGTTATTACTGCCTAAGCATCGCAAAGCTGTATGCGTAAAGGCGTCTGACGTCACAGTGGCTTGCCTGAAACAAAGGAATTAGAGAAACATGTGCTTACAGGGGCGTCGAACCGGCTTGTCCCCCTGATGGAGCAAAGTTGCTACAGTGACAAAGACAAGCTCCGCGCTCATGGACAATTTATATGGGGCAACTCTGCTGCGAGTATCTAAGCAGTCGTCGTGCATGGATAAAATGCAATGTTTCAAACAGATCTGATGAATTCACCTACTTTGAAAAAGTGTGCGTTAAGGGAGTCCTTTTGACACAAAGCGAAAATCTACAGTCAAGCGTCAATCAGCAGACAGCCGTGTGTTCTTTAGTCATGAGCCTGTTGTCAAAACGGCAGAAAAAAATGGTCACAAACGAAATATTGTTTCTACACTTAAAATGAACAAAGAAAAAATGAGCTAGCCTGATATAAGTCATGTTCATGACGATGCAAATGTAACGAGATTTCGAACTGTTCTGTTGCACACGTTGGGACTCATTTTATTTTTCTACAAGAATCATTTGCCATGACGGGAATCGAACCCGGGCCGCCCTGCGTTACGAGGCAGATTCCTATCCGCTAGACCATTTGGGAAGATTTCATATGTAGACCCTAAGATATCTAAGTGTCATTTCGATGAGGTCTGTAGCAGAGGCCATAGAGCACACCAAACAAATAATCATGTGTTTAAATATCCTTGTCGTTTTGAAAAATTACCATTGTCACCTGCACAGGAATGCCATGCGGCCAACATTGAAGAAATGTGCTTCTCAAATCTGTCATTAACACTGTTTTCCACACGCTTTTTTCATTGCATTGCCATATAATCAATTGGTCATTGATGCGTCACGAATAACGACAATGCGTCGAAAATTAAAGAAATGTAAACATGAATTATGTTATTACTGTCTAAGCATCGCGAAGCTGTATGCGTAAAGGCGTCTGACGTCACAGTGGCTTGCCTGAAACAAAGGAATTAGAGAAACATGTGCTTACAGGGGCGTCGAACCGGCTTGTCCCCCTGATGGAGCAAAGTTGCTACAGTGACAAAGACAAGCTCCGCGCTCATGGGCAATTTATATGGGGCAACTGTGCTGCGAGTATCTAAGCAGTCGTCGTGCATGGATAAAATGCAATGTTTCAAACAGATCTGATGAATTCACCTACTTTGAAAAAGTGTGCGTTAAGGGAGTCCTTTTGACAGAAAGCGAAAATCTACAGTCAAGCGTCAATCAGCAGACAGCCGTGTGTTCTTTAGTCATGAGCCTGTTGTCAAAACGGCAGAAAAAAATGGTCACAAACGACAAATTGTTTCTACACTTAAAATGAACAAAGAAAAAATGAGCTAGCCTGATATAAGTCATGTTCATGACGATGCAAATGTAACGAGATTTCGAACTGTTCTGTTGCACACGTTGGGACTCATTTTATTTTTCTACAAGAATCATTTGCCATGACGGGAATCGAACCCGGGCCGCCCTGCGTTACGAGGCAGATTCCTATCCGCTAGACCATTTGGGAAGATTTCATATGTAGACCCTAAGATATCTAAGTGTCATTTCGATGAGGTCTGTAGCAGAGGCCATAGAGCACACCAAACAAATAATCATGTGTTTAAATATCCTTGTCGTTTTGAAAAATTACCATTGTCACCTGCACAGGAATGCCATGCGGCCAACATTGAAGAAATGTGCTTCTCAAATCTGTCATTAACACTGTTTTCCACACGCTTTTTTCATTGCATTGCCATATAATCAATTGGTCATTGATGCGTCACGAATAACGACAATGCGTCGAAAATTAAAGAAATGTAAACATGAATTATGTTATTACTGTCTAAGCATCGCAAAGCTGTATGCGTAAAGGCGTCTGACGTCACAGTGGCTTGCCTGAAACAAAGGAATTAGAGAAACATGTGCTTACAGGGGCGTCGAACCGGCTTGTCCCCCTGATGGAGCAAAGTTGCTACAGTGACAAAGACAAGCTCCGCGCTCATGGGCAATTTATATGGGGCAACTGTGCTGCGAGTATCTAAGCAGTCGTCGTGCATGGATAAAATGCAATGTTTCAAACAGATCTGATGAATTCACCTACTTTGAAAAAGTGTGCGTTAAGGGAGTCCTTTTGACACAAAGCGAAAATCTACAGTCAAGCGTCAATCAGCAGACAGCCGTGTGTTCTTTAGTCATGAGCCTGTTGTGAAAACGGCAGAAAAAAATGGTCACAAACGAAATATTGTTTCTACACTTAAAATGAACAAAGAAAAAATGAGCTAGCCTGATATAAGTCATGTTCATGACGATGCAAATGTAACGAGGTTTCGAACTGTTCTGTTGCACACGTTGGGACTCATTTTATTTTTCTACAAGAATCATTTGCCATGACGGGAATCGAACCCGGGCCGCCCTGCGTTACGAGGCAGATTCCTATCCGCTAGACCATTTGGGAAGATTTCATATGTAGACCCTAAGATATCTAAGTGTCATTTCGATGAGGTCTGTAGCAGAGGCCATAGAGCACACCAAACAAATAATCATGTGTTTAAATATCCTTGTCGTTTTGAAAAATTACCATTGTCACCTGCACAGGAATGCCATGCGGCCAACATTGAAGAAATGTGCTTCTCAAATCTGTCATTAACACTGTTTTCCACACGCTATTTTCATTGCATTGCCATATCATCAATTGGTCATTGATGCGTCACGAATAACGACAATGCGTCTAAAATTAAAGAAATGTAAACATGAATTATGTTATTACTGTCTAAGCATCGCAAAGCTTTATACGTAAAGGCGTCTGACGTCACAGTGGCTTGCCTGAAACAAAGGAATTAGAGAAACATGTGCTTACAGGGGCGTCGAACCGGCTTTTCCCCCTGATGGAGCAAAGTTGCTACAGTGACAAAGACAAGCTCCGCGCTCATGGGCAATTTATATGGGGCAACTGTGCTGCGAGTATCTAAGCAGTCGTCGTGCATGGATAAAATGCAATGTTTCAAACAGATCTGATGAATTCACCTACTTTGAAAAAGTGTGCGTTAAGGGAGTCCTTTTGACACAAAGCGAAAATCTACAGTCAAGCGTCAATCAGCAGACAGCCGTGTGTTCTTTAGTCATGAGCCTGTTGTCAAAACGGCAGAAAAAAATGGTCACAAACGAAATATTGTTTCTACACTTAAAATGAACAAAGACAAAATGAGCTAGCCTGATATAAGTCATGTTCATGACGATGCAAATGTAACGAGATTTCGAACTTTTCTGTTGCACACGTTGGGACTCATTTTATTTTTCTAAAAGAATCATTTGCCATGACGGGAATCGAACACGTGCCGCCCTGCGTTACAAGGCAGATTCCTATCCGCTAGACCATTTGGGAAGATTTCATATGTAGACCCTAAGATATCTAAGTGTCATTTCGATGAGGTCTGTAGCAAAGGCCATAGAGCACACCAAACAAATAATCATGTGTTTAAATATCCTTGTCGTTTTGAAAAATTACCATTGTCACCTGCACAGGAATGCCATGCGGCCAACATTGAAGAAATGTGCTTCTCAAATCTGTCATTAACACTGTTTTCCACACGCTTTTTTCATTGCATTGCCATATAATCAATTGGTCATTGATGCGTCACGAATAACGACAATGCGTCGAAAATTAAAGAAATGTAAACATGAATTATGTTATTACTGTCTAAGCATCGCAAAGCTGTATGCGCAAAGGCGTCTGACGTCACGGTGGCTTGCCTGAAACAAAGGAATTAGAGAAACATGTGCTTGCAGGGGCGTCGAACCGGCTTGTCCCCCTGATGGAGCAAAGTTGCTACAGTGACAAAGACAAGCTCCGCGCTCATGGGCAATTTATATGGGGCAACTGTGCTGCGAGTATCTAAGCAGTCGTCGTGCATGGATAAAATGCAATGTTTCAAACAGATCTGATGAATTCACCTACTTTGAAAAAGTGTGCGTTAAGGGAGTCCTTTTGACACAAAGCGAAAATCTACAGTCAAGCGTCAATCAGCAGACAGCCGTGTGTTCTTTAGTCATGAGCCTGTTGTCAAAACGGCAGAAAAAAATGGTCACAAACGAAATATTGTTTCTACACTTAAAATGAACAAAGACAAAATGAGCTAGCCTGATATAAGTCATGTTCATGACGATGCAAATGTAACGAGATTTCGAACTGTTCTGTTGCACACGTTGGGACTCATTTTATTTTTCTACAAGAATCATTTGCCATGACGGGAATCGAACCCGGGCCGCCCTGCGTTACTAGGCAGATTCCTATCCACTAGACCATTTGGGAAGATTTCATATGTAGACCCTAAGATATCTAAGTGTCATTTCGATGAGGTCTGTAGCAGAGGCCATAGAGCACACCAAACAAATAATCATGGGTTTAAATATCCTTGTCGTTTTGAAAAATTACCATTGTCACCTGCACAGGAATGCCATGCGGCCAACATTGAAGAAATGTGCTTCTCAAATCTGTCATTAACACTGTTTTCCACACGCTTTTTTCATTGCATTGCCATATAATCAATTGGTCATTGATGCGTCACGAATAACGACAATGCGTCGAAAATTAAAGAAATGTAAACATGAATTATGTTATTACTGTCTAAGCATCGCAAAGCTGTATGCGCAAAGGCGTCTGACGTCACGGTGGCTTGCCTGAAACAAAGGAATTAGAGAAACATGTGCTTGCAGGGGCGTCGAACCGGCTTGTCCCCCTGATGGAGCAAAGTTGCTACAGTGACAAAGACAAGCTCCGCGCTCATGGGCAATTTATATGGGGCAACTGTGCTGCGAGTATCTAAGCAGTCGTCGTGCATGGATAAAATGCAATGTTTCAAACAGATCTGATGAATTCACCTACTTTGAAAAAGTGTGCGTTAAGGGAGTCCTTTTGACATAAAGCGAAAATCTACAGTCAAGCGTCAATCAGCAGACAGCCGTGTGTTCTTTAGTCATGAGCCTGTTGTCAAAACGGCAGAAAAAAATGGTCACAAACGACATATTGTTTCTACACTTAAAATGAACAAAGAAAAAATGAGCTAGCCTGATATAAGTCATGTTCATGACGATGCAAATGTAACGAGATTTCAAACTGTTCTGTTGCACACGTTGGGACTCATTTTATTTTTCTACAAGAATCATTTACCATGACGGGAATCGAACCCGGGCCGCCCTGCGTTACAAGGCAGATTCCTATCCGCTACACCATTTGGGAAGATTTCATATGTGCACCCTAAGATATCTAAGTGTCATTTCGATGAGGTCTGTCGCAGAGGCCATAGAGCACACCAAACAAATAATCATGTGTTTAAATATCCTTGTCGTTTTGAAAAATTACCATTGTCACCTGCACAGGAATGCCATGCGGCCAACATTGAAGAAATGTGCTTCTCAAATCTGTCATTAACACTGTTTTCCACACGCTTTTTTCATTGCATTGCCATATAATCAATTGGTCATTGATGCGTCACGAATAACGACAATGCGTCGAAAATTAAAGAAATGTAAACATGAATTATGTTATTACTGTCTAAGCATCGCAAAGCAGTATGCGTAAAGGCGTCTGACGTCACAGTGGCTTGCCTGAAAAAAAGGAATTAGAGAAACATGTGCTTACAGGGGCGTCGAACCAGCTTGTCTCCCTGATGGAGCAAAGTTGCTACAGTGACAAAGACAAGCTCCGCCCTCATGAGCAATTTATATGGGGCAACTGTGCTGCGAGTATCTAAGCAGTCGTCGTGCATGGATAAAATGCAATGTTTCAAACAGATCTGATGAATTCACCTACTTTGAAAAAGTGTGTGTTAAGGGAGTCCTTTTGACACAAAGCGAAAATCTACAGTCAAGCGTCAATCAGCAGACAGCCGTGTGTTCTTTAGTCATGAGCCTGTTATCAAAACGGCAGAAAAAAATGGTCACAAACGAAATATTGTTTCTAAACTTAAAATGAACAAAGACAAAATGAGCTAGCCTGATATAAGTCATGTTCATGACGATGCAAATGTAACTAGATTTCGAACTTTTCTGTTGCACACGTTGGGACTCATTTTATTTTTCTACAAGAATCATTTGCCATGACGGGAATCGAACCCGGGCCGCCCTGCGTTACAAGGCAGATTCCTATCCGCTAGACCATTTGGGAAGATTTCATATGTAGACCCGAAGATATCTAAGTGTCATTTCGATGAGGTCTGTAGCAGAGGCCATACAGCACACCAAACAAATAATCATGTGTTTAAATATCCTTGTCGTTTTGAAAAATTACCATTGTCACCTGCACAGGAATGACATGCGGCCAACATTGAAGAAATGTGCTTCTCAAATCTGTCATTAACACTGTTTTCCACACGCTTTTTTCATTGCATTGCCATTTAATCAATTGGTCATTGATGCGTCACGAATAACGACAATGCGTCGAAAATTAAAGAAATGTAAACATGAATTATGTTATTACTGTCTAAGCATCGCAAAGCTGTATGCGTAAAGGCGTCTGACGTCACAGTGGCTTGCCTGAAACAAAGGAATTAGAGAAACATGTGCTTACAGGGGCGTCGAACCGGCTTGTCCCCCTGATGGAGCAAAGTTGCTACAGTGACAAAGACAAGCTCCGCGCTCATGGGCAATTTATATGGGGCAACTGTGCTGCGAGTATCTAAGCAGTCGTCGTGCATGGATAAAATGCAATGTTTCAAACAGATCTGATGAATTCACCTACTTTGAAAAAGTGTGCGTTAAGGGAGTCCTTTTGACACAAAGCGAAAATCTACAGTCAAGCGTCAATCAGCAGACAGCCGTGTGTTCTTTAGTCATGAGCCTGTTGTCAAAACGGCAGAAAAAAATGGTCACAAACGAAATATTGTTTCTACACTTAAAATGAACAAAGAAAAAATGAGCTAGCCTGATATAAGTCATGTTCATGACGATGCAAATGTAACGAGATTTCGAACTGTTCTGTTGCACACGTTGGGACTCATTTTATTGCTCTACAAGAATCATTTGCCATGACGGGAATCGAACCCGGGACGCCCTGCGTTACAAGGCAGATTCCTATCCGCTAGACCATTTGGGAAGACTTCATATGTGCACCCTAAGATATCTAAGTGTCATTTCGATGAGGTCTGTCGCAGAGGCCATAGAGCACACCAAACAAATAATCATGTGTTTAAATATCCTTGTCGTTTTGAAAAATTACCATTGTCACCTGCACAGGAATGACATGCGGCCAACATTGAAGAAATGTGCTTCTCAAATCTGTCATTAACACTGTTTTCCACACGCTTTTTTCATTGCATTGCCATTTAATCAATTGGTCATTGATGCGTCACGAATAACGACAATGCGTCGAAAATTAAAGAAATGTAAACATGAATTATGTTATTACTGTCTAAGCATCGCAAAGCTGTATGCGCAAAGGCGTCTGACGTCACTGTGGCTTGCCTGAAACAAAGGAATTAGAGAAACATGTGCTTACAGGGGCGTCGAACCGGCTTGTCCCCCTGATGGAGCAAAGTTGCTACAGTGACAAAGACAAGCTCCGCGCTCATGGGCAATTTATATGGGGCAACTGTGCTGCGAGTATCTAAGCAGTCGTCGTGCATGGATAAAATGCAATGTTTCAAACAGATCTGATGAATTCACCTACTTTGAAAAAGTGTGCGTTAAGGGAGTCCTTTTGACACAAAGCGAAAATCTACAGTCAAGCGTCAATCAGCAGACAGCCGTGTGTTCTTTAGTCATGAGCCTGTTGTCAAAACGGCAGAAAAAAATGGTCACAAACGAAATATTGTTTCTACACTTAAAATGAACAAAGAAAAAATGAGCTAGCCTGATATAAGTCATGTTCATGACGATGCAAATGTAACGAGATTTCGAACTGTTCTGTTGCACACGTTGGGACTCATTTTATTTCTCTACAAGAATCATTTGCCATGACGGGAATCGAACCCGGGACGCCCTGCGTTACAAGGCAGATTCCTATCCGCTAGACCATTTGGGAAGATTTCATATGTGCACCCTAAGATATCTAAGTGTCATTTCGATGAGGTCTGTCGCAGAGGCCATAGAGCACACCATACAAATAATCATGTGTTTAAATATCCTTGTCGTTTTGAAAAATTACCATTGTCACCTGCACAGGAATGCCATGCGGCCAACATTGAAGAAATGTGCTTCTCAAATCTGTCATTAACACTGTTTTCCACACGCTTTTTTCATTGCATTGCCATATAATCAATTGGTCATTGATGCGTCACGAATAACGACAATGCGTCGAAAATTAAAGAAATGTAAACATGAATTATGTTATTACTGTCTAAGCATCGCAAAGCTGTATGCGTAAAGGCGTCTGACGTCACAGTGGCTTGCCTGAAACAAAGGAATTAGAGAAACATGTGCTTACAGGGGCGTCGAACCAGCTTGTCTCCCTGATGGAGCAAAGTTGCTACAGTGACAAAGACAAGCTCCGCCCTCATGAGCAATTTATATGGGGCAACTGTGCTGCGAGTATCTAAGCAGTCGTCGTGCATGGATAAAATGCAATGTTTCAAACAGATCTGATGAATTCACCTACTTTGAAAAAGTGTGTGTTAAGGGAGTCATTTTGACACAAAGCGAAAATCTACAGTCAAGCGTCAATCAGCAGACAGCCGTGTGTTCTTTAGTCATGAGCCTGTTATCAAAACGGCAGAAAAAAATGGTCACAAACGAAATATTGTTTCTACACTTAAAATGAACAAAGACAAAATGAGCTAGCCTGATATAAGTCATGTTCATGACGATGCAAATGTAACTAGATTTCGAACTTTTCTGTTGCACACGTTGGGACTCATTTTATTTTTCTACAAGAATCATTTGCCATGACGGGAATCGAACCCGGGCCGCCCTGCGTTACAAGGCAGATTCCTATCCGCTAGACCATTTGGGAAGATTTCATATGTAGACCCTAAGATATCTAAGTGTCATTTCGATGAGGTCTGTAGCAGAGGCCATACAGCACACCAAACAAATAATCATGTGTTTAAATATCCTTGTCGTTTTGAAAAATTACCATTGTCACCTGCACAGGAATGACATGCGGCCAACATTGAAGAAATGTGCTTCTCAAATCTGTCATTAACACTGTTTTCCACACGCTTTTTTCATTGCATTGCCATTTAATCAATTGGTCATTGATGCGTCACGAATAACGACAATGCGTCGAAAATTAAAGAAATGTAAACATGAATTATGTTATTACTGTCTAAGCATCGCAAAGCTGTATGCGTAAAGGCGTCTGACGTCACAGTGGCTTGCCTGAAACAAAGGAATTAGAGAAACATGTGCTTACAGGGGCGTCGAACCGGCTTGTCCCCCTGATGGAGCAAAGTTGCTACAGTGACAAAGACAAGCTCCGCGCTCATGGGCAATTTATATGGGGCAACTGTGCTGCGAGTATCTAAGCAGTCGTCGTGCATGGATAAAATGCAATGTTTCAAACAGATCTGATGAATTCACCTACTTTGAAAAAGTGTGCGTTAAGGGAGTCCTTTTGACACAAAGCGAAAATCTACAGTCAAGCGTCAATCAGCAGACAGCCGTGTGTTCTTTAGTCATGAGCCTGTTGTCAAAACGGCAGAAAAAAATGGTCACAAACGAAATATTGTTTCTACACTTAAAATGAACAAAGAAAAAATGAGCTAGCCTGATATAAGTCATGTTCATGACGATGCAAATGTAACTAGATTTCGAACTGTTCTGTTGCACACGTTGGGACTCATTTTATTGCTCTACAAGAATCATTTGCCATGACGGGAATCGAACCCGGGACGCCCTGCGTTACAAGGCAGATTCCTATCCGCTAGACCATTTGGGAAGACTTCATATGTGCACCCTAAGATATCTAAGTGTCATTTCGATGAGGTCTGTCGCAGAGGCCATAGAGCACACCAAACAAATAATCATGTGTTTAAATATCCTTGTCGTTTTGAAAAATTACCATTGTCACCTGCACAGGAATGACATGCGGCCAACATTGAAGAAATGTGCTTCTCAAATCTGTCATTAACACTGTTTTCCACACGCTTTTTTCATTGCATTGCCATTTAATCAATTGGTCATTGATGCGTCACGAATAACGACAATGCGTCGAAAATTAAAGAAATGTAAACATGAATTATGTTATTACTGTCTAAGCATCGCAAAGCTGTATGCGCAAAGGCGTCTGACGTCACTGTGGCTTGCCTGAAACAAAGGAATTAGAGAAACATGTGCTTACAGGGGCGTCGAACCAGCTTGTCCCCCTGATGGAGCAAAGTTGCTACAGTGACAAAGACAAGCTCCGCGCTCATGGGCAATTTATATGGGGCAACTGTGCTGCGAGTATCTAAGCAGTCGTCGTGCATGGATAAAATGCAATGTTTCAAACAGATCTGATGAATTCACCTACTTTGAAAAAGTGTGCGTTAAGGGAGTCCTTTTGACACAAAGCGAAAATCTACAGTCAAGCGTCAATCAGCAGACAGCCGTGTGTTCTTTAGTCATGAGCCTGTTGTCAAAACGGCAGAAAAAAATGGTCACAAACGAAATATTGTTTCTACACTTAAAATGAACAAAGAAAAAATGAGCTAGCCTGATATAAGTCATGTTCATGACGATGCAAATGTAACGAGATTTCGAACTGTTCTGTTGCACACGTTGGGACTCATTTTATTTCTCTACAAGAATCATTTGCCATGACGGGAATCGAACCCGGGACGCCCTGCGTTACAAGGCAGATTCCTATCCGCTAGACCATTTGGGAAGATTTCATATGTGCACCCTAAGATATCTAAGTGTCATTTCGATGAGGTCTGTCGCAGAGGCCATAGAGCACACCATACAAATAATCATGTGTTTAAATATCCTTGTCGTTTTGAAAAATTACCATTGTCACCTGCACAGGAATGCCATGCGGCCAACATTGAAGAAATGTGCTTCTCAAATCTGTCATTAACACTGTTTTCCACACGCTTTTTTCATTGCATTGCCATATAATCAATTGGTCATTGATGCGTCACGAATAACGACAATGCGTCGAAAATTAAAGAAATGTAAACATGAATTATGTTATTACTGTCTAAGCATCGCAAAGCTGTATGCGTAAAGGCGTCTGACGTCACAGTGGCTTGCCTGAAACAAAGGAATTAGAGAAACATGTGCTTACAGAGGCGTCGAACCAGCTTGTCTCCCTGATGGAGCAAAGTTGCTACAGTGACAAAGACAAGCTCCGCCCTCATGGGCAATTTATATGGGGCAACTGTGCTGCGAGTATCTAAGCAGTCGTCGTGCATGGATAAAATGCAATGTTTCAAACAGATCTGATGAATTCACCTACTTTGAAAAAGTGTGTGTTAAGGGAGTCCTTTTGACACAAAGCGAAAATCTACAGTCAAGCGTCAATCAGCAGACAGCCGTGTGTTCTTTAGTCATGAGCCTGTTATCAAAACGGCAGAAAAAAATGGTCACTAACGAAATATTGTTTCTAAACTTAAAATGAACAAAGACAAAATGAGCTAGCCTGATATAAGTCATGTTCATGACGATGCAAATGTAACTAGATTTCGAACTTTTCTGTTGCACACGTTGGGACTCATTTTATTTTTCTACAAGAATCATTTGCCATGACGGGAATCGAACCCGGGACGCCCTGCGTTACAAGGCAGATTCCTATCCGCTAGACCATTTGGGAAGATTTCATATGTAGACCCTAAGATATCTAAGTGTCATTTCGATGAGGTCTGTAGCAGAGGCCATACAGCACACCAAACAAATAATCATGTGTTTAAATATCCTTGTCGTTTTGAAAAATTACCATTGTCACCTGCACAGGAATGACATGCGGCCAACATTGAAGAAATGTGCTTCTCAAATCTGTCATTAACACTGTTTTCCACACGCTTTTTTCATTGCATTGCCATTTAATCAATTGGTCATTGATGCGTCACGAATAACGACAATGCGTCGAAAATTAAAGAAATGTAAACATGAATTATGTTATTACTGTCTAAGCATCGCAAAGCTGTATGCGCAAAGGCGTCTGACGTCACTGTGGCTTGCCTGAAACAAAGGAATTAGAGAAACATGTGCTTACAGGGGCGTCGAACCGGCTTGTCCCCCTGACGGAGCAAAGTTGCTACAGTGACAAAGACAAGCTCCGCGCTCATGGGCAATTTATATGGGGCAACTGTGCTGCGAGTATCTAAGCAGTCGTCGTGCATGGATAAAATGCAATGTTTCAAACAGATCTGATGAATTCACCTACTTTGAAAAAGTGTGCGTTAAGGGAGTCCTTTTGACACAAAGCGAAAATCTACAGTCAAGCGTCAATCAGCAGACAGCCGTGTGTTCTTTAGTCATGAGCCTGTTGTCAAAACGGCAGAAAAAAATGGTCACAAACGAAATATTGTTTCTACACTTAAAATGAACAAAGAAAAAATGAGCTAGCCTGATATAAGTCATGTTCATGACGATGCAAATGTAACGAGATTTCGAACTGTTCTGTTGCACACGTTGGGACTCATTTTATTGCTCTACAAGAATCATTTGCCATGACGGGAATCGAACCCGGGACGCCCTGCATTACAAGGCAGATTCCTATCCGCTAGACCATTTGGGAAGACTTCATATGTGCACCCTAAGATATCTAAGTGTCATTTCGATGAGGTCTGTCGCAGAGGCCATAGAGCACACCAAACAAATAATCATGTGTTTAAATATCCTTGTCGTTTTGAAAAATTACCATTGTCACCTGCACAGGAATGACATGCGGCCAACATTGAAGAAATGTGCTTCTCAAATCTGTCATTAACACTGTTTTCCACACGCTTTTTTCATTGCATTGCCATTTAATCAATTGGTCATTGATGCGTCACGAATAACGACAATGCGTCGAAAATTAAAGAAATGTAAACATGAATTATGTTATTACTGTCTAAGCATCGCAAAGCTGTATGCGCAAAGGCGTCTGACGTCACAGTGGCTTGCCTGAAACAAAGGAATTAGAGAAACATGTGCTTACAGGGGCGTCGAACCGGCTTGTCCCCCTGACGGAGCAAAGTTGCTACAGTGACAAAGACAAGCTCCGCGCTCATGGGCAATTTATATGGGGCAACTGTGCTGCGAGTATCTAAGCAGTCGTCGTGCATGGATAAAATGCAATGTTTCAAACAGATCTGATGAATTCACCTACTTTGAAAAAGTGTGCGTTAAGGGAGTCCTTTTGACACAAAGCGAAAATCTACAGTCAAGCGTCAATCAGCAGACAGCCGTGTGTTCTTTAGTCATGAGCCTGTTGTCAAAACGGCAGAAAAAAATGGTCACAAACGAAATATTGTTTCTACACTTAAAATGAACAAAGAAAAAATGAGCTAGCCTGATATAAGTCATGTTCATGACGATGCAAATGTAACGAGATTTCGAACTGTTCTGTTGCACACGTTGGGACTCATTTTATTGCTCTACAAGAATCATTTGCCATGACGGGAATCGAACCCGGGACGCCCTGCATTACAAGGCAGATTCCTATCCGCTAGACCATTTGGGAAGACTTCATATGTGCACCCTAAGATATCTAAGTGTCATTTCGATGAGGTCTGTCGCAGAGGCCATAGAGCACACCAAACAAATAATCATGTGTTTAAATATCCTTGTCGTTTTGAAAAATTACCATTGTCACCTGCACAGGAATGACATGCGGCCAACATTGAAGAAATGTGCTTCTCAAATCTGTCATTAACACTGTTTTCCACACGCTTTTTTCATTGCATTGCCATTTAATCAATTGGTCATTGATGCGTCACGAATAACGACAATGCGTCGAAAATTAAAGAAATGTAAACATGAATTATGTTATTACTGTCTAAGCATCGCAAAGCTGTATGCGCAAAGGCGTCTGACGTCACTGTGGCTTGCCTGAAACAAAGGAATTAGAGAAACATGTGCTTACAGGGGCGTCGAACCGGCTTGTCCCCCTGATGGAGCAAAGTTGCTACAGTGACAAAGACAAGCTCCGCGCTCATGGGCAATTTATATGGGGCAACTGTGCTGCGAGTATCTAAGCAGTCGTCGTGCATGGATAAAATGCAATGTTTCAAACAGATCTGATGAATTCACCTACTTTGAAAAAGTGTGCGTTAAGGGAGTCCTTTTGACACAAAGCGAAAATCTACAGTCAAGCGTCAATCAGCAGACAGCCGTGTGTTCTTTAGTCATGAGCCTGTTGTCAAAACGGCAGAAAAAAATGGTCACAAACGAAATATTGTTTCTACACTTAAAATGAACAAAGAAAAAATGAGCTAGCCTGATATAAGTCATGTTCATGACGATGCAAATGTAACGAGATTTCGAACTGTTCTGTTGCACACGTTGGGACTCATTTTATTTCTCTACAAGAATCATTTGCCATGACGGGAATCGAACCCGGGACGCCCTGCGTTACAAGGCAGATTCCTATCCGCTAGACCATTTGGGAAGATTTCATATGTGCACCCTAAGATATCTAAGTGTCATTTCGATGAGGTCTGTCGCAGAGGCCATAGAGCACACCATACAAATAATCATGTGTTTAAATATCCTTGTCGTTTTGAAAAATTACCATTGTCACCTGCACAGGAATGCCATACGGCCAACATTGAAGAAATGTGCTTCTCAAATCTGTCATTAACACTGTTTTCCACACGCTTTTTTCATTGCATTGCCATATAATCAATTGGTCATTGATGCGTCACGAATAACGACAATGCGTCGAAAATTAAAGAAATGTAAACATGAATTATGTTATTACTGTCTAAGCATCGCAAAGCTGTATGCGTAAAGGCGTCTGACGTCACAGTGGCTTGCCTGAAACAAAGGAATTAGAGAAACATGTGCTTACAGAGGCGTCGAACCAGCTTGTCTCCCTGATGGAGCAAAGTTGCTACAGTGACAAAGACAAGCTCCGCCCTCATGGGCAATTTATATGGGGCAACTGTGCTGCGAGTATCTAAGCAGTCGTCGTGCATGGATAAAATGCAATGTTTCAAACAGATCTGATGAATTCACCTACTTTGAAAAAGTGTGTGTTAAGGGAGTCCTTTTGACACAAAGCGAAAATCTACAGTCAAGCGTCAATCAGCAGACAGCCGTGTGTTCTTTAGTCATGAGCCTGTTATCAAAACGGCAGAAAAAAATGGTCACTAACGAAATATTGTTTCTAAACTTAAAATGAACAAAGACAAAATGAGCTAGCCTGATATAAGTCATGTTCATGACGATGCAAATGTAACTAGATTTCGAACTTTTCTGTTGCACACGTTGGGACTCATTTTATTTTTCTACAAGAATCATTTGCCATGACGGGAATCGAACCCGGGACGCCCTGCGTTACAAGGCAGATTCCTATCCGCTAGACCATTTGGGAAGATTTCATATGTAGACCCTAAGATATCTAAGTGTCATTTCGATGAGGTCTGTAGCAGAGGCCATACAGCACACCAAACAAATAATCATGTGTTTAAATATCCTTGTCGTTTTGAAAAATTACCATTGTCACCTGCACAGGAATGACATGCGGCCAACATTGAAGAAATGTGCTTCTCAAATCTGTCATTAACACTGTTTTCCACACGCTTTTTTCATTGCATTGGCATTTAATCAATTGGTCATTGATGCGTCACGAATAACGACAATGCGTCGAAAATTAAAGAAATGTAAACATGAATTATGTTATTACTGTCTAAGCATCGCAAAGCTGTATGCGCAAAGGCGTCTGACGTCACTGTGGCTTGCCTGAAACAAAGGAATTAGAGAAACATGTGCTTACAGGGGCGTCGAAGCGCCTTCTCCCGCTGATGGAGCAAAGTTGCTACAGTGACAAAGACAAGCTCCGCGCTCATGGGCAATTTATATAAGCAACTGTGCTGCGAGTATCTAAGCAGTCGTCGTTCATGGATAAAATGCAATGTTTCAAACAGATCTGATGAATTCACCTACTTTGAAAAAGTGTGCGTTAGGAAGTTCTTTTGACACAAAGCGAAAATCTACAGTCAAGCGTCAATCAGCAGACAGCCGTGTGTTCTTTAGTCATGAGCCTGTTGTCAAAACGGCAGAAAAAAATGGTCACAAACGAAATATTGTTTCTACACTTAAAATGAACAAAGAAAAAATGAGCTAGCCTGATATAAGTCATGTTCATGACGATGCAAATGTAACGAGATTTCGAACTGTTCTGTTGCACACGTTGGGACTCATTTTATTTTTCTACAAAAAACATTTGCCATGACGGGAATCGAAACCGGGCCGCCCTGCGTTACAAAGTAGATGCCTATCCGCTAGACCATTTGGGAAGACTTGATATGTACACCCTAAGATATCTAAGTGTCATTTCGATGAGGTCTGTAGCAGAGGCCATAGAGCAAAGCAAACAAATAATCATGTGTTTAAATATCCTTGTCGTTTTGAAAAATTACCATTGTCACCTGCACAGGAATGCCATGCGGCCAACATTGAAGAAATGTGCTTCTCAAATCTGTCATTAACACTGTTTTCCACACGCTTTTTTCATTGCATTGCCATATAATCAATTGGTCATTGATGCGTCACGAATAATGACAATGCGTCGAAAATTAAAGAAATGTAAACATGAATTATGTTATTACTGTCTAAGCATCGCAAAGCTGTATGCGTAAAGGCGTCTGACGTCACAGTGGCTTGCCTGAAACAAAGGAATCAGAGAAACATGTGCTTACAGGGGCGTCGAAGCGCCTTCTCCCGCTGATGGAGCAAAGTTGCTACAGTGACAAAGACAAGCTCCGCGCTCATGGGCAATTTATATGGGGCAACTGTGCTGCGAGTATCTAAGCAGTCGTCGTGCATGGATAAAATGCAATGTTTCAAACATATCTGATGAATTCACCTACTTTGAAAAAGTGTGCGTTAGGGAGTTCTTTTGACACAAAGCGAAAATCTACAGTCAAGCGTCAATCAGCAGACAGCCGTGTGTTCTTTAGTCATGAGCCTGTTGTCAAAACGGCAGAAAGAAATGTTCACAAACGAAATATTGTTTCAAAACTTAAAATGAACAAAGAAAAAATTAGTTAGCCTGATATAAGTCATGTTCATGACGATGCAAATGTAACGAGATTTCGAACTGTTCTGTTGCACACGTTGGGACTCATTTTATTTTTCTACAAAAAACATTTGCCATGACGGGAAACGAACCCGGGCCGCCCTGCGTTACAAGGTAGATGCCTATCCGCTAGACCATTTGGGAAGACTTGATATGTACACCCTAAGATATCTAAGTGTCATTTCGATGAGGTCTGTAGCAGAGGCCATAGAGCACAGCAAACAAATAATCATGTGTTTAAATATCCTTGTCGTTTTGAAAAATTACCATTGTCACCTGCACAGGAATGCCATGCGGCCAACATTGAAGAAATGTGCTTCTCAAATCTGTCATTAACACTGTTTTCCACACGCTTTTTTCATTGCATTGCCATATAATCAATTGGTCATTGATGCGTCACGAATAACGACAATGCGTCGAAAATTAAAGAAATGTAAACATGAATTATGTTATTACTGTCTAAGCATCGCAAAGCTGTATGCGTAAAGGCGTCTGACGTCACAGTGGCTTGCCTGAAACAAAGGAATTAGAGAAACATGTGCTTACAGGGGCGTCGAACCGCCTTCTCCCGCTGATGGAGCAAAGTTGCTACAGTGACAAAGACAAGCTCCGCGCTCATGGGCAATTTATATGGGGCAACTGTGCTGCGAGTATCTAAGCAGTCGTCGTGCATGGATAAAATGCAATGTTTCAAACAGATCTGATGAATTCACCTACTTTGAAAAAGTGTGCGTTAGGGAGTTCTTTTGACACAAAGCGAAAATCTACAGTCAAGCGTCAATCAGCAGACAGCCGTGTGTTCTTTAGTCATGAGCCTGTTGTCAAAACGGCAGAAAAAAATGTTCACAAACGAAATATTGTTTCTACACTTAAAATGAACAAAGAAAAAATTAGCTAGCCTGATATAAGTCATGTTCATGACAATGCAAATGTAACTAGATTTCGAACTGTTCTGTTGCACACGTTGGGACTCATTTTATTTTTCTACAAAAAACATTTGCCATGACGGGAATCGAACCCGGGCCGCCATGGGTTACAAGGTAGATGCCTATCCGCTATACCATTTGGGAAAACTTGATATGTATACCCTAAGATATCTAAGTGTCATTTCGAAGAGGTCTGTAGCAGAGGCCATAGAGCACAGCAAACAAATAATCATGTGTATAAATATCCTTGTCGTTTTGAAAAATTACCATTGTCACCTGCAAAGGAATGCCATGCGGCCAACATTGAAGAAATGTGCTTCTCAAATCTGTCATTAACACTGTTTTCCACACGCTTTTTTCATTGCATTGCCATATAATCAATTGGTCATTGATGCGTCACGAATAACGACAATGCGTCGAAAATTAAAGAAATGTAAACATGAATTATGTTATTACTGTCTAAGCATCGCAAAGCTGTATGCGTAAAGGCGTCTGACGTCACAGTGGCTTGCCTGAAACAAAGGAATCAGAGAAACATGTGCTTACAGGGGCGTCGAAGCGCCTTCTCCCGCTGATGGAGCAAAGTTGCTACAGTGACAAAGACAAGCTCCGCGCTCATGGGCAATTTATATGGGGCAACTGTGCTGCGAGTATCTAAGCAGTCGTCGTTCATGGATAAAATGCAATGTTTCAAACAGATCTGATGAATTCACCTACTTTGAAAAAGTGTGCGTTAGGAAGTTCTTTTGACACAAAGCGAAAATCTACAGTCAAGCGTCAATCAGCAGACAGCCGTGTGTTCTTTAGTCATGAGCCTGTTGTCAAAACGGCAGAAAGAAATGGTCACAAACGAAATATTGTTTCTACACTTAAAATGAACAAAGAAAAAATGAGCTAGCCTGATATAAGTCATGTTCATGACGATGCAAATGTAACGAGATTTCGAACTGTTCTGTTGCACACGTTGGGACTCATTTTATTTTTCTACAAAAAACATTTGCCATGACGGGAATCGAAACCGGGCCGCCCTGCGTTACAAAGTAGATGCCTATCCGCTAGACCATTTGGGAAGACTTGATATGTACACCCTAAGATATCTAAGTGTCATTTCGATGAGGTCTGTAGCAGAGGCCATAGAGCAAAGCAAACAAATAATCATGTGTTTAAATATCCTTGTCGTTTTGAAAAATTACCATTGTCACCTGCACAGGAATGCCATGCGGCCAACATTGAAGAAATGTGCTTCTCAAATCTGTCATTAACACTGTTTTCCACACGCTTTTTTCATTGCATTGCCATATAATCAATTGGTCATTGATGCGTCACGAATAATGACAATGCGTCGAAAATTAAAGAAATGTAAACATGAATTATGTTATTACTGTCTAAGCATCGCAAAGCTGTATGCGTAAAGGCGTCTGACGTCACAGTGGCTTGCCTGAAACAAAGGAATCAGAGAAACATGTGCTTACAGGGGCGTCGAAGCGCCTTCTCCCGCTGATGGAGCAAAGTTGCTACAGTGACAAAGACAAGCTCCGCGCTCATGGGCAATTTATATGGGGCAACTGTGCTGCGAGTATCTAAGCAGTCGTCGTGCATGGATAAAATGCAATGTTTCAAACAGATCTGATGAATTCACCTACTTTGAAAAAGTGTGCGTTAGGAAGTTCTTTTGACACAAAGCGAAAATCTACAGTCAAGCGTCAATCAGCAGACAGCCGTGTGTTCTTTAGTCATGAGCCTGTTGTCAAAACGGCAGAAAAAAATGTTCACAAACGAAATATTGTTTCTACACTTAAAATGAACAAAGAAAAAATGAGCTAGCCTGATATAAGTCATGTTCATGACGATGCAAATGTAACGAGATTTCGAACTGTTCTGTTGCACACGTTGGGACTCATTTTATTTTTCTACAAAAAACATTTGCCATGACGGGAATCGAACCCGGGCCGCCATGGGTTACAAGGTAGATGCCTATCCGCTATACCATTTGGGAAAACTTGATATGTATACCCTAAGATATCTAAGTGTCATTTCGAAGAGGTCTGTAGCAGAGGCCATAGAGCACAGCAAACAAATAATCATGTGTATAAATATCCTTGTCGTTTTGAAAAATTACCATTGTCACCTGCACAGGAATGCCATGCGGCCAACATTGAAGAAATGTGCTTCTCAAATCTGTCATTAACACTGTTTTCCACACGCTTTTTTCATTGCATTGCCATATAATCAATTGGTCATTGATGCGTCACGAATAACGACAATGCGTCGAAAATTAAAGAAATGTAAACATGAATTATGTTATTACTGTCTAAGCATCGCAAAGCTGTATGCGTAAAGGCGTCTGACGTCACAGTGGCTTGCCTGAAACAAAGGAATCAGAGAAACATGTGCTTACAGGGGCGTCGAAGCGCCTTCTCCCGCTGATGGAGCAAAGTTGCTACAGTGACAAAGACAAGCTCCGCGCTCATGGGCAATTTATATGGGGCAACTGTGCTGCGAGTATCTAAGCAGTCGTCGTTCATGGATAAAATGCAATGTTTCAAACAGATCTGATGAATTCACCTACTTTGAAAAAGTGTGCGTTAGGAAGTTCTTTTGACACAAAGCGAAAATCTACAGTCAAGCGTCAATCAGCAGACAGCCGTGTGTTCTTTAGTCATGAGCCTGTTGTCAAAACGGCAGAAAAAAATGGTCACAAACGAAATATTGTTTCTACACTTAAAATGAACAAAGAAAAAATGAGCTAGCCTGATATAAGTCATGTTCATGACGATGCAAATGTAACGAGATTTCGAACTGTTCTGTTGCACACGTTGGGACTCATTTTATTTTTCTACAAAAAACATTTGCCATGACGGGAATCGAAACCGGGCCGCCCTGCGTTACAAAGTAGATGCCTATCCGCTAGACCATTTGGGAAGACTTGATATGTACACCCTAAGATATCTAAGTGTCATTTCGATGAGGTCTGTAGCAGAGGCCATAGAGCAAAGCAAACAAATAATCATGTGTTTAAATATCCTTGTCGTTTTGAAAAATTACCATTGTCACCTGCACAGGAATGCCATGCGGCCAACATTGAAGAAATGTGCTTCTCAAATCTGTCATTAACACTGTTTTCCACACGCTTTTTTCATTGCATTGCCATATAATCAATTGGTCATTGATGCGTCACGAATAATGACAATGCGTCGAAAATTAAAGAAATGTAAACATGAATTATGTTATTACTGTCTAAGCATCGCAAAGCTGTATGCGTAAAGGCGTCTGACGTCACAGTGGCTTGCCTGAAACAAAGGAATCAGAGAAACATGTGCTTACAGGGGCGTCGAAGCGCCTTCTCCCGCTGATGGAGCAAAGTTGCTACAGTGACAAAGACAAGCTCCGCGCTCATGGGCAATTTATATGGGGCAACTGTGCTGCGAGTATCTAAGCAGTCGTCGTGCATGGATAAAATGCAATGTTTCAAACAGATCTGATGAATTCACCTACTTTGAAAAAGTGTGCGTTAGGAAGTTCTTTTGACACAAAGCGAAAATCTACAGTCAAGCGTCAATCAGCAGACAGCCGTGTGTTCTTTAGTCATGAGCCTGTTGTCAAAACGGCAGAAAAAAATGTTCACAAACGAAATATTGTTTCTACACTTAAAATGAACAAAGAAAAAATGAGCTAGCCTGATATAAGTCATGTTCATGACGATGCAAATGTAACGAGATTTCGAACTGTTCTGTTGCACACGTTGGGACTCATTTTATTTTTCTACAAAAAACATTTGCCATGACGGGAATCGAACCCGGGCCGCCATGGGTTACAAGGTAGATGCCTATCCGCTATACCATTTGTGAAAACTTGATATGCATACCCTAAGATATCTAAGTGTCATTTCGAAGAGGTCTGTAGCAGAGGCCATAGAGCACAGCAAACAAATAATCATGTGTATAAATATCCTTGTCGTTTTGAAAAATTACCATTGTCACCTGCACAGGAATGCCATGCGGCCAACATTGAAGAAATGTGCTTCTCAAATCTGTCATTAACACTGTTTTCCACACGCTTTTTTCATTGCATTGCCATATAATCAATTGGTCATTGATGCGTCACGAATAACGACAATGCGTCGAAAATTAAAGAAATGTAAACATGAATTATGTTATTACTGTCTAAGCATCGCAAAGCTGTATGCGTAAAGGCGTCTGACGTCACAGTGGCTTGCCTGAAACAAAGGAATCAGAGAAACATGTGCTTACAGGGGCGTCGAAGCACCTTCTCCCGCTGATGGAGCAAAGTTGCTACAGTGACAAAGACAAGCTCCGCGCTCAAGGGCAATTTATATGAGGCAACTGTGCTGCGAGTATCTAAGCAGTCGTCGTTCATGGATAAAATGCAATGTTTCAAACAGATCTGATGAATTCACCTACTTTGAAAAAGTGTGCGTTAGGAAGTTCTTTTGACACAAAGCGAAAATCTACAGTCAAGCGTCAATCAGCAGACAGCCGTGTGTTCTTTAGTCATGAGCCTGTTGTCAAAACGGCAGAAAAAAATGGTCACAAACGAAATATTGTTTCTACACTTAAAATGAACAAAGAAAAAATGAGCTAGCCTGATATAAGTCATGTTCATGACGATGCAAATGTAACGAGATTTCGAACTGTTCTGTTGCACACGTTGGGACTCATTTTATTTTTCTACAAAAAACATTTGCCATGACGGGAATCGAAACCGGGCCGCCCTGCGTTACAAAGTAGATGCCTATCCGCTAGACCATTTGGGAAGACTTGATATGTACACCCTAAGATATCTAAGTGTCATTTCGATGAGGTCTGTAGCAGAGGCCATAGAGCAAAGCAAACAAATAATCATGTGTTTAAATATCCTTGTCGTTTTGAAAAATTACCATTGTCACCTGCACAGGAATGCCATGCGGCCAACATTGAAGAAATGTGCTTCTCAAATCTGTCATTAACACTGTTTTCCACACGCTTTTTTCATTGCATTGCCATATAATCAATTGGTCATTGATGCGTCACGAATAATGACAATGCGTCGAAAATTAAAGAAATGTAAACATGAATTATGTTATTACTGTCTAAGCATCGCAAAGCTGTATGCGTAAAGGCGTCTGACGTCACAGTGGCTTGCCTGAAACAAAGGAATCAGAGAAACATGTGCTTACAGGGGCGTCGAAGCGCCTTCTCCCGCTGATGGAGCAAAGTTGCTACAGTGACAAAGACAAGATCCGCGCTCATGGGCAATTTATATGGGGCAACTGTGCTGCGAGTATCTAAGCAGTCGTCGTTCATGGATAAAATGCAATGTTTCAAACAGAACTGATGAATTCACCTACTTTGAAAAAGTGTGCGTTAGGAAGTTCTTTTGACACAAAGCGAAAATCTACAGTCAAGCGTCAATCAGCAGACAGCCGTGTGTTCTTTAGTCATGAGCCTGTTGTCAAAACGGCAGAAAAAAATGGTCACAAACGAAATATTGTTTCTACACTTAAAATGAACAAAGAAAAAATGAGCTAGCCTGATATAAGTCATGTTCATGACGATGCAAATGTAACGAGATTTCGAACTGTTCTGTTGCACACGTTGGGACTCATTTTATTTTTCTACAAATAACATTTGCCATGACGGGAATCGAACCCGGGCCACCCTGCGTTACAAGGTAGATGCCTATCCGCTAGACCATTTGGGAAAACTTGATATGTACACCCTAAGATATCTAAGTGTCATTTCGATGAGGTCTGTAGCAGAGGCCACAGAGCACAGCAAACAAATAATCATGTGTTTAAATATCCTTGTCGTTTTGAAAAATTACCATTGTCACCTGCACAGGAATGCCATGCGGCCAACATTGAAGAAATGTGCTTCTCAAATCTGTCATTAACACTGTTTTCCACACGCTTTTTTCATTGCATTGCCATATAATCAATTGGTCATTGATGCGTCACGAATAACGACAATGCGTCGAAAATTAAAGAAATGTAAACATGAATTATGTTATTACTGTCTAAGCATCGCAAAGCTGTATGCGTAAAGGCGTCTGACGTCACAGTGGCTTGCCTGAAACAAAGGAATCAGAGAAACATGTGCTTACAGGGGCGTCGAAGCGCCTTCTCCCGCTGATGGAGCAAAGTTGCTACAGTGACAAAGACAAGCTCCGCGCTCATGGGCAATTTATATGGGGCAACTGTGCTGCGAGTATCTAAGCAGTCGTCGTGCATGGATAAAATGCAATGTTTCAAACAGATCTGATGAATTCACCTACTTTGAAAAAGTGTGCGTTAGGGAGTTCTTTTGACACAAAGCGAAAATCTACAGTCAAGCGTCAATCAGCAGACAGTCGTGTGTTCTTTAGTAATGAGCCTGTTGTCAAAACGGCAGAAAAAAATGTTCACAAACGAAATATTGTTCCTACACTTAAAATGAACAAAGAAAAAATTAGCTAGCCTGATATAAGTCATGTTCATGACGATGCAAATGTAACGAGATATCGAACTGTTCTGTAGCACACGTTGGGACTCATTTTATTTTTCTACAAAAATCCTTTGCCATGACGGGAATCGAACCCGGGCCGCCCTGCGTGACAAGGCAGATTCCTATCCGCTAGACCATTTGGGAAGACTTGATATGTACACCCTAAGATATCTAAGTGTCATTTCGATGAGGTCTGTAGCAGAGGCCATAGAGCACAGCAAACAAATAATCATGTGTTTAAATATCCTTGTCGTTTTGAAAAATTACCATTGTCACCTGCACAGGAATGCCCTGCGGCCAACATTGAAGAAATGTGCTTCTCAAATCTGTCATTAACACTGTTTTCCACACGCTTTTTTCATTGCATTGCCATATAATCAATTGGTCATTGATGCGTCACGAATAACGACAATGCGTCGAAAATTAAAGAAATGTAAACATGAATTATGTTATTACTGTCTAAGCATCGCAAAGCTGTATGCGTAAAGGCGTCTGACGTCACAGTGGCTTGCCTGAAACAAAGGAATTAGAGAAACATGTGCTTACAGGGGCGTCGAACCGCCTTCTCCCGCTGATGGAGCAAAGTTGCTACAGTGACAAAGACAAGCTCCGCGCTCATGGGCAATTTATATGAGGCAACTGTGCTGCGAGTATCTAAGTAGTCGTCGTGCATGGATAAAATGCAATGTTTCAAACAGATCTGATGAATTCACCTACTTTGAAAAAGTGTGCGTTAGGGAGTTCTTTTGACACAAAGCGAAAATCTACAGTCAAGCGTCAATCAGCAGACAGTCGTGTGTTCTTTAGTAATGAGCCTGCTGTCAAAACGGCAGAAAAAAATGTTCACAAACGAAATATTGTTTCTACACTTAAAATGAACAAAGAAAAAATTAGCTAGCCTGATATAAGTCATGTTCATGACGATGCAAATGTAACGAGATATCGAACTGTTCTGTTGCACACGTTGGGACTCATTTTATTTTTCTACAAAAATCCTTTGCCATGACGGGAATCGAACCCGGGCCGCCCTGCGTGACAAGGCAGATTCCTATCCACTAGACCATTTGGGAAGACTTGATATGTACACCCTAAGATATCTAAGTGTCATTTCGATGAGGTCTGTAGCAGAGGCCATAGAGCACAGCAAACAAATAATCATGTGTTTAAATATCCTTGTCGTTTTGAAAAATTACCATTGTCACCTGCACAGGAATGCCCTGCGGCCAACATTGAAGAAATGTGCTTCTCAAATCTGTCATTAACACTGTTTTCCACACGCTTTTTTCATTGCATTGCCATATAATCAATTGGTCATTGATGCGTCACGAATAACGACAATGCGTCGAAAATTAAAGAAATGTAAACATGAATTATGTTATTACTGTCTAAGCATCGCAAAGCTGCATGCGTAAAGGCGTCTGACGTCACAGTGGCTTGCCTGAAACAAAGGAATTAGAGAAACATGTGCTTACAGGGGCGTCGAACCGCCTTCTCCCGCTGATGGAGCAAAGTTGCTACAGTGACAAAGACAAGCTCCGCGCTCATGGGCAATTTATATGAGGCAACTGTGCTGCGAGTATCTAAGTAGTCGTCGTGCATGGATAAAATGCAATGTTTCAAACAGATCTGATGAATTCACCTACTTTGAAAAAGTGTGCGTTAGGGAGTTCTTTTGACACAAAGCGAAAATCTACAGTCAAGCGTCAATCAGCAGACAGCCGTGTGTTCTTTAATCATGAGCCTGTTGTCAAAACGGCAGAAAAAAATGTTCACAAACGAAATATTGTTTCTACACTTAAAATGAACAAAGAAAAAATGAGCTAGCCTGATATAAGTCATGTTCATGACGATGCAAATGTAACGAGATTTCGAACTGTTCTGTTGCACACGTTGGGACTCATTTTATTTTTCTACAAAAAACATTTGCCATGACGGGAATTGAACCCAAGCCGCCCTGCGTTACAAGGTAGATGCCTATCCGCTAGACCATTTGGGAAAACTTGATATATACACCCTAAGATATCTAAGTGTCATTTCGATGAGGTCTGTAGCAGAGGCCATAGAGCACAGCAAACAAATAATCATGTGTTTAAATATCCTTGTCGTTTTGAAAAATTACCATTGTCACCTGCACAGGAATGCCATGCGGCCAACATTGAAGAAATGTGCTTCTCAAATCTGTCATTAACACTGTTTTCCACACGCTTTTTTCATTGCATTGCCATATAATCAATTGGTCATTGATGCGTCACGAATAACGACAATGCGTCGAAAATTAATGAAATGTAAACATGAATTATGTTATTACTGTCTAAGCATCGCAAAGCTGTATGCGTAAAGGCGTCTGACGTCACAGTGGCTTGCCTGAAACAAAGGAATTAGAGAAACATGTGCTTACAGGGTCGTCGAACCGCCTTCTCCCGCTGATGGAGCAAAGTTGCTGCAGTGACAAAGACAAGTTCCGCGCTCATGGGCAATTTATATGAGGCAACTGTGCTGCGAGTATCTAAGTAGTCGTCGTGCATGGATAAAATGCAATGTTTCAAACAGATCTGATGAATTCACCTACTTTGAAAAAGTGTGCGTTAGGGAGTTCTTTTGACACAAAGCGAAAATCTACAGTCAAGCGTCAATCAGCAGACAGCCGTGTGTTCTTTAGTAATGAGCCTGTTGTCAAAACGGCAGAAAAAAATGTTCACAAACGAAATATTGTTTCTACACTTAAAATGAACAAAGAAAAAATTAGCTAGCCTGATATAAGTCATGTTCATGACGATGCAAATGTAACGAGATTTCGAACTGTTCTGTTGCACACGTTGGGACTCATTTTATTTTTCTACAAAAAACATTTGCCATGACGGGAATCGAACCCGGGCCACCCTGCGTTACAAGGTAGATGCCTATCCGCTAGACCATTTGGGAAGACTTGATATGTACACCCTAAGATATCTAAGTGTCATTTCGATGAGGTCTGTAGCAGAGGCCATAGAGCACAGCAAACAAATAATCATGTGTTGAAATATCCTTGTCGTTTTGAAAAATTACCATTGTCACCTGCACAGGAATGCCATGCGGCCAACATTGAAGAAATGTGCTTCTCAAATCTGTCATTAACACTGTTTTCCACACGCTTTTTTCATTGCATTGCCATATAATCAATTGGTCATTGATGCGTCACGAATAACGACAATGCGTCGAAAATTAAAGAAATGTAAACATGAATTATGTTATTACTGTCTAAGCATCGCAAAGCTGCATGCGTAAAGGCGTCTGACGTCACAGTGGCTTGCCTGAAACAAAGGAATTAGAGAAACATGTGCTTACAGGGGCGTCGAACCGCCTTCTCCCGCTGATGGAGCAAAGTTGCTACAGTGACAAAGACAAGCTCCGCGCTCATGGGCAATTTATATGAGGCAACTGTGCTGCGAGTATCTAAGTAGTCGTCGTGCATGGATAAAATGCAATGTTTCAAACAGATCTGATGAATTCACCTACTTTGAAAAAGTGTGCGTTAGGGAGTTCTTTTGACACAAAGCGAAAATCTACAGTCAAGCGTCAATCAGCAGACAGCCGTGTGTTCTTTAGTCATGAGCCTGTTGTCAAAACGGCAGAAAAAAATGTTCACAAACGAAATATTGTTTCTACACTTAAAATGAACAAAGAAAAAATGAGCTAGCCTGATATAAGTCATGTTCATGACGATGCAAATGTAACGAGATTTCGAACTGTTCTGTTGCACACGTTGGGACTCATTTTATTTTTCTACAAAAAACATTTGCCATGACGGGAATCGAACCCAAGCCGCCCTGCGTTACAAGGTAGATGCCTATCCGCTAGACCATTTGGGAAAACTTGATATATACACCCTAAGATATCTAAGTGTCATTTCGATGAGGTCTGTAGCAGAGGCCATAGAGCACAGCAAACAAATAATCATGTGTTTAAATATCCTTGTCGTTTTGAAAAATTACCATTGTCACCTGCACAGGAATGCCATGCGGCCAACATTGAAGAAATGTGCTTCTCAAATCTGTCATTAACACTGTTTTCCACACGCTTTTTTCATTGCATTGCCATATAATCAATTGGTCATTGATGCGTCACGAATAACGACAATGCGTCGAAAATTAATGAAATGTAAACATAAATTATGTTATTACTGTCTAAGCATCGCAAAGCTGTATGCGTAAAGGCGTCTGACGTCACAGTGGCTTGCCTGAAACAAAGGAATTAGAGAAACATGTGCTTACAGGGGCGTCGAACCGCCTTCTCCCGCTGATGGAGCAAAGTTGCTACAGTGACAAAGACAAGCTCTGCGCTCATGGGCAATTTATATGAGGCAACTGTGCTGCGAGTATCTAAGTAGTCGTCGTGCATGGATAAAATGCAATGTTTCAAACAGATCTGATGAATTCACCTACTTTGAAAAAGTGTGAGTTAGGGAGTTCTTTTGACAAAAGCGAAAATCTACAGTCAAGCGTCAATCAGCAGACAGCCGTGTGTTCTTTAGTCATGAGCCTGTTGTCAAAACGGCAGAAAAAAATGTTCACAAACGAAATATTGTTTCTACACTTAAAATGAACAAAGAAAAAATGAGCTAGCCTGATATAAGTCATGTTCATGACGATGCAAATGTAACGAGATTTCGAAATGTTCTGTTGCACACGTTGGGACTCATTTTATTTTTCTACAAAAAACATTTGCCATGACAGGAATCGAACCCCGGCCGCCCTGCGTTACAAGGTAGATGCCTATCCGCTAGACCATTTGGGAAAACTTGATATGTACACCCTAAGATATCTAAGTGTCATTTCGATGAGATCTGTAGCAGAGGCCATAGAGCACAGCAAACAAATAATCATGTGTTTAAATATCCTTGTCGTTTTGAAAAATTACCATTGTCACCTGCACAGGAATGCAATGCGGCCAACATTGAAGAAATGTGCTTCTCAAATCTGTCATTAACACTGTTTTCCACACGCTTTTTTCATTGCATTGCCATATAATCAATTGGTCATTGATGCATCACGAATAACGACAATGCGTCGAAAATTAAAGAAATGTAAACATGAATTATGTTATTACTGTCTAAGCATCGCAAAGCTGTATGCGTAAAGGCGTCTGACGTCACAGTGGCTTGCCTGAAACAAAGGAATTAGAGAAACATGTGCTTACAGGGGCGTCGAACCGCCTTCTCCCGCTGATGGAGCAAAGTTGCTACAGTGACAAAGACAAGCTCCGAGCTCATGGGCAATTTATATGGGGCAACTGTGCTGCGAGTATCTAAGCAGTCGTTGTGCATGGATAAAATGCAATGTTTCAAACAGATCTGATTAATTCACCTACTTTGAAAAAGTGTGCGTTAGGGAGTTCTTTTGACACAAAGCGAAAATCTACAGTCAAGCGTCAATCAGCAGACAGCCGTGTGTTCTTTAGTCATGAGCCTGTTGTCAAAACGGCAGAAAAAAATGTTCACAAACGAAATATTGTTTCTACACTTAAAATGAACAAAGAAAAAATGAGCTAGCCTGATATAAGTCATGTTCATGACGATGCAAATGTAACGAGATTTCGAACTGTTCTGTTGCACACGTTGGGACTCATTTTATTTTTCTACAAAAAACATTTGCCATGACGGGAATCGAACCCAAGCCGCCCTGCGTTACAAGGTAGATGCCTATCCGCTAGACCATTTGGGAAAACTTGATATATACACCCTAAGATATCTAAGTGTCATTTCGATGAGGTCTGTAGCAGAGGCCATAGAGCACAGCAAACAAATAATCATGTGTTTAAATATCCTTGTCGTTTTGAAAAATTACCATTGTCACCTGCACAGGAATGCCATGCGGCCAACATTGAAGAAATGTGCTTCTCAAATCTGTCATTAACACTGTTTTCCACACGCTTTTTTCATTGCATTGCCATATAATCAATTGGTCATTGATGCGTCACGAATAACGACAATGCGTCGAAAATTAATGAAATGTAAACATAAATTATGTTATTACTGTCTAAGCATCGCAAAGCTGTATGCGTAAAGGCGTCTGACGTCACAGTGGCTTGCCTGAAACAAAGGAATTAGAGAAACATGTGCTTACAGGGGCGTCGAACCGCCTTCTCCCGCTGATGGAGCAAAGTTGCTGCAGTGACAAAGACAAGCTCCGCGCTCATGGGCAATTTATATGAGGCAACTGTGCTGCGAGTATCTAAGTAGTCGTCGTGCATGGATAAAATGCAATGTTTCAAACAGATCTGATGAATTCACCTACTTTGAAAAAGTGTGCGTTAGGGAGTTCTTTTGACACAAAGCGAAAATCTACAGTCAAGCGTCAATCAGCAGACAGCCGTGTGTTCTTTAGTAATGAGCCTGTTGTCAAAACTGCAGAAAAAAATGTTCACAAACGAAATATTGTTTCTACACTTAAAATGAACAAAGAAAAAATTAGCTAGCCTGATATAAGTCATGTTCATGACGATGCAAATGTAACGAGATTTCGAACTGTTCTGTTGCACACGTTGGGACTCATTTTATTTTTCTACAAAAAACATTTGCCATGACGGGAATCGAACCCGGGCCACCCTGCGTTACAAGGTAGATGCCTATCCGCTAGACCATTTGGGAAAACTTGATATATACACCCTAAGATATCTAAGTGTCATTTCGATGAGGTCTGTAGCAGAGGCCATAGAGCACAGCAAACAAATAATCATGTGTTTAAATATCCTTGTCGTTTTGAAAAATTACCATTGTCACCTGCACAGGAATGCCATGCGGCCAACATTGAAGAAATGTGCTTCTCAAATCTGTCATTAACACTGTTTTCCACACGCTTTTTTCATTGCATTGCCATATAATCAATTGGTCATTGATGCGTCACGAATAACGACAATGCGTCGAAAATTAATGAAATGTAAACATAAATTATGTTATTACTGTCTAAGCATCGCAAAGCTGTATGCGTAAAGGCGTCTGACGTCACAGTGGCTTGCCTGAAACAAAGGAATTAGAGAAACATGTGCTTACAGGGGCGTCGAACCGCCTTCTCCCGCTGATGGAGCAAAGTTGCTACAGTGACAAAGACAAGCTCCGCGCTCATGGGCAATTTATATGAGGCAACTGTGCTGCGAGTATCTAAGTAGTCGTCGTGCATGGATAAAATGCAATGTTTCAAACAGATCTGATGAATTCACCTACTTTGAAAAAGTGTGCGTTAGGGAGTTCTTTTGACACAAAGCGAAAATCTACAGTCAAGCGTCAATCAGCAGACAGCCGTGTGTTCTTTAGTAATGAGCCTGTTGTCAAAACGGCAGAAAAAAATGTTCACAAACGAAATATTGTTTCTACACTTAAAATGAACAAAGAAAAAATTAGCTAGCCTGATATAAGTCATGTTCATGACGATGCAAATGTAACGAGATTTCGAACTGTTCTGTTGCACACGTTGGGACTCATTTTATTTTTCTACAAAAAACATTTGCCATGACGGGAATCGAACCCGGGCCACCCTGCGTTACAAGGTAGATGCCTATCCGCTAGACCATTTGGGAAGACTTGATATGTACACCCTAAGATATCTAAGTGTCATTTCGATGAGGTCTGTAGCAGAGGCCATAGAGCACAGCAAACAAATAATCATGTGTTGAAATATCCTTGTCGTTTTGAAAAATTACCATTGTCACCTGCACAGGAATGCCATGCGGCCAACATTGAAGAAATGTGCTTCTCAAATCTGTCATTAACACTGTTTTCCACACGCTTTTTTCATTGCATTGCCATATAATCAATTGGTCATTGATGCGTCACGAATAACGACAATGCGTCGAAAATTAAAGAAATGTAAACATGAATTATGTTATTACTGTCTAAGCATCGCAAAGCTGTATGCGTAAAGGCGTCTGACGTCACAGTGGCTTGCCTGAAACAAAGGAATTAGAGAAACATGTGCTTACAGGGGCGTCGAACCGCCTTCTCCCGCTGATGGAGCAAAGTTGCTACAGTGACAAAGACAAGCTCTGCGCTCATGGGCAATTTATATGAGGCAACTGTGCTGCGAGTATCTAAGTAGTCGTCGTGCATGGATAAAATGCAATGTTTCAAACAGATCTGATGAATTCACCTACTTTGAAAAAGTGTGAGTTAGGGAGTTCTTTTGACAAAAGCGAAAATCTACAGTCAAGCGTCAATCAGCAGACAGCCGTGTGTTCTTTAGTCATGAGCCTGTTGTCAAAACGGCAGAAAAAAATGTTCACAAACGAAATATTGTTTCTACACTTAAAATGAACAAAGAAAAAATGAGCTAGCCTGATATAAGTCATGTTCATGACGATGCAAATGTAACGAGATTTCGAAATGTTCTGTTGCACACGTTGGGACTCATTTTATTTTTCTACAAAAAACATTTGCCATGACAGGAATTGAACCCGGGCCGCCCTGCGTTACAAGGTAGATGCCTATCCGCTAGACCATTTGGGAAAACTTGATATGTACACCCTAAGATATCTAAGTGTCATTTCGATGAGATATGTAGCAGAGGCCATAGAGCACAGCAAACAAATAATCATGTGTTTAAATATCCTTGTCGTTTTGAAAAATTACCATTGTCACCTGCACAGGAATGCAATGCGGCCAACATTGAAGAAATGTGCTTCTCAAATCTGTCATTAACACTGTTTTCCACACGCTTTTTTCATTGCATTGCCATATAATCAATTGGTCATTGATGCATCACGAATAACGACAATGCGTCGAAAATTAAAGAAATGTAAACATGAATTATGTTATTACTGTCTAAGCATCGCAAAGCTGTATGCGTAAAGGCGTCTGACGTCACAGTGGCTTGCCTGAAACAAAGGAATTAGAGAAACATGTGCTTACAGGGGCGTCGAACCGCCTTCTCCCGCTGATGGAGCAAAGTTGCTACAGTGACAAAGACAAGCTCCGAGCTCATGGGCAATTTATATGGGGCAACTGTGCTGCGAGTATCTAAGCAGTCGTTGTGCATGGATAAAATGCAATGTTTCAAACAGATCTGATTAATTCACCTACTTTGAAAAAGTGTGCGTTAGGAAGTTCTTTTGACACAAAGCGAAAATCTACAGTCAAGCGTCAATCAGCAGACAGTCGTGTGTTCTTTAGTAATGAGCCTGTTGTCAAAACGGCAGAAAAAAATGTTCACAAACGAAATATTGTTCCTACACTTAAAATGAACAAAGAAAAAATTAGCTAGCCTGATATAAGTCATGTTCATGACGATGCAAATGTAACGAGATATCGAACTGTTCTGTAGCACACGTTGGGACTCATTTTATTTTTCTACAAAAATCCTTTGCCATGACGGGAATCGAACCCGGGCCGCCCTGCGTGACAAGGCAGATTCCTATCCGCTAGACCATTTGGGAAGACTTGATATGTACACCCTAAGATATCTAAGTGTCATTTCGATGAGGTCTGTAGCAGAGGCCATAGAGCACAGCAAACAAATAATCATGTGTTTAAATATCCTTGTCGTTTTGAAAAATTACCATTGTCACCTGCACAGGAATGCCATGCGGCCAACATT
The DNA here is from genome assembly GCF_951799395.1 of Argentina silus. Classification (NCBI taxonomy): domain Eukaryota; kingdom Metazoa; phylum Chordata; class Actinopteri; order Argentiniformes; family Argentinidae; genus Argentina; species Argentina silus. The sequence continues at coordinate 207,997 of NW_028152597.1, read as the reverse complement.
GAAGAAATGTGCTTCTCAAATCTGTCATTAACACTGTTTTCCACACGCTTTTTTCATTGCATTGCCATATAATCAATTGGTCATTGATGCGTCACGAATAACGACAATGCGTCGAAAATTAATGAAATGTAAACATGAATTATGTTATTACTGTCTAAGCATCGCAAAGCTGTATGCGTAAAGGCGTCTGACGTCACAGTGGCTTGCCTGAAACAAAGGAATTAGAGAAACATGTGCTTACAGGGTCGTCGAACCGCCTTCTCCCGCTGATGGAGCAAAGTTGCTGCAGTGACAAAGACAAGCTCCGCGCTCATGGGCAATTTATATGAGGCAACTGTGCTGCGAGTATCTAAGTAGTCGTCGTGCATGGATAAAATGCAATGTTTCAAACAGATCTGATGAATTCACCTACTTTGAAAAAGTGTGCGTTAGGGAGTTCTTTTGACACAAAGCGAAAATCTACAGTCAAGCGTCAATCAGCAGACAGCCGTGTGTTCTTTAGTAATGAGCCTGTTGTCAAAACGGCAGAAAAAAATGTTCACAAACGAAATATTGTTTCTACACTTAAAATGAACAAAGAAAAAATTAGCTAGCCTGATATAAGTCATGTTCATGACGATGCAAATGTAACGAGATTTCGAACTGTTCTGTTGCACACGTTGGGACTCATTTTATTTTTCTACAAAAAACATTTGCCATGACGGGAATCGAACCCGGGCCACCCTGCGTTACAAGGTAGATGCCTATCCGCTAGACCATTTGGGAAGACTTGATATGTACACCCTAAGATATCTAAGTGTCATTTCGATGAGGTCTGTAGCAGAAACATAGAGCACAGCAAACAAATAATCATGTGTTGAAATATCCTTGTCGTTTTGAAAAATTACCATTGTCACCTGCACAGGAATGCCATGCGGCCAACATTGAAGAAATGTGCTTCTCAAATCTGTCATTAACACTGTTTTCCACACGCTTTTTTCATTGCATTGCCATATAATCAATTGGTCATTGATGCGTCACGAATAACGACAATGCGTCGAAAATTAAAGAAATGTAAACATGAATTATGTTATTACTGTCTAAGCATCGCAAAGCTGCATGCGTAAAGGCGTCTGACGTCACAGTGGCTTGCCTGAAACAAAGGAATTAGAGAAACATGTGCTTACAGGGGCGTCGAACCGCCTTCTCCCGCTGATGGAGCAAAGTTGCTACAGTGACAAAGACAAGCTCCGCGCTCATGGGCAATTTATATGAGGCAACTGTGCTGCGAGTATCTAAGTAGTCGTCGTGCATGGATAAAATGCAATGTTTCAAACAGATCTGATGAATTCACCTACTTTGAAAAAGTGTGCGTTAGGGAGTTCTTTTGACACAAAGCGAAAATCTACAGTCAAGCGTCAATCAGCAGACAGCCGTGTGTTCTTTAGTCATGAGCCTGTTGTCAAAACGGCAGAAAAAAATGTTCACAAACGAAATATTGTTTCTACACTTAAAATGAACAAAGAAAAAATGAGCTAGCCTGATATAAGTCATGTTCATGACGATGCAAATGTAACGAGATTTCGAACTGTTCTGTTGCACACGTTGGGACTCATTTTATTTTTCTACAAAAAACATTTGCCATGACGGGAATCGAACCCAAGCCGCCCTGCGTTACAAGGTAGATGCCTATCCGCTAGACCATTTGGGAAAACTTGATATATACACCCTAAGATATCTAAGTGTCATTTCGATGAGGTCTGTAGCAGAGGCCATAGAGCACAGCAAACAAATAATCATGTGTTTAAATATCCTTGTCGTTTTGAAAAATTACCATTGTCACCTGCACAGGAATGCCATGCGGCCAACATTGAAGAAATGTGCTTCTCAAATCTGTCATTAACACTGTTTTCCACACGCTTTTTTCATTGCATTGCCATATAATCAATTGGTCATTGATGCGTCACGAATAACGACAATGCGTCGAAAATTAATGAAATGTAAACATAAATTATGTTATTACTGTCTAAGCATCGCAAAGCTGTATGCGTAAAGGCGTCTGACGTCACAGTGGCTTGCCTGAAACAAAGGAATTAGAGAAACATGTGCTTACAGGGGCGTCGAACCGCCTTCTCCCGCTGATGGAGCAAAGTTGCTGCAGTGACAAAGACAAGCTCCGCGCTCATGGGCAATTTATATGAGGCAACTGTGCTGCGAGTATCTAAGTAGTCGTCGTGCATGGATAAAATGCAATGTTTCAAACAGATCTGATGAATTCACCTACTTTGAAAAAGTGTGCGTTAGGGAGTTCTTTTGACACAAAGCGAAAATCTACAGTCAAGCGTCAATCAGCAGACAGCCGTGTGTTCTTTAGTCATGAGCCTGTTGTCAAAACGGCAGAAAAAAATGGTCACAAACGAAATATTGTTTCTACACTTAAAATGAACAAAGAAAAAATGAGCTAGCCTGATATAAGTCATTTTCATGACGATGCAAATGTAACTAGATTTCGAACTGTTCTGTTACACACGTTGGGACTCATTTTATTTTTCTACAAATAACATTTGCCATGACGGGAATCGAACCCGGGCCGCCCTGCGTTACAAGGTAGATGCCTATCCGCTAGACCATTTGGGAAAACTTGATATGTACACCCTAAGATATCTAAGTGTCATTTCGATGAGGTCTGTAGCAGAGGCCATAGAGCACAGCAAACAAATAATCATGTGTTTAAATATCCTTGTCGTTTTGAAAAATTACCATTGTCACCTGCACAGGAATGCCATGCGGCAAACATTGAAGAAATGTGCTTCTCAAATCTGTCATTAACACTGTTTTCCACACGCTTTTTTCATTGCATTGCCATATAATCAATTGGTCATTGATGCGTCACGAATAACGACAATGCGTCGAAAATTAAAGAAATGTAAACATGAATTATGTTATTACTGTCTAAGCATCGCAAAGCTGTATGCGTAAAGGCGTCTGACGTCACAGTGGCTTGCCTGAAACAAAGGAATTAGAGAAACATGTGCTTACAGGGGCGTCGAACCGCCTTCTCCCGCTGATGGAGCAAAGTTGCTACAGTGACAAAGACAAGCTCTGCGCTCATGGGCAATTTATATGAGGCAACTGTGCTGCGAGTATCTAAGTAGTCGTCGTGCATGGATAAAATGCAATGTTTCAAACAGATCTGATGAATTCACCTACTTTGAAAAAGTGTGAGTTAGGGAGTTCTTTTGACAAAAGCGAAAATCTACAGTCAAGCGTCAATCAGCAGACAGCCGTGTGTTCTTTAGTCATGAGCCTGTTGTCAAAACGGCAGAAAAAAATGTTCACAAACGAAATATTGTTTCTACACTTAAAATGAACAAAGAAAAAATGAGCTAGCCTGATATAAGTCATGTTCATGACGATGCAAATGTAACGAGATTTCGAAATGTTCTGTTGCACACGTTGGGACTCATTTTATTTTTCTACAAAAAACATTTGCCATGACAGGAATCGAACCCGGGCCGCCCTGCGTTACAAGGTAGATGCCTATCCGCTAGACCATTTGGGAAAACTTGATATGTACACCCTAAGATATCTAAGTGTCATTTCGATGAGATCTGTAGCAGAGGCCATAGAGCACAGCAAACAAATAATCATGTGTTTAAATATCCTTGTCGTTTTGAAAAATTACCATTGTCACCTGCACAGGAATGCAATGCGGCCAACATTGAAGAAATGTGCTTCTCAAATCTGTCATTAACACTGTTTTCCACACGCTTTTTTCATTGCATTGCCATATAATCAATTGGTCATTGATGCATCACGAATAACGACAATGCGTCGAAAATTAAAGAAATGTAAACATGAATTATGTTATTACTGTCTAAGCATCGCAAAGCTGTATGCGTAAAGGCGTCTGACGTCACAGTGGCTTGCCTGAAACAAAGGAATTAGAGAAACATGTGCTTACAGGGGCGTCGAACCGCCTTCTCCCGCTGATGGAGCAAAGTTGCTACAGTGACAAAGACAAGCTCCGAGCTCATGGGCAATTTATATGGGGCAACTGTGCTGCGAGTATCTAAGCAGTCGTTGTGCATGGATAAAATGCAATGTTTCAAACAGATCTGATTAATTCACCTACTTTGAAAAAGTGTGCGTTAGGAAGTTCTTTTGACACAAAGCGAAAATCTACAGTCAAGCGTCAATCAGCAGACAGTCGTGTGTTCTTTAGTAATGAGCCTGTTGTCAAAACGGCAGAAAAAAATGTTCACAAACGAAATATTGTTCCTACACTTAAAATGAACAAAGAAAAAATTAGCTAGCCTGATATAAGTCATGTTCATGACGATGCAAATGTAACGAGATATCGAACTGTTCTGTAGCACACGTTGGGACTCATTTTATTTTTCTACAAAAATCCTTTGCCATGACGGGAATCGAACCCGGGCCGCCCTGCGTGACAAGGCAGATTCCTATCCGCTAGACCATTTGGGAAGACTTGATATGTACACCCTAAGATATCTAAGTGTCATTTCGATGAGGTCTGTAGCAGAGGCCATAGAGCACAGCAAACAAATAATCATGTGTTTAAATATCCTTGTCGTTTTGAAAAATTACCATTGTCACCTGCACAGGAATGCCATGCGGCCAACATTGAAGAAATGTGCTTCTCAAATCTGTCATTAACACTGTTTTCCACACGCTTTTTTCATTGCATTGCCATATAATCAATTGGTCATTGATGCGTCACGAATAACGACAATGCGTCGAAAATTAAAGAAATGTAAACATGAATTATGTTATTACTGTCTAAGCATCGCAAAGCTGTATGCGTAAAGGCGTCTGACGTCACAGTGGCTTGCCTGAAACAAAGGAATTAGAGAAACATGTGCTTACAGGGGCGTCGAACCGCCTTCTCCCGCTGATGGAGCAAAGTTGCTGCAGTGACAAAGACAAGCTCCGCGCTCATGGGCAATTTATATGAGGCAACTGTGCTGCGAGTATCTAAGTAGTCGTCGTGCATGGATAAAATGCAATGTTTCAAACAGATCTGATGAATTCACCTACTTTGAAAAAGTGTGCGTTAGGGAGTTCTTTTGACACAAAGCGAAAATCTACAGTCAAGCGTCAATCAGCAGACAGTCGTGTGTTCTTTAGTAATGAGCCTGTTGTCAAAACGGCAGAAAAAAATGTTCACAAACGAAATATTGTTCCTACACTTAAAATGAACAAAGAAAAAATTAGCTAGCCTGATATAAGTCATGTTCATGACGATGCAAATGTAACGAGATATCGAACTGTTCTGTAGCACACGTTGGGACTCATTTTATTTTTCTACAAAAATCCTTTGCCATGACGGGAATCGAACCCGGGCCGCCCTGCGTGACAAGGCAGATTCCTATCCGCTAGACCATTTGGGAAGACTTGATATGTACACCCTAAGATATCTAAGTGTCATTTCGATGAGGTCTGTAGCAGAGGCCATAGAGCACAGCAAACAAATAATCATGTGTTTAAATATCCTTGTCGTTTTGAAAAATTACCATTGTCACCTGCACAGGAATGCCCTGCGGCCAACATTGAAGAAATGTGCTTCTCAAATCTGTCATTAACACTGTTTTCCACACGCTTTTTTCATTGCATTGCCATATAATCAATTGGTCATTGATGCGTCACGAATAACGACAATGCGTCGAAAATTAAAGAAATGTAAACATGAATTATGTTATTACTGTCTAAGCATCGCAAAGCTGTATGCGTAAAGGCGTCTGACGTCACAGTGGCTTGCCTGAAACAAGGGAATTAGAGAAACATGTGCTTACAGGGGCGTCGAACCGCCTTCTCCCGCTGATGGAGCAAAGTTGCTACAGTGACAAAGACAAGCTCCGCGCTCATGGGCAATTTATATGAGGCAACTGTGCTGCGAGTATCTAAGTAGTCGTCGTGCATGGATAAAATGCAATGTTTTAAACAGATCTGATGAATTCACCTACTTTGAAAAAGTGTGCGTTAGGGAGTTCTTTTGACACAAAGCGAAAATCTACAGTCAAGCGTCAATCAGCAGACAGTCGTGTGTTCTTTAGTAATGAGCCTGTTGTCAAAACGGCAGAAAAAAATGTTCACAAACGAAATATTGTTTCTACACTTAAAATGAACAAAGAAAAAATTAGCTAGCCTGATATAAGTCATGTTCATGACGATGCAAATGTAACGAGATATCGAACTGTTCTGTTGCACACGTTGGGACTCATTTTATTTTTCAACAAAAATCCTTTGCCATGACGGGAATCGAACCCGGGCCGCCCTGCGTGACAAGGCAGATTCCTATCCGCTAGACCATTTGGGAAGACTTGATATGTACACCCTAAGATATCTAAGTGTCATTTCGATGAGGTCTGTAGCAGAGGCCATAGAGCACAGCAAACAAATAATCATGTGTTTAAATATCCTTGTCGTTTTGAAAAATTACCATTGTCACCTGCACAGGAATGCCCTGCGGCCAACATTGAAGAAATGTGCTTCTCAAATCTGTCATTAACACTGTTTTCCACACGCTTTTTTCATTGCATTGCCATATAATCAATTGGTCATTGATGCGTCACGAATAACGACAATGCGTCGAAAATTAAAGAAATGTAAACATGAATTATGTTATTACTGTCTAAGCATCGCAAAGCTGCATGCGTAAAGGCGTCTGACGTCACAGTGGCTTGCCTGAAACAAAGGAATTAGAGAAACATGTGCTTACAGGGGCGTCGAACCGCCTTCTCCCGCTGATGGAGCAAAGTTGCTACAGTGACAAAGACAAGCTCCGCGCTCATGGGCAATTTATATGAGGCAACTGTGCTGCGAGTATCTAAGTAGTCGTCGTGCATGGATAAAATGCAATGTTTCAAACAGATCTGATGAATTCACCTACTTTGAAAAAGTGTGCGTTAGGGAGTTCTTTTGACACAAAGCGAAAATCTACAGTCAAGCGTCAATCAGCAGACAGCCGTGTGTTCTTTAGTCATGAGCCTGTTGTCAAAACGGCAGAAAAAAATGGTCACAAACGAAATATTGTTTCTACACTTAAAATGAACAAAGAAAAAATGAGCTAGCCTGATATAAGTCATTTTCATGACGATGCAAATGTAACTAGATTTCGAACTGTTCTGTTACACACGTTGGGACTCATTTTATTTTTCTACAAATAACATTTGCCATGACGGGAATCGAACCCGGGCCGCCCTGCGTTACAAGGTAGATGCCTATCCGCTAGACCATTTGGGAAAACTTGATATGTACACCCTAAGATATCTAAGTGTCATTTCGATGAGGTCTGTAGCAGAGGCCATAGAGCACAGCAAACAAATAATCATGTGTTTAAATATCCTTGTCGTTTTGAAAAATTACCATTGTCACCTGCACAGGAATGCCATGCGGCAAACATTGAAGAAATGTGCTTCTCAAATCTGTCATTAACACTGTTTTCCACACGCTTTTTTCATTGCATTGCCATATAATCAATTGGTCATTGATGCGTCACGAATAACGACAATGCGTCGAAAATTAAAGAAATGTAAACATGAATTATGTTATTACTGTCTAAGCATCGCAAAGCTGTATGCGTAAAGGCGTCTGACGTCACAGTGGCTTGCCTGAAACAAAGGAATTAGAGAAACATGTGCTTACAGGGGCGTCGAACCGCCTTCTCCCGCTGATGGAGCAAAGTTGCTACAGTGACAAAGACAAGCTCCGCGCTCATGGGCAATTTATATGAGGCAACTGTGCTGCGAGTATCTAAGTAGTCGTCGTGCATGGATAAAATGCAATGTTTCAAACAGATCTGATGAATTCACCTACTTTGAAAAAGTGTGCGTTAGGGAGTTCTTTTGACACAAAGCGAAAATCTACAGTCAAGCGTCAATCAGCAGACAGCCGTGTGTTCTTTAGTAATGAGCCTGTTGTCAAAACGGCAGAAAAAAATGTTCACAAACGAAATATTGTTTCTACACTTAAAATGAACAAAGAAAAAATTAGCTAGCCTGATATAAGTCATGTTCATGACGATGCAAATGTAACGAGATTTCGAACTGTTCTGTTGCACACGTTGGGACTCATTTTATGTTTCTACAAAAATCATTTGCCATGACGGGAATCGAACCCGGGCCGCCCTGCGTGACAAGGCAGATTCCTATCCGCTAGACCATTTGGGAAGACTTGATATGTACACCCTAAGATATCTAAGTGTCATTTCGATGAGGTCTGTAGCAGAGGCCATAGAGCACAGCAAACAAATAATCATGTGTTTAAATATCCTTGTCGTTTTGAAAAATTACCATTGTCACCTGCACAGGAATGCCATGCGGCCAACATTGAAGAAATGTGCTTCTCAAATCTGTCATTAACACTGTTTTCCACACGCTTTTTTCATTGCATTGCAATATAATCAATTGGTCATTGATGCGTCACGAATAACGACAATGCGTCGAAAATTAAAGAAATGTAAACATGAATTATGTTATTACTGTCTAAGCATCGCAAAGCAGTATGCGTAAAGACGTCTGACGTCACAGTGGCTTGCCTGAAAAAAAGGAATTAGAGAAACATGTGCTTACAGGGGCGTCGAACCGCCTTCTCCCACTGATGGAGCAAAGTTGCTACAGTGACAAAGACAAGCTCCGCGCTCATGGGCAATTTATATGAGGCAACTGTGCTGCGAGTATCTAAGTAGTCGTCGTGCATGGATAAAATGCAATGTTTCAAACAGATCTGATGAATTCACCTACTTTGAAAAAGTGTGCGTTAGGGAGTTCTTTTGACACAAAGCGAAAATCTACAGTCAAGCGTCAATCAGCAGACAGCCGTGTGTTCTTTAGTAATGAGCCTGTTGTCAAAACGGCAGAATTTTTTTTTCACAAACGAAATATTGTTTCTACACTTAAAATGAACAAAGAAAAAATTAGCTAGCCTGATATAAGTCATGTTCATGACGATGCAAATGTAACGAGATTTCGAACTGTTCTGTTGCACACGTTGGGACTCATTTTATTTTTCTACAAAAATCATTTGCCATGACGGGAATCGAACCCAGGCCGCCCTGCGTGACAAGGCAGATTCCTATCCGCTAGACCATTTGGGAAGACTTGATATGTACACCCTAAGATATCTACGTGTCATTTCGATGAGGTCTGTAGCAGAGGCCATAGAGCACAGCAAACAAATAATCATGTGTTTAAATATCCTTGTCGTTTTGAAAAATTACCATTGTCACCTGCCCAGGAATGCCATGCGGCCAACATTGAAGAAATGTGCTTCTCAAATCTGTCATTAACACTGTTTTCCACACGCTTTTTTCATTGCATTGCCATATAATCAATTGGTCATTGATGTGTCACGAATAACGACAATGCGTCGAAAATTAAAGAAATGTAAACATGAATTATGTTATTACTGTCTAAGCATCGCAAAGCTGTATGCGTAAAGGCGTCTGACGTCACAGTGGCTTGCCTGAAACAAAGGAATCAGAGAAACATGTGCTTACAGGGGCGTCGAAGCGCCTTCTCCCGCTGATGGAGCAAAGTTGCTACAGTGACAAAGACAAGCTCCGCGCTCATGGGCAATTTATATGAGGCAACTGTGCTGCGAGTATCTAAGTAGTCGTCGTGCATGGATAAAATGCAATGTTTCAAACAGATCTGATGAATTCACCTACTTTGAAAAAGTGTGCGTTAGGGAGTTCTTTTGACACAAAGCGAAAATCTACAGTCAAGCGTCAATCAGCAGACAGCCGTGTGTTCTTTAGTAATGAGCCTGTTGTCAAAACGGCAGAATTTTTTTTTCACAAACGAAATATTGTTTCTACACTTAAAATGAACAAAGAAAAAATTAGCTAGCCTGATATAAGTCATGTTCATGACGATGCAAATGTAACGAGATTTCGAACTGTTCTGTTGCACACGTTGGGACTCATTTTATTTTTCTACAAAAATCATTTGCCATGACGGGAATCGAACCCGGGCCGCCCTGCGTGACAAGGCAGATTCCTATCCGCTAGACCATTTGGGAAGACTTGATATGTACACCCTAAGATATCTACGTGTCATTTCGATGAGGTCTGTAGCAGAGGCCATAGAGCACAGCAAACAAATAATCATGTGTTTAAATATCCTTGTCGTTTTGAAAAATTACCATTGTCACCTGCACAGGAATGCCATGCGGCCAACATTGAAGAAATGTGCTTCTCAAATCTGTCATTAACACTGTTTTCCACACGCTTTTTTCATTGCATTGCCATATAATCAATTGGTCATTGATGTGTCACGAATAACGACAATGCGTCGAAAATTAAAGAAATGTAAACATGAATTATGTTATTACTGTCTAAGCATCGCAAAGCTGTATGCGTAAAGGCGTCTGACGTCACAGTGGCTTGCCTGAAACAAAGGAATCAGAGAAACATGTGCTTACAGGGGCGTCGAAGCGCCTTCTCCCGCTGATGGAGCAAAGTTGCTACAGTGACAAAGACAAGCTCCGCGCTCATGGGCAATTTATATGAGGCAACTGTGCTGCGAGTATCTAAGCAGTCGTCGTTCATGGATAAAATGCAATGTTTCAAACAGATCTGATGAATTCACCTACTTTGAAAAAGTGTGCGTTAGGAAGTTCTTTTGACACAAAGCGAAAATCTACAGTCAAGCGTCAATCAGCAGACAGCCGTGTGTTCTTTAGTCATGAGCCTGTTGTCAAAACGGCAGAAAAAAATGGTCACAAACGAAATATTGTTTCTACACTTAAAATGAACAAAGAAAAAATGAGCTAGCCTGATATAAGTCATGTTCATGACGATGCAAATGTAACGAGATTTCGAACTGTTCTGTTGCACACGTTGGGACTCATTTTATTTTTCTACAAAAAACATTTGCCATGACGGGAATCGAAAAAGGGCCGCCCTGCGTTACAAAGTAGATGCCTATCCGCTAGACCATTTGGGAAGACTTGATATGTACACCCTAAGATATCTAAGTGTCATTTCGATGAGGTCTGTAGCAGAGGCCATAGAGCAAAGCAAACAAATAATCATGTGTTTAAATATCCTTGTCGTTTTGAAAAATTACCATTGTCACCTGCACAGGAATGCCATGCGGCCAACATTGAAGAAATGTGCTTCTCAAATCTGTCATTAACACTGTTTTCCACACGCTTTTTTCATTGCATTGCCATATAATCAATTGGTCATTGATGCGTCACGAATAATGACAATGCGTCGAAAATTAAAGAAATGTAAACATGAATTATGTTATTACTGTCTAAGCATCGCAAAGCTGTATGCGTAAAGGCGTCTGACGTCACAGTGGCTTGCCTGAAACAAAGGAATCAGAGAAACATGTGCTTACAGGGGCGTCGAAGCGCCTTCTCCCGCTGATGGAGCAAAGTTGCTACAGTGACAAAGACAAGCTCCGCGCTCATGGGCAATTTATATGGGGCAACTGTGCTGCGAGTATCTAAGCAGTCGTCGTGCATGGATAAAATGCAATGTTTCAAACAGATCTGATGAATTCACCTACTTTGAAAAAGTGTGCGTTAGGAAGTTCTTTTGACACAAAGCGAAAATCTACAGTCAAGCGTCAATCAGCAGACAGCCGTGTGTTCTTTAGTCATGAGCCTGTTGTCAAAACGGCAGAAAAAAATGGTCACAAACGAAATATTGTTTCTACACTTAAAATGAACAAAGAAAAAATGAGCTAGCCTGATATAAGTCATGTTCATGACGATGCAAATGTAACGAGATTTCGAACTGTTCTGTTGCACACGTTGGGACTCATTTTATTTTTCTACAAAAAACATTTGCCATGACGGGAATCGAAACCGGGCCGCCCTGCGTTACAAAGTAGATGCCTATCCGCTAGACCATTTGGGAAGACTTGATATGTACACCCTAAGATATCTAAGTGTCATTTCGATGAGGTCTGTAGCAGAGGCCATAGAGCACAGCAAACAAATAATCATGTGTTTAAATATCCTTGTCGTTTTGAAAAATTACCATTGTCACCTGCACAGGAATGCCATGCGGCCAACATTGAAGAAATGTGCTTCTCAAATCTGTCATTAACACTGTTTTCCACACGCTTTTTTCATTGCATTGCCATATAATCAATTGGTCATTGATGCGTCACGAATAATGACAATGCGTCGAAAATTAAAGAAATGTAAACATGAATTATGTTATTACTGTCTAAGCATCGCAAAGCTGTATGCGTAAAGGCGTCTGACGTCACAGTGGCTTGCCTGAAACAAAGGAATTCGAGAAACATGTGCTTACAGGGGCGTCGAAGCGCCTTCTCCCGCTGATGGAGCAAAGTTGCTACAGTGACAAAGACAAGCTCCGCGCTCATGGGCAATTTATATGAGGCAACTGTGCTGCGAGTATCTAAGTAGTCGTCGTGCATGGATAAAATGCAATGTTTCAAACAGATCTGATGAATTCACCTACTTTGAAAAAGTGTGCGTTAGGGAGTTCTTTTGACACAAAGCGAAAATCTACAGTCAAGCGTCAATCAGCAGACAGCCGTGTGTTCTTTAGTAATGAGCCTGTTGTCAAAACGGCAGAAGAAAATGTTCACAAACGAAATATTGTTTCTACACTTAAAATGAACAAAGAAAAAATTAGCTAGCCTGATATAAGTCATGTTCATGACGATGCAAATGTAACGAGATTTCGAACTGTTCTGTTGCACACGTTGGGACTCATTTTATTTTTCTACAAAAAACATTTGCCATGTCAGGAATCGAACCCGGGCCGCGCTGCGTTACAAGGTAGATGCCTATCCGCTAGACCATTTGGGAAGACTTGATATGTACACCCTAAGATATCTAAGTGTCATTTCGATGAGGTCTGTAGCAGAGGCCATAGAGCACAGCAAACAAATAATCATGTGTTTAAATATCCTTGTCGTTTTGAAAAATTACCATTGTCACCTGCACAGGAATGCCATGCGGCCAACATTGAAGAAATGTGCTTCTCAAATCTGTCATTAACACTGTTTTCCACACGCTTTTTTCATTGCATTGCCATATAATCAATTGGTCATTGATGCGTCACGAATAACGACAATGCGTCGAAAATTAAAGAAATGTAAACATGAATTATGTTATTACTGTCTAAGCATCGCAAAGCTGTATGCGTAAAGGCGTCTGACGTCACAGTGGCTTGCCTGAAACAAAGGAATCAGAGAAACATGTGCTTACAGGGGCGTCGAAGCGCCTTCTCCCGCTGATGGAGCAAAGTTGCTACAGTGACAAAGACAAGCTCCGCGCTCATGGGCAATTTATATGGGGCAACTGTGCTGCGAGTATCTAAGCAGTCGTCGTGCATGGATAAAATGCAATGTTTCAAACAGATCTGATGAATTCACCTACTTTGAAAAAGTGTGCGTTAGGAAGTTCTTTTGACACAAAGCGAAAATCTACAGTCAAGCGTCAATCAGCAGACAGCCGTGTGTTCTTTAGTCATGAGCCTGTTGTCAAAACGGCAGAAAAAAATGTTCACAAACGAAATATTGTTTCTACACTTAAAATGAACAAAGAAAAAATGAGCTAGCCTGATATAAGTCATGTTCATGACGATGCAAATGTAACGAGATTTCGAACTGTTCTGTTGCACACGTTGGGACTCATTTTATTTTTCTACAAAAAACATTTGCCATGACGGGAATCGAACCCGGGCCACCCTGCGTTACAAGGTAGATGCCTATCCGCTAGACCATTTGGGAAAACTTGATATGTACACCCTAAGATATCTAAGTGTCATTTCGATGAGGTCTGTAGCAGAGGCCACAGAGCACAGCAAACAAATAATCATGTGTTTAAATATCCTTGTCGTTTTGAAAAATTACCATTGTCACCTGCACAGGAATGCCATGGGGCCAACATTGAAGAAATGTGCTTCTCAAATCTGTCATTAACACTGTTTTCCACACGCTTTTTTCATTGCATTGCCATATAATCAATTGGTCATTGATGCGTCACGAATAACGACAATGCGTCGAAAATTAAAGAAATGTAAACATGAATTATGTTATTACTGTCTAAGCATCGCAAAGCTGTATGCGTAAAGGCGTCTGACGTCACAGTGGCTTGCCTGAAACAAAGGAATCAGAGAAACATGTGCTTACAGGGGCGTCGAAGCGCCTTCTCCCGCTGATGGAGCAAAGTTGCTACAGTGACAAAGACAAGCTCCGCGCTCATGGGCAATTTATATGAGGCAACTGTGCTGCGAGTATCTAAGCAGTCGTCGTTCATGGATAAAATGCAATGTTTCAAACAGATCTGATGAATTCACCTACTTTGAAAAAGTGTGCGTTAGGAAGTTCTTTTGACACAAAGCGAAAATCTACAGTCAAGCGTCAATCAGCAGACAGCCGTGTGTTCTTTAGTCATGAGCCTGTTGTCAAAACGGCAGAAAAAAATGGTCACAAACGAAATATTGTTTCTACACTTAAAATGAACAAAGAAAAAATGAGCTAGCCTGATATAAGTCATGTTCATGACGATGCAAATGTAACGAGATTTCGAACTGTTCTGTTGCACACGTTGGGACTCATTTTATTTTTCTACAAAAAACATTTGCCATGACGGGAATCGAAACCGGGCCGCCCTGCGTTACAAAGTAGATGCCTATCCGCTAGACCATTTGGGAAGACTTGATATGTACACCCTAAGATATCTAAGTGTCATTTCGATGAGGTCTGTAGCAGAGGCCATAGAGCAAAGCAAACAAATAATCATGTGTTTAAATATCCTTGTCGTTTTGAAAAATTACCATTGTCACCTGCACAGGAATGCCATGCGGCCAACATTGAAGAAATGTGCTTCTCAAATCTGTCATTAACACTGTTTTCCACACGCTTTTTTCATTGCATTGCCATATAATCAATTGGTCATTGATGCGTCACGAATAATGACAATGCGTCGAAAATTAAAGAAATGTAAACATGAATTATGTTATTACTGTCTAAGCATCGCAAAGCTGTATGCGTAAAGGCGTCTGACGTCACAGTGGCTTGCCTGAAACAAAGGAATCAGAGAAACATGTGCTTACAGGGGCGTCGAAGCGCCTTCTCCCGCTGATGGAGCAAAGTTGCTACAGTGACAAAGACAAGCTCCGCGCTCATGGGCAATTTATATGGGGCAACTGTGCTGCGAGTATCTAAGCAGTCGTCGTGCATGGATAAAATGCAATGTTTCAAACAGATCTGATGAATTCACCTACTTTGAAAAAGTGTGCGTTAGGAAGTTCTTTTGACACAAAGCGAAAATCTACAGTCAAGCGTCAATCAGCAGACAGCCGTGTGTTCTTTAGTCATGAGCCTGTTGTCAAAACGGCAGAAAAAAATGTTCACAAACGAAATATTGTTTCTACACTTAAAATGAACAAAGAAAAAATGAGCTAGCCTGATATAAGTCATGTTCATGACGATGCAAATGTAACGAGATTTCGAACTGTTCTGTTGCACACGTTGGGACTCATTTTATTTTTCTACAAAAAACATTTGCCATGACGGGAATCGAACCCGGGCCGCCATGGGTTACAAGGTAGATGCCTATCCGCTATACCATTTGGGAAAACTTGATATGTATACCCTAAGATATCTAAGTGTCATTTCGAAGAGGTCTGTAGCAGAGGCCATAGAGCACAGCAAACAAATAATCATGTGTATAAATATCCTTGTCGTTTTGAAAAATTACCATTGTCACCTGCACAGGAATGCCATGCGGCCAACATTGAAGAAATGTGCTTCTCAAATCTGTCATTAACACTGTTTTCCACACGCTTTTTTCATTGCATTGCCATATAATCAATTGGTCATTGATGCGTCACGAATAACGACAATGCGTCGAAAATTAAAGAAATGTAAACATGAATTATGTTATTACTGTCTAAGCATCGCAAAGCTGTATGCGTAAAGGCGTCTGACGTCACAGTGGCTTGCCTGAAACAAAGGAATCAGAGAAACATGTGCTTACAGGGGCGTCGAAGCGCCTTCTCCCGCTGATGGAGCAAAGTTGCTACAGTGACAAAGACAAGCTCCGCGCTCATGGGCAATTTATATGGGGCAACTGTGCTGCGAGTATCTAAGCAGTCGTCGTTCATGGATAAAATGCAATGTTTCAAACAGATCTGATGAATTCACCTACTTTGAAAAAGTGTGCGTTAGGAAGTTCTTTTGACACAAAGCGAAAATCTACAGTCAAGCGTCAATCAGCAGACAGCCGTGTGTTCTTTAGTCATGAGCCTGTTGTCAAAACGGCAGAAAAAAATGGTCACAAACGAAATATTGTTTCTACACTTAAAATGAACAAAGAAAAAATGAGCTAGCCTGATATAAGTCATGTTCATGACGATGCAAATGTAACGAGATTTCGAACTGTTCTGTTGCACACGTTGGGACTCATTTTATTTTTCTACAAAAAACATTTGCCATGACGGGAATCGAAACCGGGCCGCCCTGCGTTACAAAGTAGATGCCTATCCGCTAGACCATTTGGGAAGACTTGATATGTACACCCTAAGATATCTAAGTGTCATTTCGATGAGGTCTGTAGCAGAGGCCATAGAGCACAGCAAACAAATAATCATGTGTTTAAATATCCTTGTCGTTTTGAAAAATTACCATTGTCACCTGCACAGGAATGCCATGCGGCCAACATTGAAGAAATGTGCTTCTCAAATCTGTCATTAACACTGTTTTCCACACGCTTTTTTCATTGCATTGCCATATAATCAATTGGTCATTGATGCGTCACGAATAACGACAATGCGTCGAAAATTAAAGAAATGTAAACATGAATTATGTTATTACTGTCTAAGCATCGCAAAGCTGTATGCGTAAAGGCGTCTGACGTCACAGTGGCTTGCCTGAAACAAAGGAATCAGAGAAACATGTGCTTACAGGGGCGTCGAAGCGCCTTCTCCCGCTGATGGAGCAAAGTTGCTACAGTGACAAAGACAAGCTCCGCGCTCATGGGCAATTTATATGGGGCAACTGTGCTGCGAGTATCTAAGCAGTCGTCGTGCATGGATAAAATGCAATGTTTCAAACAGATCTGATGAATTCACCTACTTTGAAAAAGTGTGCGTTAGGAAGTTCTTTTGACACAAAGCGAAAATCTACAGTCAAGCGTCAATCAGCAGACAGCCGTGTGTTCTTTAGTCATGAGCCTGTTGTCAAAACGGCAGAAAAAAATGTTCACAAACGAAATATTGTTTCTACACTTAAAATGAACAAAGAAAAAATGAGCTAGCCTGATATAAGTCATGTTCATGACGATGCAAATGTAACGAGATTTCGAACTGTTCTGTTGCACACGTTGGGACTCATTTTATTTTTCTACAAAAAACATTTGCCATGACGGGAATCGAACCCGGGCCACCCTGCGTTACAAGGTAGATGCCTATCCGCTAGACCATTTGGGAAAACTTGATATGTACACCCTAAGATATCTAAGTGTCATTTCGATGAGGTCTGTAGCAGAGGCCACAGAGCACAGCAAACAAATAATCATGTGTTTAAATATCCTTGTCGTTTTGAAAAATTACCATTGTCACCTGCACAGGAATGCCATGGGGCCAACATTGAAGAAATGTGCTTCTCAAATCTGTCATTAACACTGTTTTCCACACGCTTTTTTCATTGCATTGCCATATAATCAATTGGTCATTGATGCGTCACGAATAACGACAATGCGTCGAAAATTAAAGAAATGTAAACATGAATTATGTTATTACTGTCTAAGCATCGCAAAGCTGTATGCGTAAAGGCGTCTGACGTCACAGTGGCTTGCCTGAAACAAAGGAATTAGAGAAACATGTGCTTACAGGGGCGTCGAACCGCCTTCTCCCGCTGATGGAGCAAAGTTGCTACAGTGACAAAGACAAGCTCCGCGCTCATGGGCAATTTATATGAGGCAACTGTGCTGCGAATATCTAAGTAGTCGTCGTGCATGGATAAAATGCAATGTTTCAAACAGATCTGATGAATTCACCTACTTTGAAAAAGTGTGCGTTAGGGAGTTCTTTTGACACAAAGCGAAAATCTACAGTCAAGCGTCAATCAGCAGACAGTCGTGTGTTCTTTAGTAATGAGCCTGTTGTCAAAACGGCAGAAAAAAATGTTCACAAACGAAATATTGTTTCTACACTTAAAATGAACAAAGAAAAAATTAGCTAGCCTGATATAAGTCATGTTCATGACGATGCAAATGTAACGAGATATCGAACTGTTCTGTAGCACACGTTGGGACTCATTTTATTTTTCTACAAAAATCCTTTGCCATGACGGGAATCGAACCCGGGCCTCCCTGCGTGACAAGGCAGATTCCTATCCGCTAGACCATTTGGGAAGACTTGATATGTACACCCTAAGATATCTAAGTGTCATTTCGATGAGGTCTGTAGCAGAGGCCATAGAGCACAGCAAACAAATAATCATGTGTTTAAATATCCTTGTCGTTTTGAAAAATTACCATTGTCACCTGCACAGGAATGCCCTGCGGCCAACATTGAAGAAATGTGCTTCTCAAATCTGTCATTAACACTGTTTTCCACACGCTTTTTTCATTGCATTGCCATATAATCAATTGGTCATTGATGCGTCACGAATAACGACAATGCGTCGAAAATTAAAGAAATGTAAACATGAATTATGTTATTACTGTCTAAGCATCGCAAAGCTGTATGCGTAAAGGCGTCTGACGTCACAGTGGCTTGCCTGAAACAAAGGAATTAGAGAAACATGTGCTTACAGGGGCGTCGAACCGCCTTCTCCCGCTGATGGAGCAAAGTTGCTACAGTGACAAAGACAAGCTCCGCGCTCATGGGCAATTTATATGAGGCAACTGTGCTGCGAGTATCTAAGTAGTCGTCGTGCATGGATAAAATGCAATGTTTCAAACAGATCTGATGAATTCACCTACTTTGAAAAAGTGTGCGTTAGGGAGTTCTTTTGACACAAAGCGAAAATCTACAGTCAAGCGTCAATCAGCAGACAGTCGTGTGTTCTTTAGTAATGAGCCTGTTGTCAAAACGGCAGAAAAAAATGTTCACAAACGAAATATTGTTTCTACACTTAAAATGAACAAAGAAAAAATTAGCTAGCCTGATATAAGTCATGTTCATGACGATGCAAATGTAACGAGATATCGAACTGTTCGAACGTTGGGACTCATTTTATTTTTCTACAATAATCCTTTGCCATGACGGGAATCGAACCCGGGCCGCCCTGCGTGACAAGGCAGATTCCTATCCGCTAGACCATTTGGGAAGACTTGATATGTACACCCTAAGATATCTAAGTGTCATTTCGATGAAGTCTGTAGCAGAGGCCATAGAGCACAGCAAACAAATAATCATGTGTTTAAATATCCTTGTCGTTTTGAAAAATTACCATTGTCACCTGCACAGGAATGCCCTGCGGCCAACATTGAAGAAATGTGCTTCTCAAATCTGTCATTAACACTGTTTTCCACACGCTTTTTTCATTGCATTGCCATATAATCAATTGGTCATTGATGCGTCACGAATAACGACAATGCGTCGAAAATTAAAGAAATGTAAACATGAATTATGTTATTACTGTCTAAGCATCGCAAAGCTGTATGCGTAAAGGCGTCTGACGTCACAGTGGCTTGCCTGAAACAAAGGAATTAGAGAAACATGTGCTTACAGGGGCGTCGAACCGCCTTCTCCCGCTGATGGAGCAAAGTTGCTACAGTGACAAAGACAAGCTCCGCGCTCATGGGCAATTTATATGAGGCAACTGTGCTGCGAGTATCTAAGTAGTCGTCGTGCATGGATAAAATGCAATGTTTCAAACAGATCTGATGAATTCACCTACTTTGAAAAAGTGTGCGTTAGGGAGTTCTTTTGACACAAAGCGAAAATCTACAGTCAAGCGTCAATCAGCAGACAGTCGTGTGTTCTTTAGTAATGAGCCTGTTGTCAAAACGGCAGAAAAAAATGTTCACAAACGAAATATTGTTTCTACACTTAAAATGAACAAAGAAAAAATTAGCTAGCCTGATATAAGTCATGTTCATGACGATGCAAATGTAACGAGATATCGAACTGTTCTGTTGCACACGTTGGGACTCATTTTATTTTTCTACAAAAATCCTTTGCCATGACGGGAATCGAACCCGGGCCGCCCTGCGTGACAAGGCAGATTCCTATCCGCTAGACCATTTGGGAAGACTTGATATGTACACCCTAAGATATCTAAGTGTCATTTCGATGAGGTCTGTAGCAGAGGCCATAGAGCACAGCAAACAAATAATCATGTGTTTAAATATCCTTGTCGTTTTGAAAAATTACCATTGTCACCTGCACAGGAATGCCCTGCGGCCAACATTGAAGAAATGTGCTTCTCAAATCTGTCATTAACACTGTTTTCCACACGCTTTTTTCATTGCATTGCCATATAATCAATTGGTCATTGATGCGTCACGAATAACGACAATGCGTCGAAAATTAAAGAAATGTAAACATGAATTATGTTATTACTGTCTAAGCATCGCAAAGCTGTATGCGTAAAGGCGTCTGACGTCACAGTGGCTTGCCTGAAACAAAGGAATTAGAGAAACATGTGCTTACAGGGGCGTCGAACCGCCTTCTCTCGCTGATGGAGCAAAGTTGCTACAGTGACAAAGACAAGCTCCGTGCTCATGGGCAATTTATATGAGGCAACTGTGCTGCGAGTATCTAACTAGTCGTCGTGCATGGATAAAATGCAATGTTTCAAACAGATCTGATGAATTCACCTACTTTGAAAAAGTGTGCGTTAGGGAGTTCTTTTGACACAAAGCGAAAATCTACAGTCAAGCGTCAATCAGCAGACAGTCGTGTGTTCTTTAGTAATGAGCCTGTTGTCAAAACGGCAGAAAAAAATGTTCACAAACGAAATATTGTTTCTACACTTAAAATGAACAAAGAAAAAATTAGCTAGCCTGATATAAGTCATGTTCATGACGATGCAAATGTAACGAGATATCGAACTGTTCTGTTGCACACGTTGGGACTCATTTTATTTTTCTACAAAAATCCTTTGTCATGACGGCAATCGAACCCGGGCCGCCCTGCGTGACAAGGCAGATTCCTATCCGCTAGACCATTTGGGAAGACTTGATATGTAAACCCTAAGATATCTAAGTGTCATTTCGATGAGGTCTGTAGCAGAGGCCATAGAGCACAGCAAACAAATAATCATGTGTTTAAATATCCTTGTCGTTTGGAAAAATTACCATTGTCACCTGCAACGGAATGCCATGCGGCCAACATTGAAGAAATGTGCTTCTCAAATCTGTCATTAACACTGTTTTCCACACGCTTTTTTCATTGCATTGCCATATAATCAATTGGTCATTGATGCGTCACGAATAACGACAATGCGTCGAAAATTAAAGAAATGTAAACATGAATTATGTTATTACTGTCTAAGCATCGCAAAGCTGCATGCGTAAAGGCGTCTGACGTCACAGTGGCTTGCCTGAAACAAAGGAATTAGAGAAACATGTGCTTACAGGGGCGTCGAACCGCCTTCTCCCGCTGATGGAGCAAAGTTGCTACAGTGACAAAGACAAGCTCCGCGCTCATGGGCAATTTATATGAGGCAACTGTGCTGCGAGTATCTAAGTAGTCGTCGTGCATGGATAAAATGCAATGTTTCAAACAGATCTGATGAATTCACCTACTTTGAAAAAGTGTGCGTTAGGGAGTTCTTTTGACACAAAGCGAAAATCTACAGTCAAGCGTCAATCAGCAGACAGCCGTGTGTTCTTTAGTCATGAGCCTGTTGTCAAAACGGCAGAAAAAAATGTTCACAAACGAAATATTGTTTCTACACTTAAAATGAACAAAGAAAAAATGAGCTAGCCTGATATAAGTCATGTTCATGACGATGCAAATGTAACGAGATTTCGAACTGTTCTGTTGCACACGTTGGGACTCATTTTATTTTTCTACAAAAAACATTTGCCATGACGGGAATCGAACCCAAGCCGCCCTGCGTTACAAGGTAGATGCCTATCCGCTAGACCATTTGGGAAAACTTGATATATACACCCTAAGATATCTAAGTGTCATTTCGATGAGGTCTGTAGCAGAGGCCATAGAGCACAGCAAACAAATAATCATGTGTTTAAATATCCTTGTCGTTTTGAAAAATTACCATTGTCACCTGCAACGGAATGCCATGCGGCCAACATTGAAGAAATGTGCTTCTCAAATCTGTCATTAACACTGTTTTCCACACGCTTTTTTCATTGCATTGCCATATAATCAATTGGTCATTGATGCGTCACGAATAACGACAATGCGTCGAAAATTAAAGAAATGTAAACATGAATTATGTTATTACTGTCTAAGCATCGCAAAGCTGCATGCGTAAAGGCGTCTGACGTCACAGTGGCTTGCCTGAAACAAAGGAATTAGAGAAACATGTGCTTACAGGGGCGTCGAACCGCCTTCTCCCGCTGATGGAGCAAAGTTGCTACAGTGACAAAGATAAGCTCCGCGCTCATGGGCAATTTATATGAGGCAACTGTGCTGCGAGTATCTAAGTAGTCGTCGTGCATGGATAAAATGCAATGTTTCAAACAGATCTGATGAATTCACCTACTTTGAAAAAGTGTGCGTTAGGGAGTTCTTTTGACACAAAGCGAAAATCTACAGTCAAGCGTCAATCAGCAGACAGCCGTGTGTTCTTTAGTCATGAGCCTGTTGTCAAAACGGCAGAAAAAAATGTTCACAAACGAAATATTGTTTCTACACTTAAAATGAACAAAGAAAAAATGAGCTAGCCTGATATAAGTCATGTTCATGACGATGCAAATGTAACGAGATTTCGAACTGTTCTGTTGCACACGTTGGGACTCATTTTATTTTTCTACAAAAAACATTTGCCATGACGGGAATCGAACCCGGGCCGCCCTGCGTTACAAGGTAGATGCCTATCCGCTAGACCATTTGGGAAAACTTGATATGTACACCCTAAGATATCTAAGTGTCATTTCGATGAGGTCTGTAGCAGAGGCCATAGAGCACAGCAAACAAATAATCATGTGTTTAAATATCCTTGTCGTTTTGAAAAATTACCATTGTCACCTGCACAGGAATGCCATGCGGCAAACATTGAAGAAATGTGCTTCTCAAATCTGTCATTAACACTGTTTTCCACACGCTTTTTTCATTGCATTGCCATATAATCAATTGGTCATTGATGCGTCACGAATAACGACAATGCGTCGAAAATTAAAGAAATGTAAACATGAATTATGTTATTACTGTCTAAGCATCGCAAAGCTGTATGCGTAAAGGCGTCTGACGTCACAGTGGCTTGCCTGAAACAAAGGAATTAGAGAAACATGTGCTTACAGGGGCGTCGAACCGCCTTCTCCCGCTGATGGAGCAAAGTTGCTACAGTGACAAAGACAAGCTCCGCGCTCATGGGCAATTTATATGAGGCAACTGTGCTGCGAGTATCTAAGTAGTCGTCGTGCATGGATAAAATGCAATGTTTCAAACAGATCTGATGAATTCACCTACTTTGAAAAAGTGTGCGTTAGGGAGTTCTTTTGACACAAAGCGAAAATCTACAGTCAAGCGTCAATCAGCAGACAGCCGTGTGTTCTTTAGTAATGAGCCTGTTGTCAAAACGGCAGAAAAAAATGTTCACAAACGAAATATTGTTTCTACACTTAAAATGAACAAAGAAAAAATTAGCTAGCCTGATATAAGTCATGTTCATGACGATGCAAATGTAACGAGATTTCGAACTGTTCTGTTGCACACGTTGGGACTCATTTTATTTTTCTACAAAAAACATTTGCCATGACGGGAATCGAACCCGGGCCACCCTGCGTTACAAGGTAGATGCCTATCCGCTAGACCATTTGGGAAGACTTGATATGTACACCCTAAGATATCTAAGTGTCATTTCGATGAGGTCTGTAGCAGAGGCCATAGAGCACAGCAAACAAATAATCATGTGTTGAAATATCCTTGTCGTTTTGAAAAATTACCATTGTCACCTGCACAGGAATGCCATGCGGCCAACATTGAAGAAATGTGCTTCTCAAATCTGTCATTAACACTGTTTTCCACACGCTTTTTTCATTGCATTGCCATATAATCAATTGGTCATTGATGCGTCACGAATAACGACAATGCGTCGAAAATTAAAGAAATGTAAACATGAATTATGTTATTACTGTCTAAGCATCGCAAAGCTGTATGCGTAAAGGCGTCTGACGTCACAGTGGCTTGCCTGAAACAAAGTAATTAGAGAAACATGTGCTTTTAGGGGCGTCGAACCGCCTTCTCCCGCTGATGGAGCAAAGTTGCTACAGTGACAAAGACAAGCTCTGCGCTCATGGGCAATTTATATGAGGCAACTGTGCTGCGAGTATCTAAGTAGTCGTCGTGCATGGATAAAATGCAATGTTTCAAACAGATCTGATGAATTCACCTACTTTGAAAAAGTGTGCGTTAGGGAGTTCTTTTGACAAAAGCGAAAATCTACAGTCAAGCGTCAATCAGCAGACAGCCGTGTGTTCTTTAGTCATGAGCCTGTTGTCAAAACGGCAGAAAAAAATGTTCACAAACGAAATATTGTTTCTACACTTAAAATGAACAAAGAAAAAATGAGCTAGCCTGATATAAGTCATGTTCATGACGATGCAAATGTAACGAGATTTCGAAATGTTCTGTTGCACACGTTGGGACTCATTTTATTTTTCTACAAAAAACATTTGCCATGACGGGAATCGAACCCGGGCCGCCCTGCGTTACAAGGTAGATGCCTATCCGCTAGACCATTTGGGAAAACTTGATATGTACACCCTAAGATATCTAAGTGTCATTTCGATGAGATCTGTAGCAGAGGCCATAGAGCACAGCAAACAAATAATCATGTGTTTAAATATCCTTGTCGTTTTGAAAAATTACCATTGTCACCTGCACAGGAATGCAATGCGGCCAACATTGAAGAAATGTGCTTCTCAAATCTGTCATTAACACTGTTTTCCACACGCTTTTTTCATTGCATTGCCATATAATCAATTGGTCATTGATGCATCACGAATAACGACAATGCGTCGAAAATTA
This sequence comes from Argentina silus, assembly GCF_951799395.1. Classification (NCBI taxonomy): domain Eukaryota; kingdom Metazoa; phylum Chordata; class Actinopteri; order Argentiniformes; family Argentinidae; genus Argentina; species Argentina silus. Next base: position 182,883 of record NW_028152597.1, on the reverse strand, counting down.
AAGAAATGTAAACATGAATTATGTTATTACTGTCTAAGCATCGCAAAGCTGTATGCGTAAAGGCGTCTGACGTCACAGTGGCTTGCCTGAAACAAAGGAATTAGAGAAACATGTGCTTACAGGGGCGTCGAACCGCCTTCTCCCGCTGATGGAGCAAAGTTGCTACAGTGACAAAGACAAGCTCCGAGCTCATGGGCAATTTATATGGGGCAACTGTGCTGCGAGTATCTAAGCAGTCGTTGTGCATGGATAAAATGCAATGTTTCAAACAGATCTGATTAATTCACCTACTTTGAAAAAGTGTGCGTTAGGAAGTTCTTTTGACACAAAGCGAAAATCTACAGTCAAGCGTCAATCAGCAGACAGCCGTGTGTTCTTTCGTCATGAGCCTGTTGTCAAAACGGCAGAAAAAAATGTTCACAAACGAAATATTGTTTCTACACTTAAAATGAACAAAGAAAAAATGAGCTAGCCTGATATAAGTCATGTTCATGACGATGCAAATGTAACGAGATTTCGAACTGTTCTGTTGCACACGTTGGGACTCATTTTATTTTTCTACAAAAAACATTTGCCATGACGGGAATCGAACCCGGGCCGCCCTGCGTTACAAGGTAGAAGCCTATCCGCTAGACCATTTGGGAAAACTTGATATGTACACCCTAAGATATGTAAGTGTCATTTCGATGAGGTCTGTAGCAGAGGCCATAGAGCACAGCAAACAAATAATCATGTGTTTAAATATCCTTGTCGTTTTGAAAAATTACCATTGTCACCTGCACAGGAATGCAATGCGGCCAACATTGAAGAAATGTGCTTCTCAAATCTGTCATTAACACTGTTTTCCACACGCTTTTTTCATTGCATTGCCATATAATCAATTGGTCATTGATGCATCACGAATAACGACAATGCGTCGAAAATTAAAGAAATGTAAACATGAATTATGTTATTACTGTCTAAGCATCGCAAAGCTGTATGCGTAAAGGCGTCTGACGTCACAGTGGCTTGCCTGAAACAAAGGAATTAGAGAAACATGTGCTTACAGCGGCGTCGAACCGCCTTCTCCCGCTGATGGAGCAAAGTTGCTACAGTGACAAAGACAAGCTCCGAGCTCATGGGCAATTTATATGGGGCAACTGTGCTGCGAGTATCTAAGCAGTCGTTGTGCATGGATAAAATGCAATGTTTCAAACAGATCTGATTAATTCACCTACTTTGAAAAAGTGTGCGTTAGGAAGTTCTTTTGACACAAAGCGAAAATCTACAGTCAAGAGTCAATCAGCAGACAGCCGTGTGTTCTTTCGTCATGAGCCTGTTGTCAAAACGGCAGAAATTTTTTTTCACAAACGAAATATTGTTTCTACACTTAAAATGAACAAAGAAAAAATTAGCTAGCCTGATATAAGTCATGTTCATGACGATGCAAATGTAACGAGATTTCGAACTGTTCTGTTGCACAAGTTGGGACTCATTTTATTTTTCTACAAAAATCATTTGCCATGACGGGAATCGAACCCGGGCCGCCCTGCGTGACAAGGCAGATTCCTATCCGCTAGACCATTTGGGAAGACTTGATATGTACACCCTAAGATATCTACGTGTCATTTCGATGAGGTCTGTAGCAGAGGCCATAGAGCACAGCAAACAAATAATCATGTGTTTAAATATCCTTGTCGTTTTGAAAAATTACCATTGTCACCTGCACAGGAATGCCATGCGGCCAACATTGAAGAAATGTGCTTCTCAAATCTGTCATTAACACTGTTTTCCACACGCTTTTTTCATTGCATTGCCATATAATCAATTGGTCATTGATGCGTCACGAATAACGACAATGCGTCGAAAATTAAAGAAATGTAAACATGAATTATGTTATTACTGTCTAAGCATCGCAAAGCTGTATGCGTAAAGGCGTCTGACGTCACAGTGGCTTGCCTGAAACAAAGGAATTAGAGAATCATGTGCTTACAGGGGCGTCGAACCGCCTTCTCCCGCTGATGGAGCAAAGTTGCTACAGTGACAAAGACAAGCTCCGCGCTCATGGGCAATTTATATGGGGCAACTGTGCTGCGAGTATCTAAGCAGTCGTCGTGCATGGATAAAATGCAATGTTTCAAACAGATCTGATGAATTCACCTACTTTGAAAAAGTGTGCGTTAGGAAGTTCTTTTGACACAAAGCGAAAATCTACAGTCAAGCGTCAATCAGCAGACAGCCGTGTGTTCTTTAGTCATGAGCCTGTTGTCAAAACGGCAGAAAAAAATGGTCACAAACGAAATGTTGTTTCTACACTTAAAATGAACAAAGAAAAAATGAGCTAGCCTGATATAAGTCATGTTCATGACGATGCAAATGTAACGAGATTTCGAACTGTTCTGTTGCACACGTTGGGACTCATTTTATTTTTCTACCAAAAAATTTGCCATGACGGGAATCGAACCCGGGCCGCCCTGCGTTACAAGGTAGATGCCTATCTGCTAGACCATTTGGGAAGACTTGATATGTACACCCTAAGATATCTAAGTGTCATTTCGATGAGGTCTGTAGCAGAGGCCATAGAGCACAGCAAACAAATAATCATGTGTTTAAATATCCTTGTCGTTTTGAAAAATTACCATTGTCACCTGCACAGGAATGCCATGCGGCCAACATTGAAGAAATGTGCTTCTCAAATCTGTCATTAACACTGTTTTCCACAACGCTTTTTTCATTGCATTGCCATATAATCAATTGGTCATTGATGCGTCACGAATAACGACAATGCGTCGAAAATTAAAGAAATGTAAACATGAATTATGTTATTACTGTCTAAGCATCGCAAAGCTGTATGCGTAAAGGCGTCTGACGTCACAGTGGCTTGCCTGAAACAAAGGAATCAGAGAAACATGTGCTTACAGGGGCGTCGAACCGCCTTCTCCCGCTGATGGAGCAAAGTTGCTACAGTGACAAAGACAAGCTCCGCGCTCATGGGCAATTTATATGAGGCAACTGTGCTGCGAGTATCTAAGTAGTCGTCGTGCATGGATAAAATGCAATGTTTCAAACAGATCTGATGAATTCACCTACTTTGAAAAAGTGTGCGTTAGGGAGTTCTTTTGACACAAAGCGAAAATCTACAGTCAAGCGTCAATCAGCAGACAGCCGTGTGTACTTTAGTCATGAGCCTGTTGTCAAAACGGCAGAAAAAAATGTTCACAAACGAAATATTGTTTCTACACTTAAAATGAACAAAGAAAAAATGAGCTAGCCTGATATAAGTCATGTTCATGACGATGCAAATGTAACGAGATTTCGAACTGTTCTGTTGCACACGTTGGGACTCATTTTATTTTTCTACAAAAATCCTTTGCCATGACGGGAATCGAACCCGGGCCGCCCTGCGTGACAAGGCAGATTCCTATCCGCTAGACCATTTGGGAAGACTTGATATGTACACCCTAAGATATCTAAGTGTCATTTCGATGAGGTCTGTAGCAGAGGCCATAGAGCACAGCAAACAAATAATCATGTGTTTAAATATCCTTGTCGTTTTGAAAAATTACCATTGTCACCTGCACAGGAATGCCCTGCGGCCAACATTGAAGAAATGTGCTTCTCAAATCTGTCATTAACACTGTTTTCCACACGCTTTTTTCATTGCATTGCCATATAATCAATTGGTCATTGATGCGTCACGAATAACGACAATGCGTCGAAATTAAAGAAATGTAAACATGAATTATGTTATTACTGTCTAAGCATCGCAAAGCTGTATGCGTAAAGGCGTCTGACGTCACAGTGGCTTGCCTGAAACAAAGGAATTAGAGAAACATGTGCTTACTGGGGCGTCGAACCGCCTTCTCCCGCTGATGGAGCAAAGTTGCTACAGTGACAAAGACAAGCTCCGCGCTCATGGGCAATTTATATGAGGCAACTGTGCTGCGAGTATCTAAGTAGTCGTCGTGCATGGATAAAATGCAATGTTTCAAACAGATCTGATGAATTCACCTACTTTGAAAAAGTGTGCGTTAGGGAGTTCTTTTGACACAAAGCGAAAATCTACAGTCAAGCGTCAATCAGCAGACAGCCGTGTGTTCTTTTGTAATGAGCCTGTTGTCAAAACGGCAGAAAAAAATGTTCACAAACGAAATATTGTTTCTACACTTAAAATGAACAAAGAAAAAATTAGCTAGCCTGATATAAGTCATGTTCATGACGATGCAAATGTAACGAGATTTCGAACTGTTCTGTTGCACACGTTGGGACTCATTTTATTTTTCTACAAAAATCATTTGCCATGACGGGAATCGAACCCGGGCCGCCCTGCGTGACAAGGCAGATTCCTATCCGCTAGACCATTTGGGAAGACTTGATATGTACACCCTAAGATATCTAAGTGTCATTTCCATGAGGTCTGTAGCAGAGGCCATAGAGCACAGCAAACAAATAATCATGTGTTTAAATATCCTTGTCGTTTTGAAAAATTACCATTGTCACCTGCACAGGAATGCCATGCGGCCAACATTGAAGAAATGTGCTTCTCAAATCTGTCATTAACACTGTTTTCCACACGCTTTTTTCATTGCATTGCCATATAATCAATTGGTCATTGATGCGTCACGAATAACGACAATGCGTCGAAATTAAAGAAATGTAAACATGAATTATGTTATTACTGTCTAAGCATCGCAAAGCTGTATGCGTAAAGGCGTCTGACGTCACAGTGGCTTGCCTGAAACAAAGGAATTAGAGAAACATGTGCTTACAGGGGCGTCGAACCGCCTTCTCCCGCTGATGGAGCAAAGTTGCTACAGTGACAAAGACAAGCTCCGCGCTCATGGGCAATTTATATGAGGCAACTGTGCTGCGAGTATCCAAGTAGTCGTCGTGCATGGATAAAATGCAATGTTTCAAACAGATCTGATGAATTCACCTACTTTGAAAAAGTGTGCGTTAGGGAGTTCTTTTGACACAAAGCGAAAATCTACAGTCAAGCGTCAATCAGCAGACAGCCGTGTGTTCTTTAGTCATGAGCCTGTTGTCAAAACGGCAGAAAAAAATGGTCACAAACGAAATATTGTTTCTACACTTAAAATGAACAAAGAAAAAATGAGCTAGCCTGATATAAGTCATGTTCATGACGATGCAAATGTAACGAGATTTCGAACTGTTCTGTTGCACACGTTGGGACTCATTTTATTTTTCTACAAAAAACATTTGCCATGACGGAAATCGAACACGGGCCGCCCTGCATTACAAGGTAGATGCCTATCCGCTAGACCATTTGGGAAGACTTGATAGGTACACCCTAAGATATCTAAGTGTCATTTCGATGAGGTCTGTAGCAGAGGCCATAGAGCACAGCAAACAAATAATCATGTGTTGAAATATCCTTGTCGTTTTGAAAAATTACCATTGTCACCTGCACAGGAATGCCATGCGGCCAACATTGAAGAAATGTGCTTCTCAAATCTGTCATTAACACTGTTTTCCACACGCTTTTTTCATTGCATTGCCATATAATCAATTGGTCATTGATGCGTCACGAATAACGACAATGCGTCGAAAATTAAAGAAATGTAAACATGAATTATGTTATTACTGTCTAAGCATCGCAAAGCTGTATGCGTAAAGGCGTCTGACGTCACAGTGGCTTGCCTGAAACAAAGGAATTAGAGAAACATGTGCTTACAGGGGCGTCGAACCGCCTTCTCCCGCTGATGGAGCAAAGTTGCTACAGTGACAAAGACAAGCTCCGCGCTCATGGGCAATTTATATGGGGCAACTGTGCTGCGAGTATCTAAGTAGTCGTCGTGCATGGATAAAATGCAATGTTTCAAACAGATCTGATGAATTCACCTACTTTGAAAAAGTGTGCGTTAGGGAGTTCTTTTGACACAAAGCGAAAATCTACAGTCACGCGTCAATCAGCAGACAGCCGTGTGTTCTTTAGTAATGAGCCTGTTGTCAAAACGGCAGAAAAAAATGTTCACAAACGAAATATTGTTTCTACACTTAAAATGAACAAAGAAAAAATTAGCTAGCCTGATATAAGTCATGTTCATGACGATGCAAATGTAACGAGATTTCGAACTGTTCTGTTGCACACGTTGGGACTCATTTTATTTTTCTACAAAAATCCTTTGCCATGACGGGAATCGAACCCGGGCCGCCCTGCGTGACAAGGCAGATTCCTATCCGCTAGACCATTTGGGAAGACTTGATATGTACACCCTTAGATATCTAAGTGTCATTTCGATGAGGTCTGTAGCAGAGGCCATAGAGCACAGCAAACAAATAATCATGTGTTTAAATATCCTTGTCATTTTGAAAAATTACCATTGTCACCTGCACAGGAATGCCCTGCGGCCAACATTGAAGAAATGTGCTTCTCAAATCTGTCATTAACACTGTTTTCCACACGCTTTTTTCATTGCATTGCCATATAATCAATTGGTCATTGATGCGTCACGAATAACGACAATGCGTCGAAAATTAAAGAAATGTAAACATGAATTATGTTATTACTGTCTAAGCATCGCAAAGCTGTATGCGTAAAGGCGTCTGACGTCACAGTGGCTTGCCTGAAACAAAGGAATTAGAGAAACATGTGCTTACAGGGGCGTCGAACCGCCTTCTCCCGCTGATGGAGCAAAGTTGCTACAGTGACAAAGACAAGCTCCGCGCTCATGGGCAATTTATATGAGGCAACTGTGCTGCGAGTATCTAAGTAGTCGTCGTGCATGGATAAAATGCAATGTTTCAAACAGATCTGATGAATTCACCTACTTTGAAAAAGTGTGCGTTAAGGGAGTCCTTTTGACACAAAGCGAAAATCTACAGTCAAGCGTCAATCAGCAGACAGCCGTGTGTTCTTTAGTCATGAGCCTGTTGTCAAAACGGCAGAAAAAAATGGTCACAAACGAAATATTGTTTCTACACTTAAAATGAACAAAGAAAAAATGAGCTAGCCTGATATAAGTCATGTTCATGACGATGCAAATGTAACGAGATTTCGAACTGTTCTGTTGCACACGTTGGGACTCATTTTATTTTTCTACAAAAATCATTTGCCATGACGGGAATCGAACCCGGGCCGCCCTGCGTTACAAGGTAGATGCCTATCCGCTAGACCATTTGGGAAGACTTGATATGTACACCCTAAGATATCTAAGTGTCATTTCGATGAGGTCTGTAGCAGAGGCCATAGAGCACAGCAAACAAATAATCATGTGTTTAAATATCCTTGTCGTTTTAAAAAATTACCATTGTCACCTGCACAGGAATGCCATGCGGCCAACATTGAAGAAATGTGCTTCTCAAATCTGTCATTAACACTGTTTTCCACACGCTTTTTTCATTGCATTGCCATATAATCAATTGGTCATTGATGCGTCACGAATAACGACAATGCGTCCAAAATTAAAGAAATGTAAACATGAATTATGTTATTACTGTCTAAGCATCGCAAAGCTGTATGCGTAAAGGCGTCTGACGTCACAGTGGCTTGCCTGAAACAAAGGAATTAGAGAAACATGTGCTTACAGGGGCGTCGAACCGCCTTCTCCCGCTGATGGAGCAAAGTTGCTACAGTGACAAAGACAAGCTCCGCGCTCATGAGCAGTTTATATGAGGCAACTGTGCTGCGAGTATCTAAGTAGTCGTCGTGCATGGATAAAATGCAATGTTTCAAACAGATCTGATGAATTCACCTACTTTGAAAAAGTGTGCGTTAGGGAGTTCTTTTGACACAAAGCGAAAATCTACAGTCAAGCGTCAATCAGCAGACAGCCGTGTGTTCTTTAGTCATGAGCCTGTTGTCAAAACGGCAGAAAAAAATGTTCACAAACGAAATATTGTTTCTACACTTAAAATAAACAAAGAAAAAATTAGCTAGCCTGATATAAGTCATGTTCATGACGATGCAAATGTAACGAGATTTCGAACTGTTCTGTTGCACACGTTGGGACTCATTTTATTTTTCTACAAAAATCATTTGCCATGACGGGAATCGAACCCGGGCCGCCCTGCGTGACAAGGCAGATTCCTATCCGCTAGACCATTTGGGAAGACTTGATATGTACACCATAAGATATCTAAGTGTCATTTCGATGAGGTCTGTAGCAGAGGCCATAGAGCACAGCAAACAAATAATCATGTGTTTAAATATCCTTGTCGTTTTGAAAAATTACCATTGTCACCTGCACAGGAATGCCATGCGGCCAACATTGAAGAAATGTGCTTCTCAAATCTGTCATTAACACTGTTTTCCACACGCTTTTTTCATTGCATTGCCATATAATCAATTGGTCATTGATGCGTCACGAATAACGACAATGCGTCGAAAATTAAAGAAATGTAAACATGAATTATGTTATTACTGTCTAAGCATCGCAAAGCTGTATGCGTAAAGGCGTCTGACGTCACAGTGGCTTGCCTGAAACAAAGGAATTAGAGAAACATGTGCTTACAGGGGCGTCGAACCGCCTTCTCCCGCTGATGGAGCAAAGTTGCTACAGTGACAAAGACAAGCTCCGCGCTCATGGGCAATTTATATGGGGCAACTGTGCTGCGAGTATCTAAGCAGTCGTCGTGCATGGATAAAATGCAATGTTTCAAACAGATCTGATTAATTCACCTATTTTGAAAAAGTGTGCGTTAGGAAGTTCTTTTGACACAAAGCGAAAATCTACAGTCAAGCGTCAATCAGCAGACAGCCGTGTGTTCTTTAGTCATGAGCCTGTTGTCAAAACGGCAGAAAAAAATGTTCACAAACGAAATATTGTTTCTACACTTAAAATGAACAAAGAAAAAATGAGCTAGCCTGATATAAGTCATGTTCATGACGATGCAAATGTAACGAGATTTCGAACTGTTCTGTTGCACACGTTGGGACTCATTTTATTTTTCTACAAAAAACATTTGCCATGACGGGAACCGAACCCGGGCCGCCCTGCGTTACAAGGTAGATGCCTATCCGCTAGACCATTTGGGAAAACTTGATATGTACACCCTAAGATATCTAAGTGTCATTTCGATGAGGTCTGTAGCAGAGGCCATAGAGCACAGCAAACAAATAATCATGTGTTGAAATATCCTTGTCGTTTTGAAAAATTACCATTGTCACCTGCACAGGAATGCCATGCGGCCAACATTGAAGAAATGTGCTTCTCAAATCTGTCATTAACACTGTTTTCCACACGCTTTTTTCATTGCATTGCCATATAATCAATTGGTCATTGATGCGTCACGAATAACGACAATGCGTCGAAAATTAAAGAAATGTAAACATGAATTATGTTATTACTGTCTAAGCATCGCAAAGCTGTATGCGTAAAGGCGTCTGACGTCACAGTGGCTTGCCTGAAACAAAGGAATTAGAGAAACATGTGCTTACAGGGGCGTCGAACCGCCTTCTCCCGCTGATGGAGCAAAGTTGCTACAGTGACAAAGACAAGCTCCGCGCTCATGGGCAATTTATATGAGGCAACTGTGCTGCGAGTATCTAAGTAGTCGTCGTGCATGGATAAAATGCAATGTTTCAAACAGATCTGATGAATTCACCTACTTTGAAAAAGTGTGCGTTAGGGACTTCTTTTGACACAAAGCGAAAATCTACAGTCAAGCGTCAATCAGCAGACAGCCGTGTGTTCTTTAGTCATGAGCCTGTTGTCAAAACGGCAGAAAAAAATGTTCACAAACGAAATATTGTTTCTACACTTAAAATGAACAAAGAAAAAATTAGCTAGCCTGATATAAGTCATGTTCATGACGATGCAAATGTAACGAGATTTCGAACTGTTCTGTTGCACACGTTGGGACTCATTTTATTTTTCTACAAAAATCATTTGCCATGACGGGAATCGAACCCGGGCCGCCCTGCGTGACAAGGCAGATTCCTATCCGCTAGACCATTTGGGAAGACTTGATATGTACACCCTAAGATATCTAAGTGTCATTTCGATGAGGTCTGTAGCAGAGGCCATAGAGCACAGCAAACAAATAATCATGTGTTTAAATATCCTTGTCGTTTTGAAAAATTACCATTGTCACCTGCACAGGAATGCCATGCGGCCAACATTGAAGAAATGTGCTTCTCAAATCTGTCATTAACACTGTTTTCCACACGCTTTTTTCATTGCATTGCCATATAATCAATTGGTCATTGATGCGTCACGAATAACGACAATGCGTCGAAAATTAAAGAAATGTAAACATGAATTATGTTATTACTGTCTAAGCATCGCAAAGCTGTATGCGTAAAGGCGTCTGACGTCACAGTGGCTTGCCTGAAACAAAGGAATTTGAGAAACATGTGCTTACAGGGGCGTCGAACCGCCTTCTCCCGCTGATGGAGCAAAGTTGCTACAGTGACAAAGACAAGCTCCGCGCTCATGGGCAATTTATATGGGGCAACTGTGCTGCGAGTATCTAAGCAGTCGTCGTGCATGGATAAAATGCAATGTTTCAAACAGATCTGATGAATTCACCTATTTTGAAAAAGTGTGCGTTAGGAAGTTCTTTTGACACAAAGCGAAAATCTACAGTCAAGCGTCAATCAGCAGACAGCCGTGTGTTCTTTAGTCATGAGCCTGTTGTCAAAACGGCAGAAAAAAATGTTCACAAACGAAATATTGTTTCTACACTTAAAATGAACAAAGAAAAAATGAGCTAGCCTGATATAAGTCATGTTCATGACGATGCAAATGTAACGAGATTTCGAACTGTTCTGTTGCACACGTTGGGACTCATTTTATTTTTCTACAAAAAACATTTGCCATGACGGGAATCAAACCCGGGCCGCCCTGCGTTACAAGGTAGATGCCTATCCGCTAGACCATTTGGGAAAACTTGATATGTACACCCTAAGATATCTAAGTGTCATTTCGATGAGGTCTGTAGCAGAGGCCATAGAGCACAGCAAACAAATAATCATGTGTTTAAATATCCTTGTCGTTTTGAAAAATTACCATTGTCACCTGCACAGGAATGCCATGCGGCCAACATTGAAGAAATGTGCTTCTCAAATCTGTCATTAACACTGTTTTCCACACGCTTTTTTCATTGCATTGCCATATAATCAATTGGTCATTGATGCGTCACGAATAACGACAATGCGTCGAAAATTAAAGAAATGTAAACATGAATTATGTTATTACTGTCTAAGCATCGCAAAGCTGTATGCGTAAAGGCGTCTGACGTCACAGTGGCTTGCCTGAAACAAAGGAATTAGAGAAACATGTGCTTACAGGGGCGTCGAACCGCCTTCTCCCGCTGATGGAGCAAAGTTGCTACAGTGACAAAGACAAGCTCCGCGCTCATGGGCAATTTATATGAGGCAACTGTGCTGCGAGTATCTAAGTAGTCGTCGTGCATGGATAAAATGCAATGTTTCAAACAGATCTGATGAATTCACCTACTTTGAAAAAGTGTGCGTTAGGGACTTCTTTTGACACAAAGCGAAAATCTACAGTCAAGCGTCAATCAGCAGACAGCCGTGTGTTCTTTAGTCATGAGCCTGTTGTCAAAACGGCAGAAAAAAATGTTCACAAACGAAATATTGTTTCTACACTTAAAATGAACAAAGAAAAAATGAGCTAGCCTGATATAAGTCATGTTCATGACGATGCAAATGTAACGAGATTTCGAACTGTTCTGTTGCACACGTTGGGACTCATTTTATTTTTCTACAAAAAACATTTGCCATGACGGGAATCAAACCCGGGCCGCCCTGCGTTACAAGGTAGATGCCTATCCGCTAGACCATTTGGGAAAACTTGATATGTACACCCTAAGATATCTAAGTGTCATTTCGATGAGGTCTGTAGCAGAGGCCATAGAGCACAGCAAACAAATAATCATGTGTTTAAATATCCTTGTCGTTTTGAAAAATTACCATTGTCACCTGCACAGGAATGCCATGCGGCCAACATTGAAGAAATGTGCTTCTCAAATCTGTCATTAACACTGTTTTCCACACGCTTTTTTCATTGCATTGCCATATAATCAATTGGTCATTGATGCGTCACGAATAACGACAATGCGTCGAAAATTAAAGAAATGTAAACATGAATTATGTTATTACTGTCTAAGCATCGCAAAGCTGTATGCGTAAAGGCGTCTGACGTCACAGTGGCTTGCCTGAAACAAAGGAATTAGAGAAACATGTGCTTACAGGGGCGTCGAACCGCCTTCTCCCGCTGATGGAGCAAAGTTGCTACAGTGACAAAGACAAGCTCCGCGCTCATGGGCAATTTATATGAGGCAACTGTGCTGCGAGTATCTAAGTAGTCGTCGTGCATGGATAAAATGCAATGTTTCAAACAGATCTGATGAATTCACCTACTTTGAAAAAGTGTGCGTTAGGGACTTCTTTTGACACAAAGCGAAAATCTACAGTCAAGCGTCAATCAGCAGACAGCCGTGTGTTCTTTAGTCATGAGCCTGTTGTCAAAACGGCAGAAAAAAATGTTCACAAACGAAATATTGTTTCTACACTTAAAATGAACAAAGAAAAAATGAGCTAGCCTGATATAAGTCATGTTCATGACGATGCAAATGTAACGAGATTTCGAACTGTTCTGTTGCACACGTTGGGACTCATTTTATTTTTCTACAAAAAACATTTGCCATGACGGGAATCAAACCCGGGCCGCCCTGCGTTACAAGGTAGATGCCTATCCGCTAGACCATTTGGGAAAACTTGATATGTACACCCTAAGATATCTAAGTGTCATTTCGATGAGGTCTGTAGCAGAGGCCATAGAGCACAGCAAACAAATAATCATGTGTTTAAATATCCTTGTCGTTTTGAAAAATTACCATTGTCACCTGCACAGGAATGCCATGCGGCCAACATTGAAGAAATGTGCTTCTCAAATCTGTCATTAACACTGTTTTCCACACGCTTTTTTCATTGCATTGCCATATAATCAATTGGTCATTGATGCGTCACGAATAACGACAATGCGTCGAAAATTAAAGAAATGTAAACATGAATTATGTTATTACTGTCTAAGCATCGCAAAGCTGTATGCGTAAAGGCGTCTGACGTCACAGTGGCTTGCCTGAAACAAAGGAATTTGAGAAACATGTGCTTACAGGGGCGTCGAACCGCCTTCTCCCGCTGATGGAGCAAAGTTGCTACAGTGACAAAGACAAGCTCCGCGCTCATGGGCAATTTATATGGGGCAACTGTGCTGCGAGTATCTAAGCAGTCGTCGTGCATGGATAAAATGCAATGTTTCAAACAGATCTGATGAATTCACCTATTTTGAAAAAGTGTGCGTTAGGAAGTTCTTTTGACACAAAGCGAAAATCTACAGTCAAGCGTCAATCAGCAGACAGCCGTGTGTTCTTTAGTCATGAGCCTGTTGTCAAAACGGCAGAAAAAAATGTTCACAAACGAAATATTGTTTCTACACTTAAAATGAACAAAGAAAAAATGAGCTAGCCTGATATAAGTCATGTTCATGACGATGCAAATGTAACGAGATTTCGAACTGTTCTGTTGCACACGTTGGGACTCATTTTATTTTTCTACAAAAAACATTTGCCATGACGGGAATCAAACCCGGGCCGCCCTGCGTTACAAGGTAGATGCCTATCCGCTAGACCATTTGGGAAAACTTGATATGTACACCCTAAGATATCTAAGTGTCATTTCGATGAGGTCTGTAGCAGAGGCCATAGAGCACAGCAAACAAATAATCATGTGTTTAAATATCCTTGTCGTTTTGAAAAATTACCATTGTCACCTGCACAGGAATGCCATGCGGCCAACATTGAAGAAATGTGCTTCTCAAATCTGTCATTAACACTGTTTTCCACACGCTTTTTTCATTGCATTGCCATATAATCAATTGGTCATTGATGCGTCACGAATAACGACAATGCGTCGAAAATTAAAGAAATGTAAACATGAATTATGTTATTACTGTCTAAGCATCGCAAAGCTGTATGCGTAAAGGCGTCTGACGTCACAGTGGCTTGCCTGAAACAAAGGAATTAGAGAAACATGTGCTTACAGGGGCGTCGAACCGCCTTCTCCCGCTGATGGAGCAAAGTTGCTACAGTGACAAAGACAAGCTCCGCGCTCATGGGCAATTTATATGAGGCAACTGTGCTGCGAGTATCTAAGTAGTCGTCGTGCATGGATAAAATGCAATGTTTCAAACAGATCTGATGAATTCACCTACTTTGAAAAAGTGTGCGTTAGGGACTTCTTTTGACACAAAGCGAAAATCTACAGTCAAGCGTCAATCAGCAGACAGCCGTGTGTTCTTTAGTCATGAGCCTGTTGTCAAAACGGCAGAAAAAAATGTTCACAAACGAAATATTGTTTCTACACTTAAAATGAACAAAGAAAAAATGAGCTAGCCTGATATAAGTCATGTTCATGACGATGCAAATGTAACGAGATTTCGAACTGTTCTGTTGCACACGTTGGGACTCATTTTATTTTTCTACAAAAAACATTTGCCATGACGGGAATCAAACCCGGGCCGCCCTGCGTTACAAGGTAGATGCCTATCCGCTAGACCATTTGGGAAAACTTGATATGTACACCCTAAGATATCTAAGTGTCATTTCGATGAGGTCTGTAGCAGAGGCCATAGAGCACAGCAAACAAATAATCATGTGTTTAAATATCCTTGTCGTTTTGAAAAATTACCATTGTCACCTGCACAGGAATGCCATGCGGCCAACATTGAAGAAATGTGCTTCTCAAATCTGTCATTAACACTGTTTTCCACACGCTTTTTTCATTGCATTGCCATATAATCAATTGGTCATTGATGCGTCACGAATAACGACAATGCGTCGAAAATTAAAGAAATGTAAACATGAATTATGTTATTACTGTCTAAGCATCGCAAAGCTGTATGCGTAAAGGCGTCTGACGTCACAGTGGCTTGCCTGAAACAAAGGAATTAGAGAAACATGTGCTTACAGGGGCGTCGAACCGCCTTCTCCCGCTGATGGAGCAAAGTTGCTACAGTGACAAAGACAAGCTCCGCGCTCATGGGCAAATTATATGGGGCAACTGTGCTGCGAGTATCTAAGCAGTCGTCGTGCATGGATAAAATGCAATGTTTCAAACAGATCTGATGAATTCACCTACTTTGAAAAAGTGTGCGTTAGGAAGTTCTTTTGACACAAAGCGAAAATCTACAGTCAAGCGTCAATCAGCAGACAGCCGTGTGTTCTATAGTAATGAGCCTGTTGTCAAAACGGCAGAAAAAAATGTTCACAAACGAAATATTGTTTCTACACTTAAAATGAACAAAGAAAAAATGAGCTAGCCTGATATAAGTCATGTTCATGACGATGCAAATGTAACGAGATTTCGAACTGTTCTGTTGCACACGTTGGGACTCATTTTAATTTTCTACAAAAATCATTTACCATGACGGGAATCGAACCCGGGCCGCCCTGCGTGACAAGGCAGATTCCTATCCGCTAGACCATTTGGGAAGACTTGATATGTACACCCTAAGATATCTAAGTGTCATTTCGATGAGGTCTGTAGCAGAGGCCATAGAGCACAGCAAACAAATAATCATGTGTTTAAATATCCTTGTCGTTTTGAAAAATTACCATTGTCACCTGCACAGGAATGCCATGCGGCCAACATTGAAGAAATGTGCTTCTCAAATCTGTCATTAACACTGTTTTCCACACGCTTTTTTCATTGCATTGCCATATAATCAATTGGTCATTGATGCGTCACGAATAACGACAATGCGTCGAAAATTAAAGAAATGTAAACATGAATTATGTTATTACTGTCTAAGCATCGCAAAGCTGTATGCGTAAAGGCGTCTGACGTCACAGTGGCTTGCCTGAAACAAAGGAATTAGAGAAACATGTGCTTACAGGGGCGTCGAACCGCCTTCTCCCGCTGATGGAGCAAAGTTGCTACAGTGACAAAGACAAGCTCCGCGCTCATGGGCAAATTATATGGGGCAACTGTGCTGCGAGTATCTAAGCAGTCGTCGTGCATGGATAAAATGCAATGTTTCAAACAGATCTGATGAATTCACCTACTTTGAAAAAGTGTGCGTTAGGAAGTTCTTTTGACACAAAGCGAAAATCTACAGTCAAGCGTCAATCAGCAGACAGCCGTGTGTTCTTTAGTCATGAGCCTGTTGTCAAAAAGGGCAGAAAAAAATGTTCACAAAAAAAATATTGTTTCTACACTTAAAATGAACAAAGAAAAAATGAGCTAGCCTGATATAAGTCATGTTCATGACGATGCAAATGTAACGAGATTTCGAACTGTTCTGTTGCACACGTTGGGACTCATTTTATTTTTCTACAAAAATCCTTTGCCATGACGGGAATCGAACCCGGGCCGCCCTGCGTGACAAGGCAGATTCCTATCCGCTAGACCATTTGGGAAGACTTGATATGTACACCCTAAGATATCTAAGTGTCATTTCGATTAGGTCTGTAGCAGAGGCCATAGAGCACAGCAAACAAATAATCATGTGTTTAAATATCCTTGTCGTTTTGAAAAATTACCATTGTCACCTGCACAGGAATGCCATGCGGCCAACATTGAAGAAATGTGCTTCTCAAATCTGTCATTAACACTGTTTTCCACACGCTTTTTTCATTGCATTGCCATATAATCAATTGGTCATTGATGCGTCACAAATAACGACAATGCGTCGAAAATTAAAGAAATGTAAACATGAATTATGTTATTACTGTCTAAGCATCGCAAAGCTGTATGCGTAAAGGCGTCTGACGTCACAGTGGCTTGCCTGAAACAAAGGAATCAGAGAAACATGTGCTTACAGGGGCGTCGAAGCGCCTTCTCCCGCTGATGGAGCAAAGTTGCTACAGTGACAAAGACAAGCTCCGCGCTCATGGGCAATGTATATGGGGCAACTGTGCTGCAAGTATCTAAGCAGTCGTCGTGCATGGATAAAATGCAATGTTTCAAACAGATCTGATGAATTCACCTACTTTGAAAAAGTGTGCGTTAGGAAGTTCTTTTGACACAAAGCGAAAATCTACAGTCAAGCGTCAATCAGCAGACAGCCGTGTGTTCTTTAGTCATGAGCCTGTTGTCAAAACGGCAGAAAAAAATGGTCACAAACGAAATATTGTTTCTACACTTAAAATGAACAAAGAAAAAATGAGCTAGCCTGATATAAGTCATGTTCATGACGATGCAAATGTAACGAGATTTCGAACTGTTCTGTTGCACACGTTGGGACTCATTTTATTTTTCTACAAAAATCATTTGCCATGACGGGAATCGAACCCGGGCCGTCCTGCGTGACAAGGCAGATTCCTATCCGCTAGACCATTTGGGAAGACTTGATATGTACACCCTAAGATATCTAAGTGTCATTTCGATTAGGTCTGTAGCAGAGGCCATAGAGCACAGCAAACAAATAATCATGTGTTTAAATATCCTTGGCGTTTTGAAAAATTACCATTGTCACCTGCACAGGAATGCCATGCGGCCAACATTGAAGAAATGTGCTTCTCAAATCTGTCATTAACACTGTTTTCCACACGCTTTTTTCATTGCATTGCCATATAATCAATTGGTCATTGATGCGTCACAAATAACGACAATGCGTCGAAAATTAAAGAAATGTAAACATGAATTATGTTATTACTGTCTAAGCATCGCAAAGCTGTATGCGTAAAGGCGTCTGACGTCACAGTGGCTTGCCTGAAACAAAGGAATCAGAGAAACATGTGCTTACAGGGGCGTCGAAGAGCCTTCTCCCGCTGATGGAGCAAAGTTGCTACAGTGACAAAGACAAGCTCCGCGCTCATGGGCAATGTATATGGGGCAACTGTGCTGCAAGTATCTAAGCAGTCGTCGTGCATGGATAAAATGCAATGTTTCAAACAGATCTGATGAATTCACCTACTTTGAAAAAGTGTGCGTTAGGAAGTTCTTTTGACACAAAGCGAAAATCTACAGTCAAGCGTCAATCAGCAGACAGCCGTGTGTTCTTTAGTCATGAGCCTGTTGTCAAAACGGCAGAAAAAAATGGTCACAAACGAAATATTGTTTCTACACTTAAAATGAACAAAGAAAAAATGAGCTAGCCTGATATAAGTCATGTTCATGACGATGCAAATGTAACGAGATTTCGAACTGTTCTGTTGCACACGTTGGGACTCATTTTATTTTTCTACAAAAATCATTTGCCATGACGGGAATCGAACCCGCGCCGCCCTGCGTGACAAGGCAGATTCCTATCCGCTAGACCATTTGGGAAGACTTGATATGTACACCCTAAGATATCTAAGTGTCATTTCGATTAGGTCTGTAGCAGAGGCCATAGAGCACAGCAAACAAATAATCATGTGTTTAAATATCCTTGTCGTTTTGAAAAATTACCATTGTCACCTGCACAGGAATGCCATGCGGCCAACATTGAAGAAATGTGCTTCTCAAATCTGTCATTAACACTGTTTTCCACACGCTTTTTTCATTGCATTGCCATATAATCAATTGGTCATTGATGCGTCACGAATAACGACAATGCGTCGAAAATTAAAGAAATGTAAACATGAATTATGTTATTACTGTCTAAGCATCTCAAAGCTGTATGCGTAAAGGCGTCTGACGTCACAGTGGCTTGCCTGAAACAAAGGAATTAGAGAAACATGTGCTTACAGGGGCGTCGAACCGCCTTCTCCCGCTGATGGAGCAAAGTTGCTACAGTGACAAAGACAAGCTCCGCGCTCATGGGCAAATTATATGGGGCAACTGTGCTGCGAGTATCTAAGCAGTCGTCGTGCATGGATAAAATGCAATGTTTCAAACAGATCTGATGAATTCACCTACTTTGAAAAAGTGTGCGTTAGGAAGTTCTTTTGACACAAAGCGAAAATCTACAGTCAAGCGTCAATCAGCAGACAGCCGTGTGTTCTTTAGTCATGAGCCTGTTGTCAAAAAGGGCAGAAAAAAATGTTCACAAACAAAATATTGTTTCTACACTTAAAATGAACAAAGAAAAAATGAGCTAGCCTGATATAAGTCATGTTCATGACGATGCAAATGTAACGAGATTTCGAACTGTTCTGTTGCACACGTTGGGACTCATTTTATTTTTCTACAAAAATCATTTGCCATGACGGGAATCGAACCCGGGCCGCCCTGCGTGACAAGGCAGACTCCTATCCGCTAGACCATTTGGGAAGACTTGATATGTACACCCTAAGATATCTAAGTGTCATTTCGATGAGGTCTGTAGCAGAGGCCATAGAGCACAGCAAACAAATAATCATGTGTTTAAATATCCTTGTCGTTTTGAAAAATTACCATTGTCACCTGCACAGGAATGCCATGCGGCCAACATTGAAGAAATGTGCTTCTCAAATCTGTCATTAACACTGTTTTCCACACGCTTTTTTCATTGCATTGCCATATAATCAATTGGTCATTGATGCGTCACGAATAACGACAATGCGTCCAAAATTAAAGAAATGTAAACATGAATTATGTTATTACTGTCTAAGCATCGCAAAGCTGTATGCGTAAAGGCGTCTGACGTCACAGTGGCTTGCCTGAAACAAAGGAATTAGAGAAACATGTGCTTACAGGGGCGTCGAACCGCCTTCTCCCGCTGATGGAGCAAAGTTGCTACAGTGACAAAGACAAGCTCCGCGCTCATGGGCAAATTATATGGGGCAACTGTGCTGCGAGTATCTAAGCAGTCGTCGTG
This sequence comes from Argentina silus, assembly GCF_951799395.1. Lineage (NCBI taxonomy): Eukaryota > Metazoa > Chordata > Actinopteri > Argentiniformes > Argentinidae > Argentina > Argentina silus. Next base: position 163,192 of record NW_028152597.1, on the reverse strand, counting down.
CATGGATAAAATGCAATGTTTCAAACAGATCTGATGAATTCACCTACTTTGAAAAAGTGTGCGTTAGGAAGTTCTTTTGACACAAAGCGAAAATCTACAGTCAAGCGTCAATCAGCAGACAGCCGTGTGTTCTTTAGTCATGAGCCTGTTGTCAAAAAGGGCAGAAAAAAATGTTCACAAACAAAATATTGTTTCTACACTTAAAATGAACAAAGAAAAAATGAGCTAGCCTGATATAAGTCATGTTCATGACGATGCAAATGTAACGAGATTTCGAACTGTTCTGTTGCACACGTTGGGACTCATTTTATTTTTCTACAAAAATCTTTTGCCATGACGGGAATCGAACCCGGGCCGCCCTGCGTGACAAGGCAGATTCCTATCCGCTAGACCATTTGGGAAGACTTGATATGTACACCCTAAGATATCTAAGTGTCATTTCGATGAGGTCTGTAGCAGAGGCCATAGAGCACAGCAAACAAATAATCATGTGTTTAAATATCCTTGTCGTTTTGAAAAATTACCATTGTCACCTGCACAGGAATGCCATGCAGCCAACATTGAAGAAATGTGCTTCTCAAATCTGTCATTAACACTGTTTTCCACACGCTTTTTTCATTGCATTGCCATATAATCAATTGGTCATTGATGCGTCACGAATAACGACAATGCGTCGAAATTAAAGAAATGTAAACATGAATTATGTTATTACTGTCTAAGCATCGCAAAGCTGTATGCGTAAAGGCGTCTGACGTCACAGTGGCTTGCCTGAAACAAAGGAATTAGAGAAACATGTGCTTACAGGGGCGTCGAACCGCCTTCTCCCGCTGATGGAGCAAAGTTGCTACAGTGACAAAGACAAGCTCCGCGCTCATGGGCAATTTATATGAGGCAACTGTGCTGCGAGTATCTAAGTAGTCGTCGTGCATGGATAAAATGCAATGTTTCAAACAGATCTGATGAATTCACCTACTTTGAAAAAGTGTGCGTTAGGGAGTTCTTTTGACACAAAGCGAAAATCTACAGTCAAGCGTCAATCAGCAGACAGCCGTGTGTTCTTTAGTCATGAGCCTGTTGTCAAAACGGCAGAAAAAAATGGTCACAAACGAAATATTGTTTCTACATTTAAAATGAACAAAGAAAAAATGAGCTAGCCTGATATAAGTCATGTTCATGACGATGCAAATGTAACGAGATTTCGAACTGTTCTGTTGCACACGTTGGGACTCATTTTATTTTTCTACAAAAAACATTTGCCATGACGGGAATCGAACCCGGGCCGCCCTGCATTACAAGGTAGATGCCTATCCGCTAGACCATTTGGGAAGACTTGATAGGTACACCCTAAGATATCTAAGTGTCATTTCGATGAGGTCTGTAGCAGAGGCCATAGAGCACAGCAAACAAATAATCATGTGTTGAAATATCCTTGTCGTTTTGAAAAATTACCATTGTCACCTGCACAGGAATGCCATGCGGCCAACATTGAAGAAATGTGCTTCTCAAATCTGTCATTAACACTGTTTTCCACACGCTTTTTTCATTGCATTGCCATATAATCAATTGGTCATTGATGCGTCACGAATAACGACAATGCGTCGAAAATTAAAGAAATGTAAACATGAATTATGTTATTACTGTCTAAGCATCGCAAAGCTGTATGCGTAAAGGCGTCTGACGTCACAGTGGCTTGCCTGAAACAAAGGAATCAGAGAAACATGTGCTTACAGGGGCTTCGAAGCGCCTTCTCCCGCTGATGGAGCAAAGTTGCGACAGTGACAAAGATAAGCTCCGCGCTCATGGGCAATTTATATGGGGCAACTGTGCTGCGAGTATCTAAGCAGTCGTCGTGCATGGATAAAATGCAATGTTTCAAACAGATCTGATGAATTCACCTACTTTGAAAAAGTGTGCGTTAGGGAGTTCTTTTGACACAAAGCGAAAATCTACAGTCAAGCGTCAATCAGCAGACAGCCGTGTGTTCTTTAGTCATGAGCCTGTTGTCAAAACGGCAGAAAAAAATGGTCACAAACGAAATATTGTTTCTACACTTAAAATGAACAAAGAAAAAATGAGCTAGCCTGATATAAGTCATGTTCATGACGATGCAAATGTAACGAGATTTCGAACTGTTCTGTTGCACACGTTGGGACTCATTTTATTTTTCTACAAAAATCATTTACCATGACAGGAATCGAACACGGGCCGCCCTGCGTGACAAGGCAGATTCCTATCCGCTAGACCATTTGGGAAGACTTGATATGTACACCCTAAGATATCTAAGTGTCATTTCGATGAGGTCTGTAGCAGAGGCCATAGAGCACAGCAAACAAATAATCATGTGTTTAAATATCCTTGTCGTTTTGAAAAATTACCATTGTCACCTGCACAGGAATGCCATGCGGCCAACATTGAAGAAATGTGCTTCTCAAATCTGTCATTATCACTGTTTTCCACACGCTTTTTTCATTGCATTGCCATATAATCAATTGGTCATTGATGCGTCACGAATAACGACAATGCGTCGAAAATTAAAGAAATGTAAACATGAATTATGTTATTACTGTCTAAGCATCGCAAAGCTGTATGCGCAAAGGCGTCTGACGTCACTGTGGCTTGCCTGAAACAAAGGAATTAGAGAAACATGTGCTTACAGGGGCGTCGAACCGGCTTGTCCCCCTGATGGAGCAAAGTTGCTACAGTGACAAAGACAAGCTCCGCGCTCATGGGCAATTTATATGGGGCAACTGTGCTGCGAGTATCTAAGCAGTCGTCGTGCATGGATAAAATGCAATGTTTCAAACAGATCTGATGAATTCACCTACTTTGAAAAAGTGTGCGTTAAGGGAGTCCTTTTGACACAAAGCGAAAATCTACAGTCAAGCGTCAATCAGCAGACAGCCGTGTGTTCTTTAGTCATGAGCCTGTTGTCAAAACGGCAGAAAAAAATGGTCACAAACGAAATATTGTTTCTACACTTAAAATGAACAAAGAAAAAATGAGCTAGCCTGATATAAGTCATGTTCATGACGATGCAAATGTAACGAGATTTCGAACTGTTCTGTTGCACACGTTGGGACTCATTTTATTTCTCTACAAGAATCATTTGCCATGACGGGAATCGAACCCGGGACGCCCTGCGTTACAAGGCAGATTCCTATCCGCTAGACCATTTGGGAAGATTTCATATGTGCACCCTAAGATATCTAAGTGTCATTTCGATGAGGTCTGTAGCAGAGGCCATAGAGCACAGCAAACAAATAATCATGTGTTTAAATATCCTTGTCGTTTTGAAAAATTACCATTGTCACCTGCACAGGAATGCCATGCGGCCAACATTTAAGAAATTTGCTTCTCAAATCTGTCATTAACACTGTTTTCCACACGCTTTTTTCATTGCATTGCCATATAATCAATTGGTCATTGATGCGTCACGAATAACGACAATGCGTCGAAAATTAAAGAAATGTAAACATGAATTATGTTATTACTGTCTAAGCATCGCAAAGCTGTATGCGTAAAGGCGTCTGACGTCACAGTGGCTTGCCTGAAACAAAGGAATCAGAGAAACATGTGCTTACAGGGGCTTCGAAGCGCCTTCTCCCGCTGATGGAGCAAAGTTGCGACAGTGACAAAGATAAGCTCCGCGCTCATGGGCAATTTATATGGGGCAACTGTGCTGCGAGTATCTAAGCAGTCGTCGTGCATGGATAAAATGCAATGTTTCAAACAGATCTGATGAATTCACCTACTTTGAAAAAGTGTGCGTTAGGGAGTTCTTTTGACACAAAGCGAAAATCTACAGTCAAGCGTCAATCAGCAGACAGCCGTGTGTTCTTTAGTCATGAGCCTGTTGTCAAAACGGCAGAAAAAAATGTTCACAAACGAAATATTGTTTCTACACTTAAAATGAACAAAGAAAAAATGAGCTAGCCTGATATAAGTCATGTTCATGACGATGCAAATGTAACGAGATTTCGAACTGTTCTGTTGCACACGTTGGGACTCATTTTATTTTTCTACAAAAATCATTTGCCATGACAGGAATCGAACACGGGCCGCCCTGCGTGACAAGGCAGATTCCTATCCGCTAGACCATTTGGGAAGACTTGATATGTACACCCTAAGATATCTAAGTGTCATTTCGATGAGGTCTGTAGCAGAGGCCATAGAGCACAGCAAACAAATAATCATGTGTTTAAATATCCTTGTCGTTTTGAAAAATTACCATTGTCACCTGCACAGGAATGCCATGCGGCCAACATTGAAGAAATGTGCTTCTCAAATCTGTCATTAACACTGTTTTCCACACGCTTTTTTCATTGCATTGCCATATAATCAATTGGTCATTGATGCGTCACGAATAACGACAATGCGTCGAAAATTAAAGAAATGTAAACATGAATTATGTTATTACTGTCTAAGCATCGCAAAGCTGTATGCGCAAAGGCGTCTGACGTCACTGTGGCTTGCCTGAAACAAAGCAATTAGAGAAACATGTGCTTACAGGGGCGTCGAACCGGCTTGTCCCCCTGATGGAGCAAAGTTGCTACAGTGACAAAGACAAGCTCCGCGCTCATGGGCAATTTATATGGGGCAACTGTGCTGCGAGTATCTAAGCAGTCGTCGTGCATGGATAAAATGCAATGTTTCAAACAGATCTGATGAATTCACCTACTTTGAAAAAGTGTGCGTTAAGGGAGTCCTTTTGACACAAAGCGAAAATCTACAGTCAAGCGTCAATCAGCAGACAGCCGTGTGTTCTTTAGTCATGAGCCTGTTGTCAAAACGGCAGAAAAAAATGGTCACAAACGAAATATTGTTTCTACACTTAAAATGAACAAAGAAAAAATGAGCTAGCCTGATATAAGTCATGTTCATGACGATGCAAATGTAACGAGATTTCGAACTGTTCTGTTGCACACGTTGGGACTCATTTTATTTCTCTACAAGAATCATTTGCCATGACGGGAATCGAACCCGGGACGCCCTGCGTTACAAGGCAGATTCCTATCCGCTAGACCATTTGGGAAGATTTCATATGTGCACCCTAAGATATCTAAGTGTCATTTCGATGAGGTCTGTAGCAGAGGCCATAGAGCACAGCAAACAAATAATCATGTGTTTAAATATCCTTGTCGTTTTGAAAAATTACCATTGTCACCTGCACAGGAATGCCATGCGGCCAACATTGAAGAAATGTGCTTCTCAAATCTGTCATTAACACTGTTTTCCACACGCTTTTTTCATTGCATTGCCATATAATCAATTGGTCATTGATGCGTCACGAATAACGACAATGCGTCAAAAATTAAAGAAATGTAAACATGAATTATGTTATTACTGTCTAAGCATCGCAAAGCTGTATGCGTAAAGGCGTCTGACGTCACAGTGGCTTGCCTGAAACAAAGGAATTAGAGAAACATGTGCTTACAGGGGCGTCGAACCGCCTTCTCCCGCTGATGGAGCAAAGTTGCTACAGTGACAAAGACAAGCTCCGCGCTCATGGGCAATTTATATGAGGCAACTGTGCTGCGAGTATCTAAGTAGTCGTCGTGCATGGATAAAATGCAATGTTTCAAACAGATCTGATGAATTCACCTACTTTGAAAAAGTGTGCGTTAGGGAGTTCTTTTGACACAAAGCGAAAATCTACAGTCAAGCGTCAATCAGCAGACAGCCGTGTGTTCTTTAGTAATGAGCCTGTTGTCAAAACGGCAGAAGAAAATGTTCACAAACGAAATATTGTTTCTACACTTAAAATGAACAAAGAAAAAATGAGCTAGCCTGATATAAGTCATGTTCATGACGATGCAAATGTAACGAGATTTCGAACTGTTCTGTTGCACACGTTGGGACTCATTTTATTTCTCTACAAGAATCATTTGCCATGACGGGAATCGAACCCGGGACGCCCTGCGTTACAAGGCAGATTCCTATCCGCTAGACCATTTGGGAAGATTTCATATGTGCACCCTAAGATATCTAAGTGTCATTTCGATGAGGTCTGTAGCAGAGGCCATAGAGCACAGCAAACAAATAATCATGTGTTTAAATATCCTTGTCGTTTTGAAAAATTACCATTGTCACCTGCACAGGAATGCCATGCGGCCAACATTGAAGAAATGTGCTTCTCAAATCTGTCATTAACACTGTTTTCCACACGCTTTTTTCATTGCATTGCCATATAATCAATTGGTCATTGATGCGTCACGAATAACGACAATGCGTCAAAAATTAAAGAAATGTAAACATGAATTATGTTATTACTGTCTAAGCATCGCAAAGCTGTATGCGTAAAGGCGTCTGACGTCACAGTGGCTTGCCTGAAACAAAGGAATTAGAGAAACATGTGCTTACAGGGGCGTCGAACCGCCTTCTCCCGCTGATGGAGCAAAGTTGCTACAGTGACAAAGACAAGCTCCGCGCTCATGGGCAATTTATATGAGGCAACTGTGCTGCGAGTATCTAAGTAGTCGTCGTGCATGGATAAAATGCAATGTTTCAAACAGATCTGATGAATTCACCTACTTTGAAAAAGTGTGCGTTAGGGAGTTCTTTTGACACAAAGCGAAAATCTACAGTCAAGCGTCAATCAGCAGACAGCCGTGTGTTCTTTAGTAATGAGCCTGTTGTCAAAACGGCAGAAGAAAATGTTCACAAACGAAATATTGTTTCTACACTTAAAATGAACAAAGAAAAAATTAGCTAGCCTGATATAAGTCATGTTCATGACGATGCAAATGTAACGAGATTTCGAACTGTTCTGTTGCACACGTTGGGACTCATTTTATTTTTCTACAAAAAACATTTGCCACGACGGGAATCGAACCCGGGCCGCCCTGCGTTACAAGGTAGATGCCTATCCGCTAGACCATTTGGGAAGACTTGATATGTACACCCTAAGATATCTAAGTGTCATTTCGATGAGGTCTGTAGCAGAGGCCATAGAGCACAGCAAACAAATAATCATGTGTTTAAATATCCTTGTCGTTTTGAAAAATTACCATTGTCACCTGCACAGGAATGCCATGCGGCCAACATTGAAGAAATGTGCTTCTCAAATCTGTCATTAACACTGTTTTCCACACGCTTTTTTCATTGCATTGCCATATAATCAATTGGTCATTGATGCGTCACGAATAACGACAATGCGTCGAAAATTAAAGAAATGTAAACATGAATTATGTTATTACTGTCTAAGCATCGCAAAGCTGTATGCGCAAAGGCGTCTGACGTCACTGTGGCTTGCCTGAAACAAAGGAATTAGAGAAACATGTGCTTACAGGGGCGTCGAACCGGCTTGTCCCCCTGATGGAGCAAAGTTGCTACAGTGACAAAGACAAGCTCCGCGCTCATGGGCAATTTATATGGGGCAACTGTGCTGCGAGTATCTAAGCAGTCGTCGTGCATGGATAAAATGCAATGTTTCAAACAGATCTGATGAATTCACCTACTTTGAAAAAGTGTGCGTTAAGGGAGTCCTTTTGACACAAAGCGAAAATCTACAGTCAAGCGTCAATCAGCAGACAGCCGTGTGTTCTTTAGTCATGAGCCTGTTGTCAAAACGGCAGAAAAAAATGGTCACAAACGAAATATTGTTTCTACACTTAAAATGAACAAAGAAAAAATGAGCTAGCCTGATATAAGTCATGTTCATGACGATGCAAATGTAACGAGATTTCGAACTGTTCTGTTGCACACATTGGGACTCATTTTATTTCTCTACAAGAATCATTTGCCATGACGGGAATCGAACCCGGGACGCCCTGCGTTACAAGGCAGATTCCTATCCGCTAGACCATTTGGGAAGATTTCATATGTGCACCCTAAGATATCTAAGTGTCATTTCGATGAGGTCTGTAGCAGAGGCCATAGAGCACAGCATACAAATAATCATGTGTTTAAATATCCTTGTCGTTTTGAAAAATTACCATTGTCACCTGCACAGGAATGCCATGCGGCCAACATTGAAGAAATGTGCTTCTCAAATCTGTCATTAACACTGTTTTCCACACGCTTTTTTCATTGCATTGCCATATAATCAATTGGTCATTGATGCGTCACGAATAACGACAATGCGTCGAAAATTAAAGAAATGTAAACATGAATTATGTTATTACTGTCTAAGCATCGCAAAGCTGTATGCGTAAAGGCGTCTGACGTCACAGTGGCTTGCCTGAAACAAAGGAATCAGAGAAACATGTGCTTACAGGGGCTTCGAAGCGCCTTCTCCCGCTGATGGAGCAAAGTTGCGACAGTGACAAAAATAAGCTCCGCGCTCATGGGCAATTTATATGGGGCAACTGTGCTGCGAGTATCTAAGCAGTCGTCGTGCATGGATAAAATGCAATGTTTCAAACAGATCTGATGAATTCACCTACTTTGAAAAAGTGTGCGTTAGGAAGTTCTTTTGACACAAAGCGAAAATCTACAGTCAAGCGTCAATCAGCAGACAGCCGTGTGTTCTTTAGTCATGAGCCTGTTGTCAAAACGGCAGAAAAAAATGTTCACAAACGAAATATTGTTTCTACACTTAAAATGAACAAAGAAAAAATGAGCTAGCCTGATATAAGTCATGTTCATGACGATGCAAATGTAACGAGATTTCGAACTGTTCTGTTGCACACGTTGGGACTCATTTTATTTTTCTACAAAAATCATTTGCCATGACGGGAATCGAACACGGGCCGCCCTGCGTGACAAGGCAGATTCCTATCCGCTAGACCATTTGGGAAGACTTGATATGTACACCCTAAGATATCTAAGTGTCATTTCGATGAGGTCTGTAGCAGAGGCCATAGAGCACAGCAAACAAATAATCATGTGTTTAAATATCCTTGTCGTTTTGAAAAATTACCATTGTCACCTGCACAGGAATGCCATGCGGCCAACATTGAAGAAATGTGCTTCTCAAATCTGTCATTAACACTGTTTTCCACACGCTTTTTTCATTGCATTGCCATATAATCAATTGGTCATTGATGCGTCACGAATAACGACAATGCGTCGAAAATTAAAGAAATGTAAACATGAATTATGTTATTACTGTCTAAGCATCGCAAAGCTGTATGCGCAAAGGCGTCTGACGTCACTGTGGCTTGCCTGAAACAAAGGAATTAGAGAAACATGTGCTTACAGGGGCGTCGAACCGGCTTGTCCCCCTGATGGAGCAAAGTTGCTACAGTGACAAAGACAAGCTCCGCGCTCATGGGCAATTTATATGGGGCAACTGTGCTGCGAGTATCTAAGCAGTCGTCGTGCATGGATAAAATGCAATGTTTCAAACAGATCTGATGAATTCACCTACTTTGAAAAAGTGTGCGTTAAGGGAGTCCTTTTGACACAAAGCGAAAATCTACAGTCAAGCGTCAATCAGCAGACAGCCGTGTGTTCTTTAGTCATGAGCCTGTTGTCAAAACGGCAGAAAAAAATGGTCACAAACGAAATATTGTTTCTACACTTAAAATGAACAAAGAAAAAATGAGCTAGCCTGATATAAGTCATGTTCATGACGATGCAAATGTAACGAGATTTCGAACTGTTCTGTTGCACACGTTGGGACTCATTTTATTTCTCTACAAGAATCATTTGCCATGACGGGAATCGAACCCGGGACGCCCTGCGTTACAAGGCAGATTCCTATCCGCTAGACCATTTGGGAAGATTTCATATGTGCACCCTAAGATATCTAAGTGTCATTTCGATGAGGTCTGTCGCAGAGGCCATAGAGCACACCATACAAATAATCATGTGTTTAAATATCCTTGTCGTTTTGAAAAATTACCATTGTCACCTGCACAGGAATGCCATGCGGCCAACATTGAAGAAATGTGCTTCTCAAATCTGTCATTAACACTGTTTTCCACACGCTTTTTTCATTGCATTGCCATTTAATCAATTGGTCATTGATGCGTCACGAATAACGACAATGCGTCGAAAATTAAAGAAATGTAAACATGAATTATGTTATTACTGTCTAAGCATCGCAAAGCTGTATGCGCAAAGGCGTCTGACGTCACTGTGGCTTGCCTGAAACAAAGGAATTAGAGAAACATGTGCTTACAGGGGCGTCGAACCGGCTTGTCCCCCTGATGGAGCAAAGTTGCTACAGTGACAAAGACAAGCTCCGCGCTCATGGGCAATTTATATGGGGCAACTGTGCTGCGAGTATCTAAGCAGTCGTCGTGCATGGATAAAATGCAATGTTTCAAACAGATCTGATGAATTCACCTACTTTGAAAAAGTGTGCGTTAAGGGAGTCCTTTTGACACAAAGCGAAAATCTACAGTCAAGCGTCAATCAGCAGACAGCCGTGTGTTCTTTAGTCATGAGCCTGTTGTCAAAACGGCAGAAAAAAATGGTCACAAACGAAATATTGTTTCTACACTTAAAATGAACAAAGAAAAAATGAGCTAGCCTGATATAAGTCATGTTCATGACGATGCAAATGTAACGAGATTTCGAACTGTTCTGTTGCACACGTTGGGACTCATTTTATTTCTCTACAAGAATCATTTGCCATGACGGGAATCGAACCCGGGACGCCCTGCGTTACAAGGCAGATTCCTATCCGCTAGACCATTTGGGAAGATTTCATATGTGCACCCTAAGATATCTAAGTGTCATTTCGATGAGGTCTGTCGCAGAGGCCATAGAGCACACCATACAAATAATCATGTGTTTAAATATCCTTGTCGTTTTGAAAAATTACCATTGTCACCTGCACAGGAATGCCATGCGGCCAACATTGAAGAAATGTGCTTCTCAAATCTGTCATTAACACTGTTTTCCACACGCTTTTTTCATTGCATTGCCATATAATCAATTGGTCATTGATGCGTCACGAATAACGACAATGCGTCGAAAATTAAAGAAATGTAAACATGAATTATGTTATTACTGTCTAAGCATCGCAAAGCTGTATGCGTAAAGGCGTCTGACGTCACAGTGGCTTGCCTGAAACAAAGTAATTAGAGAAACATGTGCTTACAGGGGCGTCGAACCGCCTTCTCCCGCTGATTGAGCAAAGTTGCTGCAGTGACAAAGACAAGCTCCGCGCTCATGGGCAATTTATATGAGGCAACTGTGCTGCGAGTATCTAAGTAGTCGTCGTGCATGGATAAAATGCAATGTTTCAAACAGATCTGATGAATACACCTACTTTAAAAAAGTGTGCGTTAGGGAGTTCTTTTGACACAAAGCGAAAATCTACAGTCAAGCGTCAATCAGCAGACAGCCGTGTGTTCTTTAGTCATGAGCCTGTTGTCAAAACGGCAGAAAAAAATGTTCACAAACGAAATATTGTTTCTACACTTAATATGAACAAAGAAAAAATTAGTTAGCCTGATATAAGTCATGTTCATGACGATGCAAATGTAACGAGATTTCGAACTGTTCTGTTGCACACGTTGGGACTCATTTTATTTTTCTACAAAAAACATTTGCCATGACGGGAATCGAACCCGGGCCGCCCTGCGTTACAAGGTAGATGCCTATCCGCTAGACCATTTGGGAAGACTTGATATGTACACCCTAAGATATCTAAGTGTCATTTCGATGAGGTCTGTAGCAGAGGCCATAGAGCACAGCAAACAAATAATCATGTGTTTAAATATCCTTGTCGTTTTGAAAAATTACCATTGTCACCTGCACAGGAATGCCATGCGGCCAACATTGAAGAAATGTGCTTCTCAAATCTGTCATTAACACTGTTTTCCACACGCTTTTTTCATTGCATTGCCATATAATCAATTGGTCATTGATGCGTCACGAATAACGACAATGCGTCGAAAATTAAAGAAATGTAAACATGAATTATGTTATTACTGTCTAAGCATCGCAAAGCTGTATGCGCAAAGGCGTCTGACGTCACTGTGGCTTGCCTGAAACAAAGGAATTAGAGAAACATGTGCTTACAGGGGCGTCGAACCGGCTTGTCCCCCTGATGGAGCAAAGTTGCTACAGTGACAAAGACAAGCTCCGCGCTCATGGGCAATTTATATGGGGCAACTGTGCTGCGAGTATCTAAGCAGTCGTCGTGCATGGATAAAATGCAATGTTTCAAACAGATCTGATGAATTCACCTACTTTGAAAAAGTGTGCGTTAAGGGAGTCCTTTTGACACAAAGCGAAAATCTACAGTCAAGCGTCAATCAGCAGACAGCCGTGTGTTCTTTAGTCATGAGCCTGTTGTCAAAACGGCAGAAAAAAATGGTCACAAACGAAATATTGTTTCTACACTTAAAATGAACAAAGAAAAAATGAGCTAGCCTGATATAAGTCATGTTCATGACGATGCAAATGTAACGAGATTTCGAACTGTTCTGTTGCACACGTTGGGACTCATTTTATTTCTCTACAAGAATCATTTGCCATGACGGGAATCGAACCCGGGACGCCCTGCGTTACAAGGCAGATTCCTATCCGCTAGACCATTTGGGAAGATTTCATATGTGCACCCTAAGATATCTAAGTGTCATTTCGATGAGGTCTGTCGCAGAGGCCATAGAGCACACCATACAAATAATCATGTGTTTAAATATCCTTGTCGTTTTGAAAAATTACCATTGTCACCTGCACAGGAATGCCATGCGGCCAACATTGAAGAAATGTGCTTCTCAAATCTGTCATTAACACTGTTTTCCACACGCTTTTTTCATTGCATTGCCATTTAATCAATTGGTCATTGATGCGTCACGAATAACGACAATGCGTCGAAAATTAAAGAAATGTAAACATGAATTATGTTATTACTGTCTAAGCATCGCAAAGCTGTATGCGCAAAGGCGTCTGACGTCACTGTGGCTTGCCTGAAACAAAGGAATTAGAGAAACATGTGCTTACAGGGGCGTCGAACCGGCTTGTCCCCCTGATGGAGCAAAGTTGCTACAGTGACAAAGACAAGCTCCGCGCTCATGGGCAATTTATATGGGGCAACTGTGCTGCGAGTATCTAAGCAGTCGTCGTGCATGGATAAAATGCAATGTTTCAAACAGATCTGATGAATTCACCTACTTTGAAAAAGTGTGCGTTAAGGGAGTCCTTTTGACACAAAGCGAAAATCTACAGTCAAGCGTCAATCAGCAGACAGCCGTGTGTTCTTTAGTCATGAGCCTGTTGTCAAAACGGCAGAAAAAAATGGTCACAAACGAAATATTGTTTCTACACTTAAAATGAACAAAGAAAAAATGAGCTAGCCTGATATAAGTCATGTTCATGACGATGCAAATGTAACGAGATTTCGAACTGTTCTGTTGCACACGTTGGGACTCATTTTATTTCTCTACAAGAATCATTTGCCATGACGGGAATCGAACCCGGGACGCCCTGCGTTACAAGGCAGATTCCTATCCGCTAGACCATTTGGGAAGATTTCATATGTGCACCCTAAGATATCTAAGTGTCATTTCGATGAGGTCTGTCGCAGAGGCCATAGAGCACACCATACAAATAATCATGTGTTTAAATATCCTTGTCGTTTTGAAAAATTACCATTGTCACCTGCACAGGAATGCCATGCGGCCAACATTGAAGAAATGTGCTTCTCAAATCTGTCATTAACACTGTTTTCCACACGCTTTTTTCATTGCATTGCCATTTAATCAATTGGTCATTGATGCGTCACGAATAACGACAATGCGTCGAAAATTAAAGAAATGTAAACATGAATTATGTTATTACTGTCTAAGCATCGCAAAGCTGTATGCGCAAAGGCGTCTGACGTCACTGTGGCTTGCCTGAAACAAAGGAATTAGAGAAACATGTGCTTACAGGGGCGTCGAACCGGCTTGTCCCCCTGATGGAGCAAAGTTGCTACAGTGACAAAGACAAGCTCCGCGCTCATGGGCAATTTATATGGGGCAACTGTGCTGCGAGTATCTAAGCAGTCGTCGTGCATGGATAAAATGCAATGTTTCAAACAGATCTGATGAATTCACCTACTTTGAAAAAGTGTGCGTTAAGGGAGTCCTTTTGACACAAAGCGAAAATCTACAGTCAAGCGTCAATCAGCAGACAGCCGTGTGTTCTTTAGTCATGAGCCTGTTGTCAAAACGGCAGAAAAAAATGGTCACAAACGAAATATTGTTTCTACACTTAAAATGAACAAAGAAAAAATGAGCTAGCCTGATATAAGTCATGTTCATGACGATGCAAATGTAACGAGATTTCGAACTGTTCTGTTGCACACGTTGGGACTCATTTTATTTCTCTACAAGAATCATTTGCCATGACGGGAATCGAACCCGGGACGCCCTGCGTTACAAGGCAGATTCCTATCCGCTAGACCATTTGGGAAGATTTCATATGTGCACCCTAAGATATCTAAGTGTCATTTCGATGAGGTCTGTCGCAGAGGCCATAGAGCACACCATACAAATAATCATGTGTTTAAATATCCTTGTCGTTTTGAAAAATTACCATTGTCACCTGCACAGGAATGCCATGCGGCCAACATTGAAGAAATGTGCTTCTCAAATCTGTCATTAACACTGTTTTCCACACGCTTTTTTCATTGCATTGCCATATAATCAATTGGTCATTGATGCGTCACGAATAACGACAATGCGTCGAAAATTAAAGAAATGTAAACATGAATTATGTTATTACTGTCTAAGCATCGCAAAGCTGTATGCGTAAAGGCGTCTGACGTCACAGTGGCTTGCCTGAAACAAAGTAATTAGAGAAACATGTGCTTACAGGGGCGTCGAACCGCCTTCTCCCGCTGATTGAGCAAAGTTGCTGCAGTGACAAAGACAAGCTCCGCGCTCATGGGCAATTTATATGAGGCAACTGTGCTGCGAGTATCTAAGTAGTCGTCGTGCATGGATAAAATGCAATGTTTCAAACAGATCTGATGAATACACCTACTTTAAAAAAGTGTGCGTTAGGGAGTTCTTTTGACACAAAGCGAAAATCTACAGTCAAGCGTCAATCAGCAGACAGCCGTGTGTTCTTTAGTCATGAGCCTGTTGTCAAAACGGCAGAAAAAAATGTTCACAAACGAAATATTGTTTCTACACTTAATATGAACAAAGAAAAAATTAGTTAGCCTGATATAAGTCATGTTCATGACGATGCAAATGTAACGAGATTTCGAACTGTTCTGTTGCACACGTTGGGACTCATTTTATTTTTCTACAAAAAACATTTGCCATGACGGGAATCGAACCCGGGCCGCCCTGCGTTACAAGGTAGATGCCTATCCGCTAGACCATTTGGGAAGACTTGATATGTACACCCTAAGATATCTAAGTGTCATTTCGATGAGGTCTGTAGCAGAGGCCATAGAGCACAGCAAACAAATAATCATGTGTTTAAATATCCTTGTCGTTTTGAAAAATTACCATTGTCACCTGCACAGGAATGCCATGCGGCCAACATTGAAGAAATGTGCTTCTCAAATCTGTCATTAACACTGTTTTCCACACGCTTTTTTCATTGCATTGCCATATAATCAATTGGTCATTGATGCGTCACGAATAACGACAATGCGTCGAAAATTAAAGAAATGTAAACATGAATTATGTTATTACTGTCTAAGCATCGCAAAGCTGTATGCGCAAAGGCGTCTGACGTCACTGTGGCTTGCCTGAAACAAAGGAATTAGAGAAACATGTGCTTACAGGGGCGTCGAACCGGCTTGTCCCCCTGATGGAGCAAAGTTGCTACAGTGACAAAGACAAGCTCCGCGCTCATGGGCAATTTATATGGGGCAACTGTGCTGCGAGTATCTAAGCAGTCGTCGTGCATGGATAAAATGCAATGTTTCAAACAGATCTGATGAATTCACCTACTTTGAAAAAGTGTGCGTTAAGGGAGTCCTTTTGACACAAAGCGAAAATCTACAGTCAAGCGTCAATCAGCAGACAGCCGTGTGTTCTTTAGTCATGAGCCTGTTGTCAAAACGGCAGAAAAAAATGGTCACAAACGAAATATTGTTTCTACACTTAAAATGAACAAAGAAAAAATGAGCTAGCCTGATATAAGTCATGTTCATGACGATGCAAATGTAACGAGATTTCGAACTGTTCTGTTGCACACGTTGGGACTCATTTTATTTCTCTACAAGAATCATTTGCCATGACGGGAATCGAACCCGGGACGCCCTGCGTTACAAGGCAGATTCCTATCCGCTAGACCATTTGGGAAGATTTCATATGTGCACCCTAAGATATCTAAGTGTCATTTCGATGAGGTCTGTCGCAGAGGCCATAGAGCACACCATACAAATAATCATGTGTTTAAATATCCTTGTCGTTTTGAAAAATTACCATTGTCACCTGCACAGGAATGCCATGCGGCCAACATTGAAGAAATGTGCTTCTCAAATCTGTCATTAACACTGTTTTCCACACGCTTTTTTCATTGCATTGCCATTTAATCAATTGGTCATTGATGCGTCACGAATAACGACAATGCGTCGAAAATTAAAGAAATGTAAACATGAATTATGTTATTACTGTCTAAGCATCGCAAAGCTGTATGCGCAAAGGCGTCTGACGTCACTGTGGCTTGCCTGAAACAAAGGAATTAGAGAAACATGTGCTTACAGGGGCGTCGAACCGGCTTGTCCCCCTGATGGAGCAAAGTTGCTACAGTGACAAAGACAAGCTCCGCGCTCATGGGCAATTTATATGGGGCAACTGTGCTGCGAGTATCTAAGCAGTCGTCGTGCATGGATAAAATGCAATGTTTCAAACAGATCTGATGAATTCACCTACTTTGAAAAAGTGTGCGTTAAGGGAGTCCTTTTGACACAAAGCGAAAATCTACAGTCAAGCGTCAATCAGCAGACAGCCGTGTGTTCTTTAGTCATGAGCCTGTTGTCAAAACGGCAGAAAAAAATGGTCACAAACGAAATATTGTTTCTACACTTAAAATGAACAAAGAAAAAATGAGCTAGCCTGATATAAGTCATGTTCATGACGATGCAAATGTAACGAGATTTCGAACTGTTCTGTTGCACACGTTGGGACTCATTTTATTTCTCTACAAGAATCATTTGCCATGACGGGAATCGAACCCGGGACGCCCTGCGTTACAAGGCAGATTCCTATCCGCTAGACCATTTGGGAAGATTTCATATGTGCACCCTAAGATATCTAAGTGTCATTTCGATGAGGTCTGTCGCAGAGGCCATAGAGCACACCATACAAATAATCATGTGTTTAAATATCCTTGTCGTTTTGAAAAATTACCATTGTCACCTGCACAGGAATGCCATGCGGCCAACATTGAAGAAATGTGCTTCTCAAATCTGTCATTAACACTGTTTTTCAAAAGCTTTTTTCATTGCATTGCCATATAATCAATTGGTCATTGATGCGTCACGAATAACGACAATGCGTCGAAAATTAAAGAAATGTAAACATGAATTATGTTATTACTGTCTAAGCATCGCAAAGCTGTATGCGTAAAGGCGTCTGACGTCACAGTGGCTTGCCTGAAACAAAGTAATTAGAGAAACATGTGCTTACAGGGGCGTCGAACCGCCTTCTCCCGCTGATTGAGCAAAGTTGCTGCAGTGACAAAGACAAGCTCCGCGCTCATGGGCAATTTATATGAGGCAACTGTGCTGCGAGTATCTAAGTAGTCGTCGTGCATGGATAAAATGCAATGTTTCAAACAGATCTGATGAATACACCTACTTTAAAAAAGTGTGCGTTAGGGAGTTCTTTTGACACAAAGCGAAAATCTACAGTCAAGCGTCAATCAGCAGACAGCCGTGTGTTCTTTAGTCATGAGCCTGTTGTCAAAACGGCAGAAAAAAATGTTCACAAACGAAATATTGTTTCTACACTTAATATGAACAAAGAAAAAATTAGTTAGCCTGATATAAGTCATGTTCATGACGATGCAAATGTAACGAGATTTCGAACTGTTCTGTTGCACACGTTGGGACTCATTTTATTTTTCTACAAAAAACATTTGCCATGACGGGAATCGAACCCGGGCCGCCCTGCGTTACAAGGTAGATGCCTATCCGCTAGACCATTTGGGAAGACTTGATATGTACACCCTAAGATATCTAAGTGTCATTTCGATGAGGTCTGTAGCAGAGGCCATAGAGCACAGCAAACAAATAATCATGTGTTTAAATATCCTTGTCGTTTTGAAAAATTACCATTGTCACCTGCACAGGAATGCCATGCGGCCAACATTGAAGAAATGTGCTTCTCAAATCTGTCATTAACACTGTTTTCCACACGCTTTTTTCATTGCATTGCCATATAATCAATTGGTCATTGATGCGTCACGAATAACGACAATGCGTCGAAAATTAAAGAAATGTAAACATGAATTATGTTATTACTGTCTAAGCATCGCAAAGCTGTATGCGTAAAGGCGTCTGACGTCACAGTGGCTTGCCTGAAACAAAGGAATCAGAGAAACATGTGCTTACAGGGGCTTCGAAGCGCCTTCTCCCGCTGATGGAGCAAAGTTGCGACAGTGACAAAAATAAGCTCCGCGCTCATGGGCAATTTATATGGGGCAACTGTGCTGCGAGTATCTAAGCAGTCGTCGTGCATGGATAAAATGCAATGTTTCAAACAGATCTGATGAATTCACCTACTTTGAAAAAGTGTGCGTTAGGAAGTTCTTTTGACACAAAGCGAAAATCTACAGTCAAGCGTCAATCAGCAGACAGCCGTGTGTTCTTTAGTCATGAGCCTGTTGTCAAAACGGCAGAAAAAAATGTTCACAAACGAAATATTGTTTCTACACTTAAAATGAACAAAGAAAAAATTAGTTAGCCTGATATAAGTCATGTTCATGACGATGCAAATGTAACGAGATTTCGAACTGTTCTGTTGCACACGTTGGGACTCATTTTATTTTTCTACAAAAAACATTTGCCATGACGGGAAACGAACCCGGGCCGCCCTGCGTTACAAGGTAGATGCCTATCCGCTAGACCATTTGGGAAGACTTGATATGTACACCCTAAGATATCTAAGTGTCATTTCGATGAGGTCTGTAGCAGAGGCCATAGAGCACAGCAAACAAATAATCATGTGTTTAAATATCCTTGTCGTTTTGAAAAATTACCATTGTCACCTGCACAGGAATGCCATGCGGCCAACATTGAAGAAATGTGCTTCTCAAATCTGTCATTAACACTGTTTTCCACACGCTTTTTTCATTGCATTGCCATATAATCAATTGGTCATTGATGCGTCACGAATAACGACAATGCGTCGAAAATTAAAGAAATGTAAACATGAATTATGTTATTACTGTCTAAGCATCGCAAAGCTGTATGCGTAAAGGCGTCTGACGTCACAGTGGCTTGCCTGAAACAAAGGAATCAGAGAAACATGTGCTTACAGGGGCTTCGAAGCGCCTTCTCCCGCTGATGGAGCAAAGTTGCGACAGTGACAAAGATAAGCTCCGCGCTCATGGGCAATTTATATGGGGCAACTGTGCTGCGAGTATCTAAGCAGTCGTCGTGCATGGATAAAATGCAATGTTTCAAACAGATCTGATGAATTCACCTACTTTGAAAAAGTGTGCGTTAGGGAGTTCTTTTGACACAAAGCGAAAATCTACAGTCAAGCGTCAATCAGCAGACAGCCGTGTGTTCTTTAGTCATGAGCCTGTTGTCAAAACGGCAGAAAAAAATGTTCACAAACGAAATATTGTTTCTACACTTAAAATGAACAAAGAAAAAATGAGCTAGCCTGATATAAGTCATGTTCATGACGATGCAAATGTAACGAGATTTCGAACTGTTCTGTTGCACACGTTGGGACTCATTTTATTTTTCTACAAAAATCATTTGCCATGACGGGAATCGAACACGGGCCGCCCTGCGTGACAAGGCAGATTCCTATCCGCTAGACCATTTGGGAAGACTTGATATGTACACCCTAAGATATCTAAGTGTCATTTCGATGAGGTCTGTAGCAGAGGCCATAGAGCACAGCAAACAAATAATCATGTGTTTAAATATCCTTGTCGTTTTGAAAAATTACCATTGTCACCTGCACAGGAATGCCATGCGGCCAACATTGAAGAAATGTGCTTCTCAAATCTGTCATTAACACTGTTTTCCACACGCTTTTTTCATTGCATTGCCATATAATCAATTGGTCATTGATGCGTCACGAATAACGACAATGCGTCGAAAATTAAAGAAATGTAAACATGAATTATGTTATTACTGTCTAAGCATCGCAAAGCTGTATGCGCAAAGGCGTCTGACGTCACTGTGGCTTGCCTGAAACAAAGGAATTAGAGAAACATGTGCTTACAGGGGCGTCGAACCGGCTTGTCCCCCTGATGGAGCAAAGTTGCTACAGTGACAAAGACAAGCTCCGCGCTCATGGGCAATTTATATGGGGCAACTGTGCTGCGAGTATCTAAGCAGTCGTCGTGCATGGATAAAATGCAATGTTTCAAACAGATCTGATGAATTCACCTACTTTGAAAAAGTGTGCGTTAAGGGAGTCCTTTTGACACAAAGCGAAAATCTACAGTCAAGCGTCAATCAGCAGACAGCCGTGTGTTCTTTAGTCATGAGCCTGTTGTCAAAACGGCAGAAAAAAATGGTCACAAACGAAATATTGTTTCTACACTTAAAATGAACAAAGAAAAAATGAGCTAGCCTGATATAAGTCATGTTCATGACGATGCAAATGTAACGAGATTTCGAACTGTTCTGTTGCACACGTTGGGACTCATTTTATTTCTCTACAAGAATCATTTGCCATGACGGGAATCGAACCCGGGACGCCCTGCGTTACAAGGCAGATTCCTATCCGCTAGACCATTTGGGAAGATTTCATATGTGCACCCTAAGATATCTAAGTGTCATTTCGATGAGGTCTGTAGCAGAGGCCATAGAGCACAGCAAACAAATAATCATGTGTTTAAATATCCTTGTCGTTTTGAAAAATTACCATTGTCACCTGCACAGGAATGCCATGCGGCCAACATTGAAGAAATGTGCTTCTCAAATCTGTCATTAACACTGTTTTCCACACGCTTTTTTCATTGCATTGCCATATAATCAATTGGTCATTGATGCGTCACGAATAACGACAATGCGTCGAAAATTAAAGAAATGTAAACATGAATTATGTTATTACTGTCTAAGCATCGCAAAGCTGTATGCGTAAAGGCGTCTGACGTCACAGTGGCTTGCCTGAAACAAAGGAATCAGAGAAACATGTGCTTACAGGGGCTTCGAAGCGCCTTCTCCCGCTGATGGAGCAAAGTTGCGACAGTGACAAAAATAAGCTCCGCGCTCATGGGCAATTTATATGGGGCAACTGTGCTGCGAGTATCTAAGCAGTCGTCGTGCATGGATAAAATGCAATGTTTCAAACAGATCTGATGAATTCACCTACTTTGAAAAAGTGTGCGTTAGGAAGTTCTTTTGACACAAAGCGAAAATCTACAGTCAAGCGTCAATCAGCAGACAGCCGTGTGTTCTTTAGTCATGAGCCTGTTGTCAAAACGGCAGAAAAAAATGTTCACAAACGAAATATTGTTTCTACACTTAAAATGAACAAAGAAAAAATTAGTTAGCCTGATATAAGTCATGTTCATGACGATGCAAATGTAACGAGATTTCGAACTGTTCTGTTGCACACGTTGGGACTCATTTTATTTTTCTACAAAAAACATTTGCCATGACGGGAAACGAACCCGGGCCGCCCTGCGTTACAAGGTAGATGCCTATCCGCTAGACCATTTGGGAAGACTTGATATGTACACCCTAAGATATCTAAGTGTCATTTCGATGAGGTCTGTAGCAGAGGCCATAGAGCACAGCAAACAAATAATCATGTGTTTAAATATCCTTGTCGTTTTGAAAAATTACCATTGTCACCTGCACAGGAATGCCATGCGGCCAACATTGAAGAAATGTGCTTCTCAAATCTGTCATTAACACTGTTTTCCACACGCTTTTTTCATTGCATTGCCATATAATCAATTGGTCATTGATGCGTCACGAATAACGACAATGCGTCGAAAATTAAAGAAATGTAAACATGAATTATGTTATTACTGTCTAAGCATCGCAAAGCTGTATGCGTAAAGGCGTCTGACGTCACAGTGGCTTGCCTGAAACAAAGGAATCAGAGAAACATGTGCTTACAGGGGCTTCGAAGCGCCTTCTCCCGCTGATGGAGCAAAGTTGCGACAGTGACAAAGATAAGCTCCGCGCTCATGGGCAATTTATATGGGGCAACTGTGCTGCGAGTATCTAAGCAGTCGTCGTGCATGGATAAAATGCAATGTTTCAAACAGATCTGATGAATTCACCTACTTTGAAAAAGTGTGCGTTAGGGAGTTCTTTTGACACAAAGCGAAAATCTACAGTCAAGCGTCAATCAGCAGACAGCCGTGTGTTCTTTAGTCATGAGCCTGTTGTCAAGACGGCAGAAAAAAATGTTCACAAACGAAATATTGTTTCTACACTTAAAATGAACAAAGAAAAAATGAGCTAGCCTGATATAAGTCATGTTCATGACGATGCAAATGTAACGAGATTTCGAACTGTTCTGTTGCACACGTTGGGACTCATTTTATTTTTCTACAAAAATCATTTGCCATGACGGGAATCGAACCCGGGCCGCCCTGCGTGACAAGGCAGATTCCTATCCGCTAGACCATTTGGGAAGACTTGATAGGTACACCCTAAGATATCTAAGTGTCATTTCGATGAGGTCTGTAGCAGAGGCCATAGAGCACAGCAAACAAATAATCATGTGTTTAAATATCCTTGTCGTTTTGAAAAATTACCATTGTCACCTGCACAGGAATGCCATGCGGCCAACATTGAAGAAATGTGCTTCTCAAATCTGTCATTAACACTGTTTTCCACACGCTTTTTTCATTGCATTGCCATATAATCAATTGGTCATTGATGCGTCACGAATAACGACAATGCGTCGAAAATTAAAGAAATGTAAACATGAATTATGTTATTACTGTCTAAGCATCGCAAAGCTGTATGCGTAAAGGCGTCTGCCGTCACAGTGGCTTGCCTGAAACAAAGGAATTAGAGAAACATGTGCTTACAGGGGCGTCGAACCGCCTTCTCCCGCTGATGGAGCAAAGTTGCTACAGTGACAAAGACAAGCTCCGCGCTCATGGGCAATTTATATGGGGCAACTGTGCTGCGAGTATCTAAGCAGTCGTCGTGCATGGATAAAATGCAATGTTTCAAACAAATCTGATGAATTCACCTACTTTGAAAAAGTGTGCGTTAGGGAGTTCTTTTGACACAAAGCGAAAATCTACAGTCAAGCGTCAATCAGCAGACAGCCGTGTGTTCTTTAGTCATGAGCCTGTTGTCAAAACGGCAGAAAAAAATGTTCACAAACGAAATATTGTTTCTACACTTAAAATGAACAAAGAAAAAATGAGCTAGCCTGATATGAGTCATGTTCATGACGATGCAAATGTAACGAGATTTCGAACTGTTCTGTTGCACACGTTGGGACTCATTTTATTTTTCTACAAAAAACATTTGCCATGACGGGAATCGAACCCGGGCCGCCATGGGTTACAAGGTAGATGCCTATCCGCTATACCATTTGGGAAAACTTGATATGTATACCCTAAGATATCTAAGTGTCATTTCGAAGAGGTCTGTAGCAGAGGCCATAGAGCACAGCAAACAAATAATCATGTGTATAAATATCCTTGTCGTTTTGAAAAATTACCATTGTCACCTGCACAGGAATGCCATGCGGCCAACATTGAAGAAATGTGCTTCTCAAATCTGTCATTAACACTGTTTTCCACACGCTTTTTTCATTGCATTGCCATATAATCAATTGGTCATTGATGCGTCACGAATAACGACAATGCGTCGAAAATTAAAGAAATGTAAACATGAATTATGTTATTACTGTCTAAGCATCGCAAAGCTGTATGCGTAAAGGCGTCTGCCGTCACAGTGGCTTGCCTGAAACAAAGGAATTAGAGAAACATGTGCTTACAGGGGCGTCGAACCGCCTTCTCCCGCTGATGGAGCAAAGTTGCTACAGTGACAAAGACAAGCTCCGCGCTCATGGGCAATTTATATGGGGCAACTGTGCTGCGAGTATCTAAGCAGTCGTCGTGCATGGAAAAAATGCAATGTTTCAAACAGATCTGATGAATTCACCTACTTTGAAAAAGTGTGCGTTAGGAAGTTCTTTTGACACAAAGCGAAAATCTACAGTCAAGCGTCAATCAGCAGACAGCCGTGTGTTCTTTAGTCATGAGCCTGTTGTCAAAACGGCAGAAAAAAATGTTCACAAACGAAATATTGTTTCTACACTTAAAATGAACAAAGAAAAAATTAGTTAGCCTGATATAAGTCATGTTCATGACGATGCAAATGTAACGAGATTTCGAACTGTTCTGTTGCACACGTTGGGACTCATTTTATTTTTCTACAAAAAACATTTGCCATGACGGGAAACGAACCCGGGCCGCCCTGCGTTACAAGGTAGATGCCTATCCGCTAGACCATTTGGGAAGACTTGATATGTACACCCTAAGATATCTAAGTGTCATTTCGATGAGGTCTGTAGCAGAGGCCATAGAGCACAGCAAACAAATAATCATGTGTTTAAATATCCTTGTCGTTTTGAAAAATTACCATTGTCACCTGCACAGGAATGCCATGCGGCCAACATTGAAGAAATGTGCTTCTCAAATCTGTCATTAACACTGTTTTCCACACGCTTTTTTCATTGCATTGCCATATAATCAATTGGTCATTGATGCGTCACGAATAACGACAATGCGTCGAAAATTAAAGAAATGTAAACATGAATTATGTTATTACTGTCTAAGCATCGCAAAGCTGTATGCGTAAAGGCGTCTGACGTCACAGTGGCTTGCCTGAAACAAAGGAATTAGAGAAACATGTGCTTACAGGGGCGTCGAACCGCCTTCTCCGGCTGATGGAGCAAAGTTGCTACAGTGACAAAGACAAGCTCCGCGCTCATGGGCAATTTATATGAGGCAACTGTGCTGCGAGTATCTAAGTAGTCGTCGTGCATGGATAAAATGCAATGTTTCAAACAGATCTGATGAATTCACCTACTTTGAAAAAGTGTGCGTTAGGAAGTTCTTTTGACACAAAGCGAAAATCTACAGTCAAGCGTCAATCAGCAGACAGCCGTGTGTTCTTTAGTCATGAGCCTGTTGTCAAAACGGCAGAAAAAAATGTTCACAAACGAAATATTGTTTCTACACTTAAAATGAACAAAGAAAAAATGAGCTAGCCTGATATAAGTCATGTTCATGACAATGCAAATGTAACGAGATTTCGAACTGTTCTGTTGCACACGTTGGGACTCATTTTATTTTTCTACAAAAAACATTTGCCATGACGGGAATCGAACCCGGGCCGCCATGGGTTACAAGGTAGATGCCTATCCGCTATACCATTTGGGAAGACTTGATATGTACACCCTAAGATATCTAAGTGTCATTTCGAAGAGGTCTGTAGCAGAGGCCATAGAGCACAGCAAACAAATAATCATGTGTATAAATATCCTTGTCGTTTTGAAAAATTACCATTGTCACCTGCACAGGAATGCCATGCGGCCAACATTGAAGAAATGTGCTTCTCAAATCTGTCATTAACACTGTTTTCCACACGCTTTTTTCATTGCATTGCCATATAATCAATTGGTCATTGATGCGTCACGAATAACGACAATGCGTCGAAAATTAAAGAAATGTAAACATGAATTATGTTATTACTGTCTAAGCATCGCAAAGCTGTATGCGTAAAGGCGTCTGCCGTCACAGTGGCTTGCCTGAAACAAAGGAATTAGAGAAACATGTGCTTACAGGGGCGTCGAACCGCCTTCTCCCGCTGATGGAGCAAAGTTGCTACAGTGACAAAGACAAGCTCCGCGCTCATGGGCAATTTATATGGGGCAACTGTGCTGCGAGTATCTAAGCAGTCGTCGTGCATGGATAAAATGCAATGTTTCAAACAGATCTGATGAATTCACCTACTTTGAAAAAGTGTGCGTTAGGAAGTTCTTTTGACACAAAGCGAAAATCTACAGTCAAGCGTCAATCAGCAGACAGCCGTGTGTTCTTTAGTCATGAGCCTGTTGTCAAAACGGCAGAAAAAAATGTTCACAAACGAAATATTGTTTCTACACTTAAAATGAACAAAGAAAAAATTAGTTAGCCTGATATAAGTCATGTTCATGACGATGCAAATGTAACGAGATTTCGAACTGTTCTGTTGCACACGTTGGGACTCATTTTATTTTTCTACAAAAAACATTTGCCATGACGGGAAACGAACCCGGGCCGCCCTGCGTTACAAGGTAGATGCCTATCCGCTAGACCATTTGGGAAGACTTGATATGTACACCCTAAGATATCTAAGTGTCATTTCGATGAGGTCTGTAGCAGAGGCAATAGAGCACAGCAAACAAATAATCATGTGTTTAAATATCCTTGTCGTTTTGAAAAATTACCATTGTCACCTGCACAGGAATGCCATGCGGCCAACATTGAAGAAATGTGCTTCTCAAATCTGTCATTAACACTGTTTTCCACACGCTTTTTTCATTGCATTGCCATATAATCAATTGGTCATTGATGCGTCACGAATAACGACAATGCGTCGAAAATTAAAGAAATGTAAACATGAATTATGTTATTACTGTCTAAGCATCGCAAAGCTGTATGCGTAAAGGCGTCTGACGTCACAGTGGCTTGCCTGAAACAAAGGAATTAGAGAAACATGTGCTTACAGGGGCGTCGAACCGCCTTCTCCGGCTGATGGAGCAAAGTTGCTACAGTGACAAAGACAAGCTCCGCGCTCATGGGCAATTTATATGAGGCAACTGTGCTGCGAGTATCTAAGTAGTCGTCGTGCATGGATAAAATGCAATGTTTCAAACAGATCTGATGAATTCACCTACTTTGAAAAAGTGTGCGTTAGGAAGTTCTTTTGACACAAAGCGAAAATCTACAGTCAAGCGTCAATCAGCAGACAGCCGTATGTTCTTTAGTCATGAGCCTGTTGTCAAAACGGCAGAAAAAAATGTTCACAAACGAAATATTGTTTCTACACTTAAAATGAACAAAGAAAAAATGAGCTAGCCTGATATAAGTCATGTTCATGACAATGCAAATGTAACGAGATTTCGAACTGTTCTGTTGCACACGTTGGGACTCATTTTATTTTTCTACAAAAAACATTTGCCATGACGGGAATCGAACCCGGGCCGCCATGGGTTACAAGGTAGATGCCTATCCGCTATACCATTTGGGAAGACTTGATATGTACACCCTAAGATATCTAAGTGTCATTTCGAAGAGGTCTGTAGCAGAGGCCATAGAGCACAGCAAACAAATAATCATGTGTATAAATATCCTTGTCGTTTTGAAAAATTACCATTGTCACCTGCACAGGAATGCCATGCGGCCAACATTGAAGAAATGTGCTTCTCAAATCTGTCATTAACACTGTTTTCCACACGCTTTTTTCATTGCATTGCCATATAATCAATTGGTCATTGATGCGTCACGAATAACGACAATGCGTCGAAAATTAAAGAAATGTAAACATGAATTATGTTATTACTGTCTAAGCATCGCAAAGCTGTATGCGTAAAGGCGTCTGACGTCACAGTGGCTTGCCTGAAACAAAGGAATTAGAGAAACATGTGCTTACAGGGGCGTCGAACCGCCTTCTCCCGCTGATGGAGCAAAGTTGCTACAGTGACGAAGACAAGCTCCGCGCTCATGGGCAATTTATATGAGGCAACTGTGCTGCGAGTATCTAAGTAGTCGTCGTGCATGGATAAAATGCAATGTTTCAAACAGATCTGATGAATTCACCTACTTTGAAAAAGTGTGCGTTAGGGAGTTCTTTTGACACAAAGCGAAAATCTACAGTCAAGCGTCAATCAGCAGACAGCCGTGTGTTCTTTAGTCATGAGCCTGTTGTCAAAACGGCAGAAAAAAATGGTCACAAACGAAATATTGTTTCTACACTTAAAATGAACAAAGAAAAAATGAGCTAGCCTGATATAAGTCATGTTCATGACGATGCAAATGTAACGAGATTTCGAACTGTTCTGTTGCACACGTTGGGACTCATTTTATTTTTCTACAAAAAACATTTGCCATGACGGGAATCGAACCCGGGCCGCCATGCGTTACAAGGTAGATGCCTATCCGCTAGACCATTTGGGAAGACTTGATATGTACACCCTAAGATATCTAAGTGTCATTTCGATAAGGTCTGTAGCAGAGGCCATAGAGCACAGCAAACAAATAATCATGTGTTTAAATATCCTTGTCGTTTTGAAAAATTACCATTGTCACCTGCACAGGAATGCCATGCGGCCAACATTGAAGAAATGTGCTTCTCAAATCTGTCATTAACACTGTTTTCCACACGCTTTTTTCATTGCATTGCCATATAATCAATTGGTCATTGATGCGTCACGAATAACGACAATGCGTCGAAAATTAAAGAAATGTAAACATGAATTATGTTATTACTGTCTAAGCATCGCAAAGCTGTATGCGTAAAGGCGTCTGACGTCACAGTGGCTTGCCTGAAACAAAGGAATCAGAGAAACATGTGCTTACAGGGGCGTCGAACCGCCTTCTCCCGCTGATGGAGCAAAGTTGCTACAGTGACAAAGACAAGCTCCGCGCTCATGGGCAATGTATATGGGGCAACTATGCTGCGAGTATCTAAGCAGTCGTCGTGCATGGATAAAATGCAATGTTTCAAACAGATCTGATGAATTCACCTACTTTGAAAAAGTGTGCGTTAGGAAGTTCTTTTGACACAAAGCGAAAATCTACAGTCAAGCGTCAATCAGCAGACAGCCGTGTGTTCTTTAGTCATGAGCCTGTTGTCAAAACGGCAGAAAAAAATGGTCACAAACGAAATATTGTTTCTACACTTAAAATGAACAAAGAAAAAATGAGCTAGCCTGATATAAGTCATGTTCATGACGATGCAAATGTAACGAGATTTCGAACTGTTCTGTTGCACACGTTGGGACTCATTTTATTTTTCTACAAAAATCATTTGCCATGACGGGAATCGAACCCGGGCCGCCCTGCGTGACAAGGCAGATTCCTATCCGCTAGACCATTTGGGAAGACTTGATATGTACACCCTAAGATATCTAAGTGTCATTTCGATGAGGTCTGTAGCAGAGGCCATAGAGCACAGCAAACAAATAATCATGTGTTTAAATATCCTTGTCGTTTTGAAAAATTACCATTGTCACCTGCACAGGAATGCCATGCGGCCAACATTGAAGAAATGTGTTTCTCAAATCTGTCATTAACACTGTTTTCCACACGCTTTTTTCATTCCATTGCCATATAATCAATTGGTCATTGATGCGTCACGAATAACGACAATGCGTCGAAAATTAAAGAAATGTAAACATGAATTATGTTATTACTGTCTAAGCATCGCAAAGCTGTATGCGTAAAGGCGTCTGACGTCACAGTGGCTTGCCTGAAACAAAGGAATTAGAGAAACATGTGCTTACAGGGGCGTCGAACCGCCTTCTCCCGCTGATGGAGCAAAGTTGCTACAGTGACAAAGACAAGCTCCGCGCTCATGGGCAATTTATATGGGGCAACTGTGCTGCGAGTATCTAAGCAGTCGTCGTGCATGGATAAAATGCAATGTTTCAAACAGATCTGATGAATTCACCTACTTTGAAAAAGTGTGCGTTAGGAAGTTCTTTTGACACAAAGCGAAAATCTACAGTCAAGCGTCAATCAGCAGACAGCCGTGTGTTCTTTAGTCATGAGCCTGTTGTCAAAACGGCAGAAAAAAATGTTCACAAACGAAATATTGTTTCTACACTTAAAATGAACAAAGAAAAAATGAGCTAGCCTGATATAAGTCATGTTCATGACGATGCAAATGTAACGAGATTTCGAACTGTTCTGTTGCACACGTTGGGACTCATTTTATTTTTCTACAAAAAACATTTGCCATGACGGGAATCGAACCCGGGCCGCCCTGCGTTACAAGGTAGATGCCTATCCGCTAGACCATTTGGGAAGACTTGATATGTACACCCTAAGATATCTAAGTGTCATTTCGATGAGGTCTGTAGCAGAGGCCATAGAGCACAGCAAACAAATAATCATGTGTTTAAATATCCTTGTCGTTTTGAAAAATTACCATTGTCACCTGCACAGGAATGCCATGCGGCCAACATTGAAGAAATGTGCTTCTCAAATCTGTCATTAACACTGTTTTCCACACGCTTTTTTCATTGCATTGCCATATAATCAATTGGTCATTGATGCGTCACAAATAACGACAATGCGTCGAAAATTAAAGAAATGTAAACATGAATTATGTTATTACTGTCTAAGCATCGCAAAGCTGTATGCGTAAAGGCGTCTGACGTCACAGTGGCTTGCCTGAAACAAAGGAATCAGAGAAACATGTGCTTACAGGGGCGTCGAACCGCCTTCTCCCGCTGATGGAGCAAAGTTGCTACAGTGACAAAGACAAGCTCCGCGCTCATGGGCAATGTATATGGGGCAACTATGCTGCGAGTATCTAAGCAGTCGTCGTGCATGGATAAAATGCAATGTTTCAAACAGATCTGATGAATTCACCTACTTTGAAAAAGTGTGCGTTAGGAAGTTCTTTTGACACAAAGCGAAAATCTACAGTCAAGCGTCAATCAGCAGACAGCCGTGTGTTCTTTAGTCATGAGCCTGTTGTCAAAACGGCAGAAAAAAATGGTCACAAACTAAATATTGTTTCTACACTTAAAATGAACAAAGAAAAAATGAGCTAGCCTGATATAAGTCATGTTCATGACGATGCAAATGTAACGAGATTTCGAACTGTTCTGTTGCACACGTTGGGACTCATTTTATTTTTCTACAAAAAACATTTGCCATGACGGGAATCGAACCCGGGCCACCCTGCGTTACAAGGTAGATGCCTATCCGCTAGACCATTTGGGAAAACTTGATATGTACACCCTAAGATATCTAAGTGTCATTTCGATGAGGTCTGTAGCAGAGGCCATAGAGCACAGCAAACAAATAATCATGTGTTTAAATATCCTTGTCGTTTTGAAAAATTACCATTGTCACCTGCACAGGAATGCCATGCGGCCAACATTGAAGAAATGTGCTTCTCAAATCTGTCATTAACACTGTTTTCCACACGCTTTTTTCATTGCATTGCCATATAATCAATTGGTCATTGATGCGTCACGAATAATGACAATGCGTCGAAATTAAAGAAATGTAAACATGAATTATGTTATTACTGTCTAAGCATCGCAAAGCTGTATGCGTAAAGGCGTCTGACGTCACAGTGGCTTGCCTGAAACAAAGGAATTAGAGAAACATGTGCTTACAGGGGCGTCGAACCGCCTTCTCCCGCTGATGGAGCAAAGTTGCTACAGTGACAAAGACAAGCTCCGCGCTCATGGGCAATTTATATGAGGCAACTGTGCTGCGAGTATCTAAGTAGTCGTCGTGCATGGATAAAATGCAATGTTTCAAACAGATCTGATGAATTCACCTACTTTGAAAAAGTGTGCGTTAGGGAGTTCTTTTGACACAAAGCGAAAATCTACAGTCAAGCGTCAATCAGCAGACAGCCGTGTGTTCTTTAGTCATGAGCCTGTTGTCAAAACGGCAGAAAAAAATGGTCACAAACGAAATATTGTTTCTACACTTAAAATGAACAAAGAAAAAATGAGCTAGCCTGATATAAGTCATGTTCATGACGATGCAAATGTAACGAGATTTCGAACTGTTCTGTTGCACACGTTGGGACTCATTTTATTTTTCTACAAAAAACATTTGCCATGACGGGAATCGAACCCGGGCCACCCTGCGTTACAAGGTAGATGCCAATCCGCTAGACCATTTGGGAAAACTTGATATGTACACCCTAAGATATCTAAGTGTCATTTCGATGAGGTCTGTAGCAGAGGCCATAGAGCACAGCAAACAAATAATCATGTGTTTAAATATCCTTGTCGTTTTGAAAAATTACCATTGTCACCTGCACAGGAATGCCATGCGGCCAACATTGAAGAAATGTGCTTCTCAAATCTGTCATTAACACTGTTTTCCACACGCTTTTTTCATTGCATTGCCATATAATCAATTGGTCATTGATGCGTCACGAATAACGACAATGCGTCGAAAATTAAAGAAATGTAAACATGAATTATGTTATTACTGTCTAAGCATCGCAAAGCTGTATGCGTAAAGGCGTCTGACGTCACAGTGGCTTGCCTGAAACAAAGGAATCAGAGAAACATGTGCTTACAGGGGCGTCGAACCGCCTTCTCCCGCTGATGGAGCAAAGTTGCTACAGTGACAAAGACAAGCTCCGCGCTCATGGGCAATGTATATGGGGCAACTATGCTGCGAGTATCTAAGCAGTCGTCGTGCATGGATAAAATGCAATGTTTCAAACAGATCTGATGAATTCACCTACTTTGAAAAAGTGTGCGTTAGGAAGTTCTTTTGACACAAAGCGAAAATCTACAGTCAAGCGTCAATCAGCAGACAGCCGTGTGTTCTTTAGTCATGAGCCTGTTGTCAAAACGGCAGAAAAAAATGGTCACAAACGAAATATTGTTTCTACACTTAAAATGAACAAAGAAAAAATGAGCTAGCCTGATATAAGTCATGTTCATGACGATGCAAATGTAACGAGATTTCGAACTGTTCTGTTGCACACGTTGGGACTCATTTTATTTTTCTACAAAAAACATTTGCCATGACGGGAATCGAACCCGGGCCACCCTGCGTTACAAGGTAGATGCCAATCCGCTAGACCATTTGGGAAAACTTGATATGTACACCCTAAGATATCTAAGTGTCATTTCGATGAGGTCTGTAGCAGAGGCCATAGAGCACAGCAAACAAATAATCATGTGTTTAAATATCCTTGTCGTTTTGAAAAATTACCATTGTCACCTGCACAGGAATGCCATGCGGCCAACATTGAAGAAATGTGCTTCTCAAATCTGTCATTAACACTGTTTTCCACACGCTTTTTTCATTGCATTGCCATATAATCAATTGGTCATTGATGCGTCACGAATAACGACAATGCGTCGAAAATTAAAGAAATGTAAACATGAATTATGTTATTACTGTCTAAGCATCGCAAAGCTGTATGCGTAAAGGCGTCTGACGTCACAGTGGCTTGCCTGAAACAAAGGAATCAGAGAAACATGTGCTTACAGGGGCGTCGAACCGCCTTCTCCCGCTGATGGAGCAAAGTTGCTACAGTGACAAAGACAAGCTCCGCGCTCATGGGCAATGTATATGGGGCAACTATGCTGCGAGTATCTAAGCAGTCGTCGTGCATGGATAAAATGCAATGTTTCAAACAGATCTGATGAATTCACCTACTTTGAAAAAGTGTGCGTTAGGAAGTTCTTTTGACACAAAGCGAAAATCTACAGTCAAGCGTCAATCAGCAGACAGCCGTGTGTTCTTTAGTCATGAGCCTGTTGTCAAAACGGCAGAAAAAAATGGTCACAAACGAAATATTGTTTCTACACTTAAAATGAACAAAGAAAAAATGAGCTAGCCTGATATAAGTCATGTTCATGACGATGCAAATGTAACGAGATTTCGAACTGTTCTGTTGCACACGTTGGGACTCATTTTATTTTTCTACAAAAATCATTTGCCATGACGGGAATCGAACCCGGGCCGCCCTGCGTGACAAGGCAGATTCCTATCCGCTAGACCATTTGGGAAGACTTGATATGTACACCCTAAGATATCTAAGTGTCATTTCGATGAGGTCTGTAGCAGAGGCCATAGAGCACAGCAAACAAATAATCATGTGTTTAAATATCCTTGTCGTTTTGAAAAATTACCATTGTCACCTGCACAGGAATGCCATGCGGCCAACATTGAAGAAATGTGTTTCTCAAATCTGTCATTAACACTGTTTTCCACACGCTTTTTTCATTCCATTGCCATATAATCAATTGGTCATTGATGCGTCACGAATAACGACAATGCGTCGAAAATTAAAGAAATGTAAACATGAATTATGTTATTACTGTCTAAGCATCGCAAAGCTGTATGCGTAAAGGCGTCTGACGTCACAGTGGCTTGCCTGAAACAAAGGAATTAGAGAAACATGTGCTTACAGGGGCGTCGAACCGCCTTCTCCCGCTGATGGAGCAAAGTTGCTACAGTGACAAAGACAAGCTCCGCGCTCATGGGCAATTTATATGGGGCAACTGTGCTGCGAGTATCTAAGCAGTCGTCGTGCATGGATAAAATGCAATGTTTCAAACAGATCTGATGAATTCACCTACTTTGAAAAAGTGTGCGTTAGGAAGTTCTTTTGACACAAAGCGAAAATCTACAGTCAAGCGTCAATCAGCAGACAGCCGTGTGTTCTTTAGTCATGAGCCTGTTGTCAAAACGGCAGAAAAAAATGTTCACAAACGAAATATTGTTTCTACACTTAAAATGAACAAAGAAAAAATGAGCTAGCCTGATATAAGTCATGTTCATGACGATGCAAATGTAACGAGATTTCGAACTGTTCTGTTGCACACGTTGGGACTCATTTTATTTTTCTACAAAAAACATTTGCCATGACGGGAATCGAACCCGGGCCGCCCTGCGTTACAAGGTAGATGCCTATCCGCTAGACCATTTGGGAAGACTTGATATGTACACCCTAAGATATCTAAGTGTCATTTCGATGAGGTCTGTAGCAGAGGCCATAGAGCACAGCAAACAAATAATCATGTGTTTAAATATCCTTGTCGTTTTGAAAAATTACCATTGTCACCTGCACAGGAATGCCATGCGGCCAACATTGAAGAAATGTGCTTCTCAAATCTGTCATTAACACTGTTTTCCACACGCTTTTTTCATTGCATTGCCATATAATCAATTGGTCATTGATGCGTCACAAATAACGACAATGCGTCGAAAATTAAAGAAATGTAAACATGAATTATGTTATTACTGTCTAAGCATCGCAAAGCTGTATGCGTAAAGGCGTCTGACGTCACAGTGGCTTGCCTGAAACAAAGGAATCAGAGAAACATGTGCTTACAGGGGCGTCGAACCGCCTTCTCCCGCTGATGGAGCAAAGTTGCTACAGTGACAAAGACAAGCTCCGCGCTCATGGGCAATGTATATGGGGCAACTATGCTGCGAGTATCTAAGCAGTCGTCGTGCATGGATAAAATGCAATGTTTCAAACAGATCTGATGAATTCACCTACTTTGAAAAAGTGTGCGTTAGGAAGTTCTTTTGACACAAAGCGAAAATCTACAGTCAAGCGTCAATCAGCAGACAGCCGTGTGTTCTTTAGTCATGAGCCTGTTGTCAAAACGGCAGAAAAAAATGGTCACAAACTAAATATTGTTTCTACACTTAAAATGAACAAAGAAAAAATGAGCTAGCCTGATATAAGTCATGTTCATGACGATGCAAATGTAACGAGATTTCGAACTGTTCTGTTGCACACGTTGGGACTCATTTTATTTTTCTACAAAAAACATTTGCCATGACGGGAATCGAACCCGGGCCACCCTGCGTTACAAGGTAGATGCCTATCCGCTAGACCATTTGGGAAAACTTGATATGTACACCCTAAGATATCTAAGTGTCATTTCGATGAGGTCTGTAGCAGAGGCCATAGAGCACAGCAAACAAATAATCATGTGTTTAAATATCCTTGTCGTTTTGAAAAATTACCATTGTCACCTGCACAGGAATGCCATGCGGCCAACATTGAAGAAATGTGCTTCTCAAATCTGTCATTAACACTGTTTTCCACACGCTTTTTTCATTGCATTGCCATATAATCAATTGGTCATTGATGCGTCACGAATAATGACAATGCGTCGAAATTAAAGAAATGTAAACATGAATTATGTTATTACTGTCTAAGCATCGCAAAGCTGTATGCGTAAAGGCGTCTGACGTCACAGTGGCTTGCCTGAAACAAAGGAATTAGAGAAACATGTGCTTACAGGGGCGTCGAACCGCCTTCTCCCGCTGATGGAGCAAAGTTGCTACAGTGACAAAGACAAGCTCCGCGCTCATGGGCAATTTATATGAGGCAACTGTGCTGCGAGTATCTAAGTAGTCGTCGTGCATGGATAAAATGCAATGTTTCAAACAGATCTGATGAATTCACCTACTTTGAAAAAGTGTGCGTTAGGGAGTTCTGTTGACACAAAGCGAAAATCTACAGTCAAGCGTCAATCAGCAGACAGCCGTGTGTTCTTTAGTCATGAGCCTGTTGTCAAAACGGCAGAAAAAAATGGTCACAAACGAAATATTGTTTCTACACTTAAAATGAACAAAGAAAAAATGAGCTAGCCTGATATAAGTCATGTTCATGACGATGCAAATGTAACGAGATTTCGAACTGTTCTGTTGCACACGTTGGGACTCATTTTATTTTTCTACAAAAATCATTTGCCATGACGGGAATCGAACCCGGGCCGCCCTGCGTGACAAGGCAGATTCCTATCCGCTAGACCATTTGGGAAGACTTGATATGTACACCCTAAGATATCTAAGTGTCATTTCGATGAGGTCTGTAGCAGAGGCCATAGAGCACAGCAAACAAATAATCATGTGTTTAAATATCCTTGTCGTTTTGAAAAATTACCATTGTCACCTGCACAGGAATGCCATGCGGCCAACATTGAAGAAATGTGTTTCTCAAATCTGTCATTAACACTGTTTTCCACACGCTTTTTTCATTCCATTGCCATATAATCAATTGGTCATTGATGCGTCACGAATAACGACAATGCGTCGAAAATTAAAGAAATGTAAACATGAATTATGTTATTACTGTCTAAGCATCGCAAAGCTGTATGCGTAAAGGCGTCTGACGTCACAGTGGCTTGCCTGAAACAAAGGAATTAGAGAAACATGTGCTTACAGGGGCGTCGAACCGCCTTCTCCCGCTGATGGAGCAAAGTTGCTACAGTGACAAAGACAAGCTCCGCGCTCATGGGCAATTTATATGGGGCAACTGTGCTGCGAGTATCTAAGCAGTCGTCGTGCATGGATAAAATGCAATGTTTCAAACAGATCTGATGAATTCACCTACTTTGAAAAAGTGTGCGTTAGGAAGTTCTTTTGACACAAAGCGAAAATCTACAGTCAAGCGTCAATCAGCAGACAGCCGTGTGTTCTTTAGTCATGAGCCTGTTGTCAAAACGGCAGAAAAAAATGTTCACAAACGAAATATTGTTTCTACACTTAAAATGAACAAAGAAAAAATGAGCTAGCCTGATATAAGTCATGTTCATGACGATGCAAATGTAACGAGATTTCGAACTGTTCTGTTGCACACGTTGGGACTCATTTTATTTTTCTACAAAAAACATTTGCCATGACGGGAATCGAACCCGGGCCGCCCTGCGTTACAAGGTAGATGCCTATCCGCTAGACCATTTGGGAAGACTTGATATGTACACCCTAAGATATCTAAGTGTCATTTCGATGAGGTCTGTAGCAGAGGCCATAGAGCACAGCAAACAAATAATCATGTGTTTAAATATCCTTGTCGTTTTGAAAAATTACCATTGTCACCTGCACAGGAATGCCATGCGGCCAACATTGAAGAAATGTGCTTCTCAAATCTGTCATTAACACTGTTTTCCACACGCTTTTTTCATTGCATTGCCATATAATCAATTGGTCATTGATGCGTCACAAATAACGACAATGCGTCGAAAATTAAAGAAATGTAAACATGAATTATGTTATTACTGTCTAAGCATCGCAAAGCTGTATGCGTAAAGGCGTCTGACGTCACAGTGGCTTGCCTGAAACAAAGGAATCAGAGAAACATGTGCTTACAGGGGCGTCGAACCGCCTTCTCCCGCTGATGGAGCAAAGTTGCTACAGTGACAAAGACAAGCTCCGCGCTCATGGGCAATGTATATGGGGCAACTATGCTGCGAGTATCTAAGCAGTCGTCGTGCATGGATAAAATGCAATGTTTCAAACAGATCTGATGAATTCACCTACTTTGAAAAAGTGTGCGTTAGGAAGTTCTTTTGACACAAAGCGAAAATCTACAGTCAAGCGTCAATCAGCAGACAGCCGTGTGTTCTTTAGTCATGAGCCTGTTGTCAAAACGGCAGAAAAAAATGGTCACAAACTAAATATTGTTTCTACACTTAAAATGAACAAAGAAAAAATGAGCTAGCCTGATATAAGTCATGTTCATGACGATGCAAATGTAACGAGATTTCGAACTGTTCTGTTGCACACGTTGGGACTCATTTTATTTTTCTACAAAAAACATTTGCCATGACGGGAATCGAACCCGGGCCACCCTGCGTTACAAGGTAGATGCCTATCCGCTAGACCATTTGGGAAAACTTGATATGTACACCCTAAGATATCTAAGTGTCATTTCGATGAGGTCTGTAGCAGAGGCCATAGAGCACAGCAAACAAATAATCATGTGTTTAAATATCCTTGTCGTTTTGAAAAATTACCATTGTCACCTGCACAGGAATGCCATGCGGCCAACATTGAAGAAATGTGCTTCTCAAATCTGTCATTAACACTGTTTTCCACACGCTTTTTTCATTGCATTGCCATATAATCAATTGGTCATTGATGCGTCACGAATAATGACAATGCGTCGAAATTAAAGAAATGTAAACATGAATTATGTTATTACTGTCTAAGCATCGCAAAGCTGTATGCGTAAAGGCGTCTGACGTCACAGTGGCTTGCCTGAAACAAAGGAATTAGAGAAACATGTGCTTACAGGGGCGTCGAACCGCCTTCTCCCGCTGATGGAGCAAAGTTGCTACAGTGACAAAGACAAGCTCCGCGCTCATGGGCAATTTATATGAGGCAACTGTGCTGCGAGTATCTAAGTAGTCGTCGTGCATGGATAAAATGCAATGTTTCAAACAGATCTGATGAATTCACCTACTTTGAAAAAGTGTGCGTTAGGGAGTTCTTTTGACACAAAGCGAAAATCTACAGTCAAGCGTCAATCAGCAGACAGCCGTGTGTTCTTTAGTCATGAGCCTGTTGTCAAAACGGCAGAAAAAAATGGTCACAAACGAAATATTGTTTCTACACTTAAAATGAACAAAGAAAAAATGAGCTAGCCTGATATAAGTCATGTTCATGACGATGCAAATGTAACGAGATTTCGAACTGTTCTGTTGCACACGTTGGGACTCATTTTATTTTTCTACAAAAAACATTTGCCATGACGGGAATCGAACCCGGGCCACCCTGCGTTACAAGGTAGATGCCAATCCGCTAGACCATTTGGGAAAACTTGATATGTACACCCTAAGATATCTAAGTGTCATTTCGATGAGGTCTGTAGCAGAGGCCATAGAGCACAGCAAACAAATAATCATGTGTTTAAATATCCTTGTCGTTTTGAAAAATTACCATTGTCACCTGCACAGGAATGCCATGCGGCCAACATTGAAGAAATGTGCTTCTCAAATCTGTCATTAACACTGTTTTCCACACGCTTTTTTCATTGCATTGCCATATAATCAATTGGTCATTGATGCGTCACGAATAATGACAATGCGTCGAAATTAAAGAAATGTAAACATGAATTATGTTATTACTGTCTAAGCATCGCAAAGCTGTATGCGTAAAGGCGTCTGACGTCACAGTGGCTTGCCTGAAACAAAGGAATTAGAGAAACATGTGCTTACAGGGGCGTCGAACCGCCTTCTCCCGCTGATGGAGCAAAGTTGCTACAGTGACAAAGACAAGCTCCGCGCTCATGGGCAATTTATATGAGGCAACTGTGCTGCGAGTATCTAAGTAGTCGTCGTGCATGGATAAAATGCAATGTTTCAAACAGATCTGATGAATTCACCTACTTTGAAAAAGTGTGCGTTAGGGAGTTCTTTTGACACAAAGCGAAAATCTACAGTCAAGCGTCAATCAGCAGACAGCCGTGTGTTCTTTAGTCATGAGCCTGTTGTCAAAACGGCAGAAAAAAATGGTCACAAACGAAATATTGTTTCTACACTTAAAATGAACAAAGAAAAAATGAGCTAGCCTGATATAAGTCATGTTCATGACGATGCAAATGTAACGAGATTTCGAACTGTTCTGTTGCACACGTTGGGACTCATTTTATTTTTCTACAAAAAACATTTGCCATGACGGGAATCGAACCCGGGCCACCCTGCGTTACAAGGTAGATGCCAATCCGCTAGACCATTTGGGAAAACTTGATATGTACACCCTAAGATATCTAAGTGTCATTTCGATGAGGTCTGTAGCAGAGGCCATAGAGCACAGCAAACAAATAATCATGTGTTGAAATATCCTTGTCGTTTTGAAAAATTACCATTGTCACCTGCACAGGAATGCCATGCGGCCAACATTGAAGAAATGTGCTTCTCAAATCTGTCATTAACACTGTTTTCCACACGCTTTTTTCATTGCATTGCCATATAATCAATTGGTCATTGATGCGTCACGAATAACGACAATGCGTCGAAAATTAAAGAAATGTAAACATGAATTATGTTATTACTGTCTAAGCATCGCAAAGCTGTATGCGTAAAGGCGTCTGACGTCACAGTGGCTTGCCTGAAACAAAGGAATTAGAGAAACATGTGCTTACAGGGGCGTCGAACCGCCTTCTCCCGCTGATGGAGCAAAGTTGCTACAGTGACAAAGACAAGCTCCGCGCTCATGGGCAATTTATATGAGGCAACTGTGCTGCGAGTATCTAAGTAGTCGTCGTGCATGGATAAAATGCAATGTTTCAAACAGATCTGATGAATTCACCTACTTTGAAAAAGTGTGCGTTAGGGAGTTCTTTTGACACAAAGCGAAAATCTACAGTCAAGCGTCCATCAGCAGACAGCCGTGTGTTCTTTAGTCATGAGCCTGTTGTCAAAACGGCAGAAAAAAATGGTCACAAACGAAATATTGTTTCTACACTTAAAATGAACAAAGAAAAAATGAGCTAGCCTGATATAAGTCATGTTCATGACGATGCAAATGTAACGAGATTTCGAACTGTTCTGTTGCACACGTTGGGACTCATTTTATTTTTCTACAAAAAACATTTGCCATGACGGGAATCGAACCCGGGCCGACCTGCATTACAAGGTAGATGCCTATCCGCTAGACCATTTGGGAAGACTTGATAGGTACACCCTGAGATATCTAAGTGTCATTTCGATGAGGTCTGTAGCAGAGGCCATAGAGCACAGCAAACAAATAATCATGTGTTGAAATATCCTTGTCGTTTTGAAAAATTACCATTGTCACCTGCACAGGAATGCCATGCGGCCAACATTGAAGAAATGTGCTTCTCAAATCTGTCATTAACACTGTTTTCCACACGCTTTTTTCATTGCATTGCCATATAATCAATTGGTCATTGATGCGTCACGAATAACGACAATGCGTCGAAAATTAAAGAAATGTAAACATGAATTATGTTATTACTGTCTAAGCATCGCAAAGCTGTATGCGTAAAGGCGTCTGACGTCACAGTGGCTTGCCTGAAACAAAGGAATTAGAGAAACATGTGCTTACAGGGGCGTCGAACCGCCTTCTCCCGCTGATGGAGCAAAGTTGCTACAGTGACAAAGACAAGCTCCGCGCTCATGGGCAATTTTTATGAGGCAACTGTGCTGCGAGTATCTAAGTAGTCGTCGTGCATGGATAAAATGCAATGTTTCAAACAGATCTGATGAATTCACCTACTTTGAAAAAGTGTGCGTTAGGGAGTTCTTTTGACACAAAGCGAAAATCTACAGTCAAGCGTCAATCAGCAGACAGCCGTGTGTACTTTAGTCATGAGCCTGTTGTCAAAACGGCAGAAAAAAATGTTCACAAACGAAATATTGTTTCTACACTTAAAATGAACAAAGAAAAAATGAGCTAGCCTGATATAAGTCATGTTCATGACGATGCAAATGTAACGAGATTTCGAACTGTTCTGTTGCACACGTTGGGACTCATTTTATTTTTCTACAAAAAACATTTGCCATGACGGGAATCGAACCCGGGCCGCCCTGCGTTACAAGGTAGATGCCTATCCGCTAGACCATTTGGGAAAACTTGATATGTACACCCTAAGATATCTAAGTGTCATTTCGATGAGGTCTGTAGCAGAGGCCATAGAGCACAGCAAACAAATAATCATGTGTTTAAATATCCTTGTCGTTTTGAAAAATTACCATTGTCACCTGCACAGGAATGCCCTGCGGCCAACATTGAAGAAATGTGCTTCTCAAATCTGTCATTAACACTGTTTTCCACACGCTTTTTTCATTGCATTGCCATATAATCAATTGGTCATTGATGCGTCACGAATAACGACAATGCGTCGAAAATTAAAGAAATGTAAACATGAATTATGTTATTACTGTCTAAGCATCGCAAAGCTGTATGCGTAAAGGCGTCTGACGTCACAGTGGCTTGCCTGAAACAAAGGAATTAGAGAAACATGTGCTTACAGGGGCGTCGAACCGCCTTCTCCCGCTGATGGAGCAAAGTTGCTACAGTGACAAAGACAAGCTCCGCGCTCATGGGCAATTTATATGAGGCAACTGTGCTGCGAGTATCTAAGTAGTCGTCGTGCATGGATAAAATGCAATGTTTCAAACAGATCTGATGAATTCACCTACTTTGAAAAAGTGTGCGTTAGGGAGTTCTTTTGACACAAAGCGAAAATCTACAGTCAAGCGTCCATCAGCAGACAGCCGTGTGTTCTTTAGTCATGAGCCTGTTGTCAAAACGGCAGAAAAAAATGGTCACAAACGAAATATTGTTTCTACACTTAAAATGAACAAAGAAAAAATGAGCTAGCCTGATATAAGTCATGTTCATGACGATGCAAATGTAACGAGATTTCGAACTGTTCTGTTGCACACGTTGGGACTCATTTTATTTTTCTACAAAAAACATTTGCCATGACGGGAATCGAACCCGGGCCGACCTGCATTACAAGGTAGATGCCTATCCGCTAGACCATTTGGGAAGACTTGATAGGTACACCCTGAGATATCTAAGTGTCATTTCGATGAGGTCTGTAGCAGAGGCCATAGAGCACAGCAAACAAATAATCATGTGTTGAAATATCCTTGTCGTTTTGAAAAATTACCATTGTCACCTGCACAGGAATGCCATGCGGCCAACATTGAAGAAATGTGCTTCTCAAATCTGTCATTAACACTGTTTTCCACACGCTTTTTTCATTGCATTGCCATATAATCAATTGGTCATTGATGCGTCACGAATAACGACAATGCGTCGAAAATTAAAGAAATGTAAACATGAATTATGTTATTACTGTCTAAGCATCGCAAAGCTGTATGCGTAAAGGCGTCTGACGTCACAGTGGCTTGCCTGAAACAAAGGAATTAGAGAAACATGTGCTTACAGGGGCGTCGAACCGCCTTCTCCCGCTGATGGAGCAAAGTTGCTACAGTGACAAAGACAAGCTCCGCGCTCATGGGCAATTTTTATGAGGCAACTGTGCTGCGAGTATCTAAGTAGTCGTCGTGCATGGATAAAATGCAATGTTTCAAACAGATCTGATGAATTCACCTACTTTGAAAAAGTGTGCGTTAGGGAGTTCTTTTGACACAAAGCGAAAATCTACAGTCAAGCGTCAATCAGCAGACAGCCGTGTGTACTTTAGTCATGAGCCTGTTGTCAAAACGGCAGAAAAAAATGTTCACAAACGAAATATTGTTTCTACACTTAAAATGAACAAAGAAAAAATGAGCTAGCCTGATATAAGTCATGTTCATGACGATGCAAATGTAACGAGATTTCGAACTGTTCTGTTGCACACGTTGGGACTCATTTTATTTTTCTACAAAAAACATTTGCCATGACGGGAATCGAACCCGGGCCGCCCTGCGTTACAAGGTAGATGCCTATCCGCTAGACCATTTGGGAAAACTTGATATGTACACCCTAAGATATCTAAGTGTCATTTCGATGAGGTCTGTAGCAGAGGCCATAGAGCACAGCAAACAAATAATCATGTGTTTAAATATCCTTGTCGTTTTGAAAAATTACCATTGTCACCTGCACAGGAATGCCCTGCGGCCAACATTGAAGAAATGTGCTTCTCAAATCTGTCATTAACACTGTTTTCCACACGCTTTTTTCATTGCATTGCCATATAATCAATTGGTCATTGATGCGTCACGAATAACGACAATGCGTCGAAATTAAAGAAATGTAAACATGAATTATGTTATTACTGTCTAAGCATCGCAAAGCTGTATGCGTAAAGGCGTCTGACGTCACAGTGGCTTGCCTGAAACAAAGGAATTAGAGAAACATGTGCTTACAGGGGCGTCGAACCGCCTTCTCCCGCTGATGG
The DNA here is from genome assembly GCF_951799395.1 of Argentina silus. Taxonomy (NCBI): domain Eukaryota; kingdom Metazoa; phylum Chordata; class Actinopteri; order Argentiniformes; family Argentinidae; genus Argentina; species Argentina silus. The sequence continues at coordinate 118,830 of NW_028152597.1, read as the reverse complement.
AGCAAAGTTGCTACAGTGACAAAGACAAGCTCCGCGCTCATGGGCAATTTATATGAGGCAACTGTGCTGCGAGTATCTAAGTAGTCGTCGTGCATGGATAAAATGCAATGTTTCAAACAGATCTGATGAATTCACCTACTTTGAAAAAGTGTGCGTTAGGGAGTTCTTTTGACACAAAGCGAAAATCTACAGTCAAGCGTCAATCAGCAGACAGCCGTGTGTTCTTTAGTCATGAGCCTGTTGTCAAAACGGCAGAAAAAAATGGTCACAAACGAAATATTGTTTCTACACTTAAAATGAACAAAGAAAAAATGAGCTAGCCTGATATAAGTCATGTTCATGACGATGCAAATGTAACGAGATTTCGAACTGTTCTGTTGCACACGTTGGGACTCATTTTATTTTTCTACAAAAAACATTTGCCATGACGGGAATCGAACCCGGGCCGCCCTGCATTACAAGGTAGATGCCTATCCGCTAGACCATTTGGGAAGACTTGATAGGTACACCCTAAGATATCTAAGTGTCATTTCGATGAGGTCTGTAGCAGAGGCCATAGAGCACAGCAAACAAATAATCATGTGTTGAAATATCCTTGTCGTTTTGAAAAATTACCATTGTCACCTGCACAGGAATGCCATGCGGCCAACATTGAAGAAATGTGCTTCTCAAATCTGTCATTAACACTGTTTTCCACACGCTTTTTTCATTGCATTGCCATATAATCAATTGGTCATTGATGCGTCACGAATAACGACAATGCGTCGAAAATTAAAGAAATTTAAACATGAATTATGTTATTACTGTCTAAGCATCGCAAAGCTGTATGCGTAAAGGCGTCTGACGTCACAGTGGCTTGCCTGAAACAAAGGAATTAGAGAAACATGTGCTTACAGGGGCGTCGAACCGCCTTCTCCCGCTGATGGAGCAAAGTTGCTACAGTGACAAAGACAAGCTCCGCGCTCATGGGCAATTTATATGGGGCAACTGTGCTGCGAGTATCTAAGTAGTCGTCGTGCATGGATAAAATGCAATGTTTCAAACAGATCTGATGAATTCACCTACTTTGAAAAAGTGTGCGTTAGGGAGTTCTTTTGACACAAAGCGAAAATCTACAGTCACGCGTCAATCAGCAGACAGCCGTGTGTTCTTTAGTAATGAGCCTGTTGTCAAAACGGCAGAAAAAAATGTTCACAAACGAAATATTGTTTCTACACTTAAAATGAACAAAGAAAAAATTAGCTAGCCTGATATAAGTCATGTTCATGACGATGCAAATGTAACGAGATTTCGAACTGTTCTGTTGCACACGTTGGGACTCATTTTATTTTTCTACAAAAATCCTTTGCCATGACGGGAATCGAACCCGGGCCGCCCTGCGTGACAAGGCAGATTCCTATCCGCTAGACCATTTGGGAAGACTTGATATGTACACCCTAAGATATCTAAGTGTCATTTCGATGAGGTCTGTAGCAGAGGCCATAGAGCACAGCAAACAAATAATCATGTGTTTAAATATCCTTGTCATTTTGAAAAATTACCATTGTCACCTGCACAGGAATGCCCTGCGGCCAACATTGAAGAAATGTGCTTCTCAAATCTGTCATTAACACTGTTTTCCACACGCTTTTTTCATTGCATTGCCATATAATCAATTGGTCATTGATGCGTCACGAATAACGACAATGCGTCGAAAATTAAAGAAATGTAAACATGAATTATGTTATTACTGTCTAAGCATCGCAAAGCTGTATGCGTAAAGGCGTCTGACGTCACAGTGGCTTGCCTGAAACAAAGGAATTAGAGAAACATGTGCTTACAGGGGCGTCGAACCGCCTTCTCCCGCTGATGGAGCAAAGTTGCTACAGTGACAAAGACAAGCTCCGCGCTCATGGGCAATTTATATGAGGCAACTGTGCTGCGAGTATCTAAGTAGTCGTCGTGCATGGATAAAATGCAATGTTTCAAACAGATCTGATGAATTCACCTACTTTGAAAAAGTGTGCGTTAGGGAGTTCTTTTGACACAAAGCGAATATCTACAGTCAAGCGTCAATCAGCAGACAGCCGTGTGTTCTTTAGTCATGAGCCTGTTGTCAAAACGGCAGAAAAAAATGTTCACAAACGAAATATTGTTTCTACACTTAAAATGAACAAAGAAAAAATTAGCTAGCCTGATATAAGTCATGTTCATGACGATGCAAATGTAACGAGATTTCGAACTGTTCTGTTGCACACGTTGGGACTCATTTTATTTTTCTACAAAAATCCTTTGCCAAGACGGGAATCGAACCCGGGCCGCCCTGCGTTACAAGGCAGATTCCTATCCGCTAGACCATTTGGGAAGACTTGATATGTACACCCTAAGATATCTAAGTGTCATTTCGATGAGGTCTGTAGCAGAGGCCATAGAGCACAGCAAACAAATAATCATGTGTTTAAATATCCTTGTCGTTTTGAAAAATTACCATTGTCACCTGCACAGGAATGCCATGCGGCCAACATTGAAGAAATGTGCTTCTCAAATCTGTCATTAACACTGTTTTCCACACGCTTTTTTCATTGCATTGCCATATAATCAATTGGTCATTGATGCGTCACGAATAACGACAATGCGTCGAAAATTAAAGAAATGTAAACATGAATTATGTTATTACTGTCTAAGCATCGCAAAGCTGTATGCGTAAAGGCGTCTGACGTCACAGTGGCTTGCCTGAAACAAAGGAATTAGAGAAACATGTGCTTACAGGGGCGTCGAACCGCATTCTCCCGCTGATGGAGCAAAGTTGCTACAGTGACAAAGACAAGCTCCGCGCTCATGGGCAATTTATATGGGGCAACTGTGCTGCGAGTATCTAAGCAGTCGTCGTGCATGGATAAAATGCAATGTTTCAAACAGATCTGATGAATTCACCTACTTTGAAAAAGTGTGCGTTAGGGAGTTCTTTTGACACAAAGCGAAAATCTACAGTCAAGCGTCAATCAGCAGACAGCCGTGTGTACTTTAGTCATGAGCCTGTTGTCAAAACGGCAGAAAAAAATGTTCACAAACGAAATATTGTTTCTACACTTAAAATGAACAAAGAAAAAATGAGCTAGCCTGATATAAGTCATGTTCATGACGATGCAAATGTAACGAGATTTCGAACTGTTCTGTTGCACACGTTGGGACTCATTTTATTTTTCTACAAAAAACATTTGCCATGACGGGAATCGAACCCGGGCCGCCCTGCGTTACAAGGTAGATGCCTATCCGCTAGACCATTTGGGAAAACTTGATATGTACACCCTAAGATATCTAAGTGTCATTTCGATGAGGTCTGTAGCAGAGGCCATAGAGCACAGCAAACAAATAATCATGTGTTTAAATATCCTTGTCGTTTTGAAAAATTACCATTGTCACCTGCACAAGAATGCCCTGCGGCCAACATTGAAGAAATGTGCTTCTCAAATCTGTCATTAACACTGTTTTCCACACGCTTTTTTCATTGCATTGCCATATAATCAATTGGTCATTGATGCGTCACGAATAACGACAATGCGTCGAAAATTAAAGAAATGTAAACATGAATTATGTTATTACTGTCTAAGCATCGCAAAGCTGTATGCGTAAAGGCGTCTGACGTCACAGTGGCTTGCCTGAAACAAAGGAATTAGAGAAACATGTGCTTACAGGGGCGTCGAACCGCCTTCTCCCGCTGATGGAGCAAAGTTGCTACAGTGACAAAGACAAGCTCCGCGCTCATGGGCAATTTATATGAGGCAACTGTGCTGCGAGTATCTAAGTAGTCGTCGTGCATGGATAAAATGCAATGTTTCAAACAGATCTGATGAATTCACCTACTTTGAAAAAGTGTGCGTTAGGGAGTTCTTTTGACACAAAGCGAAAATCTACAGTCAAGCGTCAATCAGCAGACAGCCGTGTGTTCTTTAGTCATGAGCCTGTTGTCAAAACGGCAGAAAAAAATGGTCACAAACGAAATATTGTTTCTACACTTAAAATGAACAAAGAAAAAATGAGCTAGCCTGATATAAGTCATGTTCATGACGATGCAAATGTAACGAGATTTCGAACTGTTCTGTTGCACACGTTGGGACTCATTTTATTTTTCTACAAAAATCATTTGCCATGACGGGAATCGAACCCGGGCCGCCCTGCGTGACAAAGCAGATTCCTATCCGCTAGACCATTTGGGAAGACTTGATATGTACACCCTAAGATATCTAAGTGTCATTTCCATGAGGTCTGTAGCAGAGGCCATAGAGCACAGCAAACAAATAATCATGTGTTTAAATATCCTTGTCGTTTTGAAAAATTACCATTGTCACCTGCACAGGAATGGCATGCGGCCAACATTGAAGAAATGTGCTTCTCAAATCTGTCATTAACACTGTTTTCCACACGCTTTTTTCATTGCATTGCCATATAATCAATTGGTCATTGATGCGTCACGAATAACGACAATGCGTCGAAATTAAAGAAATGTAAACATGAATTATGTTATTACTGTCTAAGCATCGCAAAGCTGTATGCGTAAAGGCGTCTGACGTCACAGTGGCTTGCCTGAAACAAAGGAATTAGAGAAACATGTGCTTACAGGGGCGTCGAACCGCCTTCTCCCGCTGATGGAGCAAAGTTGCTACAGTGACAAAGACAAGCTCCGCGCTCATGGGCAATTTATATGAGGCAACTGTGCTGCGAGTATCTAAGTAGTCGTCGTGCATGGATAAAATGCAATGTTTCAAACAGATCTGATGAATTCACCTACTTTGAAAAAGTGTGCGTTAGGGAGTTCTTTTGACACAAAGCGAAAATCTACAGTCAAGCGTCAATCAGCAGACAGCCGTGTGTTCTTTAGTCATGAGCCTGTTGTCAAAACGGCAGAAAAAAATGGTCACAAACGAAATATTGTTTCTACACTTAAAATGAACAAAGAAAAAATGAGCTAGCCTGATATAAGTCATGTTCATGACGATGCAAATGTAACGAGATTTCGAACTGTTCTGTTGCACACGTTGGGACTCATTTTATTTTTCTACAAAAAACATTTGCCATGACGGGAATCGAACCCGGGCCGCCCTATATTACAAGGTAGATGCCTATCCGCTAGACCATTTGGGAAGACTTGATATGTACACCCTAAGATATCTAAGTGTCATTTCGATGAGGTCTGTAGCAGAGGCCATAGAGCACAGCAAACAAATAATCATGTGTTTAAATATCCTTGTCATTTTGAAAAATTACCATTGTCACCTGCACAGGAATGCCCTGCGGCCAACATTGAAGAAATGTGCTTCTCAAATCTGTCATTAACACTGTTTTCCACACGCTTTTTTCATTGCATTGCCATATAATCAATTGGTCATTGATGCGACACGAATAACGACAATGCGTCGAAAATTAAAGAAATGTAAACATGAATTATGTTATTACTGTCTAAGCATCGCAAAGCTGTATGCGTAAAGGCGTCTGACGTCACAGTGGCTTGCCTGAAACAAAGGAATTAGAGAAACATGTGCTTACAGGGGCGTCGAACCGCCTTCTCCCGCTGATGGAGCAAAGTTGCTACAGTGACAAAGACAAGCTCCGCGCTCATGGGCAATTTATATGAGGCAACTGTGCTGCGAGTATCTAAGTAGTCGTCGTGCATGGATAAAATGCAATGTTTCAAACAGATCTGATGAATTCACCTACTTTGAAAAAGTGTGCGTTAGGGAGTTCTTTTGACACAAAGCGAAAATCTACAGTCAAGCGTCAATCAGCAGACAGCCGTGTGTACTTTAGTCATGAGCCTGTTGTCAAAACGGCAGAAAAAAATGTTCACAAACGAAATATTGTTTCTACACTTAAAATGAACAAAGAAAAAATGAGCTAGCCTGATATAAGTCATGTTCATGACGATGCAAATGTAACGAGATTTCGAACTGTTCTGTTGCACACGTTGGGACTCATTTTATTTTTCTACAAAAAACATTTGCCATGACGGGAATCGAACCCGGGCCGCCCTGCGTTACAAGGTAGATGCCTATCCGCTAGACCATTTGGGAAAACTTGATATGTACACCCTAAGATATCTAAGTGTCATTTCGATGAGGTCTGTAGCAGAGGCCATAGAGCACAGCAAACAAATAATCATGTGTTTAAATATCCTTGTCGTTTTGAAAAATTACCATTGTCACCTGCACAGGAATGCCCTGCGGCCAACATTGAAGAAATGTGCTTCTCAAATCTGTCATTAACACTGTTTTCCACACGCTTTTTTCATTGCATTGCCATATAATCAATTGGTCATTGATGCGTCACGAATAACGACAATGCGTCGAAAATTAAAGAAATGTAAACATGAATTATGTTATTACTGTCTAAGCATCGCAAAGCTGTATGCGTAAAGGCGTCTGACGTCACAGTGGCTTGCCTGAAACAAAGGAATTAGAGAAACATGTGCTTACAGGGGCGTCGAACCGCCTTCTCCCGCTGATGGAGCAAAGTTGCTACAGTGACAAAGACAAGCTCCGCGCTCATGGGCAATTTATATGAGGCAACTGTGCTGCGAGTATCTAAGTAGTCGTCGTGCATGGATAAAATGCAATGTTTCAAACAGATCTGATGAATTCACCTACTTTGAAAAAGTGTGCGTTAGGGAGTTCTTTTGACACAAAGCGAAAATCTACAGTCAAGCGTCAATCAGCAGACAGCCGTGTGTACTTTAGTCATGAGCCTGTTGTCAAAACGGCAGAAAAAAATGTTCACAAACGAAATATTGTTTCTACACTTAAAATGAACAAAGAAAAAATGAGCTAGCCTGATATAAGTCATGTTCATGACGATGCAAATGTAACGAGATTTCGAACTGTTCTGTTGCACACGTTGGGACTCATTTTATTTTTCTACAAAAAACATTTGCCATGACGGGAGTCGAACCCGGGCCGCCCTGCGTTACAAGGTAGATGCCTATCCGCTAGACCATTTGGGAAAACTTGATATGTACACCCTAAGATATCTAAGTGTCATTTCGATGAGGTCTGTAGCAGAGGCCATAGAGCACAGCAAACAAATAATCATGTGTTTAAATATCCTTGTCGTTTTGAAAAATTACCATTGTCACCTGCACAGGAATGCCCTGCGGCCAACATTGAAGAAATGTGCTTCTCAAATCTGTCATTAACACTGTTTTCCACACGCTTTTTTCATTGCATTGCCATATAATCAATTGGTCATTGATGCGTCACGAATAACGACAATGCGTCGAAAATTAAAGAAATGTAAACATGAATTATGTTATTACTGTCTAAGCATCGCAAAGCTGTATGCGTAAAAGCGTCTGACGTCACAGTGGCTTGCCTGAAACAAAGGAATTAGAGAAACATGTGCTTACAGGGGCGTCGAACCGCCTTCTCCCGCTGATGGAGCAAAGTTGCTACAGTGACAAAGACAAGCTCCGCGCTCATGGGCAATTTATATGGGGCAACTGTGCTGCGAGTATCTAAGTAGTCGTCGTGCATGGATAAAATGCAATGTTTCAAACAGATCTGATGAATTCACCTACTTTGAAAAAGTGTGCGTTAGGGAGTTCTTTTGACACAAAGCGAAAATCTACAGTCACGCGTCAATCAGCAGACAGCCTTGTGTTCTTTAGTAATGAGCCTGTTGTCAAAACGGCAGAAAAAAATGTTCACAAACGAAATATTGTTTCTACACTTAAAATGAACAAAGAAAAAATTAGCTAGCCTGATATAAGTCATGTTCATGACGATGCAAATGTAACGAGATTTCGAACTGTTCTGTTGCACACGTTGGGACTCATTTTATTTTTCTACAAAAATCCTTTGCCATGACGGGAATCGAACCCGGGCCGCCCTGCGTGACAAGGCAGATTCCTATCCGCTAGACCATTTGGGAAGACTTGATATGTACACCCTAAGATATCTAAGTGTCATTTAGATGAGGTCTGTAGCAGAGGCCATAGAGCACAGCAAACAAATAATCATGTGTTTAAATATCCTTGTCGTTTTGAAAAATTACCATTGTCACCTGCACAGGAATGCCCTGCGGCCAACATTGAAGAAATGTGCTTCTCAAATCTGTCATTAACACTGTTTTCCACACGCTTTTTTCATTGCATTGCCATATAATCAATTGGTCATTGATGCGTCACGAATAACGACAATGCGTCGAAAATTAAAGAAATGTAAACATGAATTATGTTATTACTGTCTAAGCATCGCAAAGCTGTATGCGTAAAGGCGTCTGACGTCACAGTGGCTTGCCTGAAACAAAGGAATTAGAGAAACATGTGCTTACAGGGGCGTCGAACCGCCTTCTCCCGCTGATGGAGCAAAGTTGCTACAGTGACAAAGACAAGCTCCGCGCTCATGGGCAATTTATATGGGGCAACTGTGCTGCGAGTATCTAAGTAGTCGTCGTGCATGGATAAAATGCAATGTTTCAAACAGATCTGATGAATTCACCTACTTTGAAAAAGTGTGCGTTAGGGAGTTCTTTTGACACAAAGCGAAAATCTACAGTCACGCGTCAATCAGCAGACAGCCTTGTGTTCTTTAGTAATGAGCCTGTTGTCAAAACGGCAGAAAAAAATGTTCACAAACGAAATATTGTTTCTACACTTAAAATGAACAAAGAAAAAATTAGCTAGCCTGATATAAGTCATGTTCATGACGATGCAAATGTAACGAGATTTCGAACTGTTCTGTTGCACACGTTGGGACTCATTTTATTTTTCTACAAAAATCCTTTGCCATGACGGGAATCGAATCCGGGCCGCCCTGCGTGACAAGGCAGATTCCTATCCGCTAGACCATTTGGGAAGACTTGATATGTACACCCTAAGATATCTAAGTGTCATTTCGATGAGGTCTGTAGCAGAGGCCATAGAGCACAGCAAACAAATAATCATGTGTTTAAATATCCTTGTCATTTTGAAAAATTACCATTGTCACCTGCACAGGAATGCCCTGCGGCCAACATTGAAGAAATGTGCTTCTCAAATCTGTCATTAACACTGTTTTCCACACGCTTTTTTAATTGCATTGCCATATAATCAATTGGTCATTGATGCGTCACGAATAACGACAATGCGTCGAAAATTAAAGAAATGTAAACATGAATTATGTTATTACTGTCTAAGCATCGCAAAGCTGTATGCGTAAAGGCGTCTGACGTCACAGTGGCTTGCCTGAAACAAAGGAATTAGAGAAACATGTGCTTACAGGGGCGTCGAACCGCATTCTCCCGCTGATGGAGCAAAGTTGCTACAGTGACAAAGACAAGCTCCGCGCTCATGGGCAATTTATATGGGGCAACTGTGCTGCGAGTATCTAAGCAGTCGTCGTGCATGGATAAAATGCAATGTTTCAAACAGATCTGATGAATTCACCTACTTTGAAAAAGTGTGCGTTAGGAAGTTCTTTTGACACAAAGCGAAAATCTACAGTCAAGCGTCAATCAGCAGACAGCCGTGTGTTCTTTAGTCATGAGCCTGTTGTCAAAACGGCAGAAAAAAATGGTCACAAACGAAATATTGTTTCTACACTTAAAATGAACAAAGAAAAAATGAGCTAGCCTGATATAAGTCATGTTCATGACGATGCAAATGTAACGAGATTTCGAACTGTTCTGTTGCACACGTTGGGACTCATTTTATTTTTCTACAAAAATCATTTGCCATGACGGGAATCGAACCCGGGCCGCCCTGCGTGACAAGGCAGATTCCTATCCGCTAGACCATTTGGGAAGACTTGATATGTACACCCTAAGATATCTAAGTGTCATTTCGATGAGGTCTGTAGCAGAGGCCATAGAGCACAGCAAACAAATAATCATGTGTTTAAATATCCTTGTCGTTTTGAAAAATTACCATTGTCACCTGCACAGGAATGCCATGCGGCCAACATTGAAGAAATGTGCTTCTCAAATCTGTCATTAACACTGTTTTCCACACGCTTTTTTCTTTGCATTGCCAAAAAATCAATTGGTCATTGATGCGTCACGAATAACGACAATGCGTCGAAAATTAAAGAAATGTAAACATGAATTATGTTATTACTGTCTAAGCATCGCAAAGCTGTATGCGTAAAGGCGTCTGACGTCACAGTGGCTTGCCTGAAACAAAGGAATTAGAGAAACATGTGCTTACAGGGGCGTCGAACCGCCTTCTCCCGCTGATGGAGCAAAGTTGCTACAGTGACAAAGACAAGCTCCGCGCTCATGGGCAATTTATATGGGGCAACTGTGCTGCAAGTATCTAAGCAGTCGTCGTGCATGGATAAAATGCAATGTTTCAAACAGATCTGATGAATTCACCTACTTTGAAAAAGTGTGCGTTAGGAAGTTCTTTTGACACAAAGCGAAAATCTACAGTCAAGCGTCAATCAGCAGACAGCCGTGTGTTCTTTAGTCATGAGCCTGTTGTCAAAACGGCAGAAATTTTTTTTCACAAACGAAATATTGTTTCTACACTTAAAATGAACAAAGAAAAAATGAGCTAGCCTGATATAAGTCATGTTCATGACGATGCAAATGTAACGAGATTTCGAACTGTTCTGTTGCACACGTTGGGACTCATTTTATTTTTCTACAAAAAACATTTGCCATGACGGGAATCGAACCCGGGCCGCCCTGCGTTACAAGGTAGATGCCTATCCGCTAGACCATTTGGGAAGACTTGATATGTACACCCTAAGATATCTAAGTGTCATTTCGATGAGGTCTGTAGCAGAGGCCATAGAGCACAGCAAACAAATAATCATGTGTTTAAATATCCTTGTCGTTTTGAAAAATTACCATTGTCACCTGCACAGGAATGCCATGCGGCCAACATTGAAGAAATGTGCTTCTCAAATCTGTCATTAACACTGTTTTCCACACGCTTTTTTCATTGCATTGCCATATAATCAATTGGTCATTGATGCGTCACAAATAACGACAATGCGTCGAAAATTAAAGAAATGTAAACATGAATTATGTTATTACTGTCTAAGCATCGCAAAGCTGTATGCGTAAAGGCGTCTGACGTCACAGTGGCTTGCCTGAAACAATGGAATCAGAGAAACATGTGCTTACAGGGGCGTCGAAGCGCCTTCTCCCGCTGATGGAGCAAAGTTGCTACAGTGACAAAGACAAGCTCCGCGCTCATGGGCAATGTATATGGGGCAACTGTGCTGCGAGTATCTAAGCAGTCGTCGTGCATGGATAAAATGCAATGTTTCAAACAGATCTGATGAATTCACCTACTTTGAAAAAGTGTGCGTTAGGAAGTTCTTTTGACACAAAGCGAAAATCTACAGTCAAGCGTCAATCAGCAGACAGCCGTGTGTTCTTTAGTCATGAGCCTGTTGTCAAAACGGCAGAAAAAAATGGTCACAAACGAAATATTGTTTCTACACTTAAAATGAACAAAGAAAAAATGAGCTAGCCTGATATAAGTCATGTTCATGACGATGCAAATGTAACGAGATTTCGAACTGTTCTGTTGCACACGTTGGGACTCATTTTATTTTTCTACAAAAAAATTTACCATGACGGGAAACGAACCCGGGCCGCCCTGCGTTACAAGGTAGATGCCTATCCGCTAGACCATTTGGGAAAACTTGATATGTACACCCTAAGATATCTAAGTGTCATTTCGATGAGGTCTGTAGCAGAGGCCATAGAGCACAGCAAACAAATAATCATGTGTTTAAATATCCTTGTCGTTTTGAAAAATTACCATTGTCACCTGCACAGGAATGCCATGCGGCCAACATTGAAGAAATGTGCTTCTCAAATCTGTCATTAACACTGTTTTCCACACGCTTTTTTCATTGCATTGCCATATAATCAATTGGTCATTGATGCGTCACGAATAACGACAATGCGTCGAAAATTAAAGAAATGTAAACATGAATTATGTTATTACTGTCTAAGCATCGCAAAGCTGTATGCGTAAAGGCGTCTGACGTCACAGTGGCTTGCCTGAAACAAAGGAATTATAGAAACATGTGCTTACAGGGGCGTCGAACCGCCTTCTCCCGCTGATGGAGCAAAGTTGCTACAGTGACAAAGACAAGCTCCGCGCTCATGGGCAAATTATATGGGGCAACTGTGCTGCGAGTATCTAAGCAGTCGTCGTGCATGGATAAAATGCAATGTTTCAAACAGATCTGATGAATTCACCTACTTTGAAAAAGTGTGCGTTAGGAAGTTCTTTTGACACAAAGCGAAAATCTACAGTCAAGCGTCAATCAGCAGACAGCCGTGTGTTCTTTAGTCATGAGCCTGTTGTCAAAAAGGGCAGAAAAAAATGTTCACAAACAAAATATTGTTTCTACACTTAAAATGAACAAAGAAAAAATGAGCTAGCCTGATATAAGTCATGTTCATGACGATGCAAATGTAACGAGATTTCGAACTGTTCTGTTGCACACGTTGGGACTCATTTTATTTTTCTACAAAAAACATTTGCCATGACGGGAATCGAACCCGGGCCGCCCTGCGTTACAAGGTAGATGCCTATCCGCTAGACCATTTGGGAAGACTTGATATGTACACCCTAAGATATCTAAGTGTCATTTCGATGAGGTCTGTAGCAGAGGCCATAGAGCACAGCAAACAAATAATCATGTGTTTAAATATCCTTGTCGTTTTGAAAAATTACCATTGTCACCTGCACAGGAATGCCATGCGGCCAACATTGAAGAAATGTGCTTCTCAAATCTGTCATTAACACTGTTTTCCACACGCTTTTTTCATTGCATTGCCATATAATCAATTGGTCATTGATGCGTCACGAATAACGACAATGCGTCGAAAATTAAAGAAATGTAAACATGAATTATGTTATTACTGTCTAAGCATCGCAAAGCTGTATGCGTAAAGGCGTCTGACGTCACAGTGGCTTGCCTGAAACAAAGGAATTATAGAAACATGTGCTTACAGGGGCGTCGAACCGCCTTCTCCCGCTGATGGAGCAAAGTTGCTACAGTGACAAAGACAAGCTCCGCGCTCATGGGCAAATTATATGGGGCAACTGTGCTGCGAGTATCTAAGCAGTCGTCGTGCATGGATAAAATGCAATGTTTCAAACAGATCTGATGAATTCACCTACTTTGAAAAAGTGTGCGTTAGGAAGTTCTTTTGACACAAAGCGAAAATCTACAGTCAAGCGTCAATCAGCAGACAGCCGTGTGTTCTTTAGTCATGAGCCTGTTGTCAAAAAGGGCAGAAAAAAATGTTCACAAACAAAATATTGTTTCTACACTTAAAATGAACAAAGAAAAAATGAGCTAGCCTGATATAAGTCATGTTCATGACGATGCAAATGTAACGAGATTTCGAACTGTTCTGTTGCACACGTTGGGACTCATTTTATTTTTCTACAAAAAACATTTGCCATGACGGGAATCGAACCCGGGCCGCCCTGCGTTACAAGGTAGATGCCTATCCGCTAGACCATTTGGGAAGACTTGATATGTACACCCTAAGATATCTAAGTGTCATTTCGATGAGGTCTGTAGCAGAGGCCATAGAGCACAGCAAACAAATAATCATGTGTTTAAATATCCTTGTCGTTTTGAAAAATTACCATTGTCACCTGCACAGGAATGCCATGCGGCCAACATTGAAGAAATGTGCTTCTCAAATCTGTCATTAACACTGTTTTCCACACGCTTTTTTCATTGCATTGCCATATAATCAATTGGTCATTGATGCGTCACGAATAACGACAATGCGTCGAAAATTAAAGAAATGTAAACATGAATTATGTTATTACTGTCTAAGCATCGCAAAGCTGTATGCGTAAAGGCGTCTGACGTCACACTGGCTTGCCTGAAACAAAGGAATTAGAGAAACATGTGCTTACAGGGGCGTCGAACCGCCTTCTCCCGCTGATGGAGCAAAGTTGCTACAGTGACAAAGACAAGCTCCGCGCTCATGGGCAATTTATATGAGGCAACTGTGCTGCGAGTATCTAAGTAGTCGTCGTGCATGGATAAAATGCAATGTTTCAAACAGATCTGATGAATTCACCTACTTTGAAAAAGTGTGCGTTATGGACTTCTTTTGACACAAAGCGAAAATCTACAGTCAAGCGTCAATCAGCAGACAGCCGTGTGTTCTTTAGTCATGAGCCTGTTGTCAAAACGGCAGAAAAAAATGTTCACAAACGAAATATTGTTTCTACACTTAAAATGAACAAAGAAAAAATTAGCTAGCCTGATATAAGTCATGTTCATGACGATGCAAATGTAACGAGATTTCGAACTGTTCTGTTGCACACGTTGGGACTCATTTTATTTTTCTACAAAAATCATTTGCCATGACGGGAATCGAACCGTGGCCGCCCTGCGTGACAAGGCAGATTCCTATCCGCTAGACCATTTGGGAAGACTTGTTATGTACACCCTAAGATATCTAAGTGTCATTTCGATGAGGTCTGTAGCAGAGGCCATAGAGCACAGCAAACAAATAATCATGTGTTTAAATATCCTTGTCGTTTTGAAAAATTACCATTGTCACCTGCACAGGAATGCCATGCGGCCAACATTGAAGAAATGTGCTTCTCAAATCTGTCATTAACACTGTTTTCCACACGCTTTTTTCATTGCATTGCCATATAATCAATTGGTCATTGATGCGTCACGAATAACGACAATGCGTCGAAAATTAAAGAAATGTAAACATGAATTATGTTATTACTGTCTAAGCATCGCAAAGCTGTATGCGTAAAGGCGTCTGACGTCACAGTGGCTTGCCTGAAACAAAGGAATTTGAGAAACATGTGCTTACAGGGGCGTCGAACCACCTTCTCCCGCTGATGGAGCAAAGTTGCTACAGTGACAAAGACAAGCTCCGCGCTCATGGGCAATTTATATGGGGCAACTGTGCTGCGAGTATCTAAGCAGTCGTCGTGCATGGATAAAATGCAATGTTTCAAACAGATCTGATGAATTCACCTATTTTGAAAAAGTGTGCGTTAGGAAGTTCTTTTGACACAAAGCGAAAATCTACAGTCAAGCGTCAATCAGCAGACAGCCGTGTGTTCTTTAGTCATGAGCCTGTTGTCAAAACGGCAGAAAAAAATGTTCACAAACGAAATATTGTTTCTACACTTAAAATGAACAAAGAAAAAATGAGCTAGCCTGATATAAGTCATGTTCATGACGATGCAAATGTAACGAGATTTCGAACTGTTCTGTTGCACACGTTGGGACTCATTTTATTTTTCTACAAAAAACATTTGCCATGACGGGAACCGAACCCGGGCCGCCCTGCGTTACAAGGTAGATGCCTATCCGCTAGACCATTTGGGAAAACTTGATATGTACACCCTAAGATATCTAAGTGTCATTTCGATGAGGTCTGTAGCAGAGGCCATAGAGCACAGCAAACAAATAATCATATGTTGAAATATCCTTGTCGTTTTGAAAAATTACCATTGTCACCTGCACAGGAATGCCATGCGGCCAACATTGAAGAAATGTGCTTCTCAAATCTGTCATTAACACTGTTTTCCACACGCTTTTTTCATTGCATTGCCATATAATCAATTGGTCATTGATGCGTCACGAATAACGACAATGCGTCGAAAATTAAAGAAATGTAAACATGAATTATGTTATTACTGTCTAAGCATCGCAAAGCTGTATGCGTAAAGGCGTCTGACGTCACAGTGGCTTGCCTGAAACAAAGGAATTAGAGAAACATGTGCTTACAGGGGCGTCGAACCGCCTTCTCCCGCTGATGGAGCAAAGTTGCTACAGTGACAAAGACAAGCTCCGTGCTCATGGGCAATTTATATGTGGCAACTGTGCTGCGAGTATCTAAGCAGTCGTCGTGCATGGATAAAATGCAATGTTTCAAACAGATCTGATGAATTCACCTACTTTGAAAAAGTGTGCGTTAGGAAGTTCTTTTGACACAAAGCGAAAATCTACAGTCAAGCGTCAATCAGCAGACAGCCGTGTGTTCTTTAGTCATGAGTCTGTTGTCAAAACGGCAGAAAAAAATGTTCACAAACGAAATATTGTTTCTACACTTAAAATGAACAAAGAAAAAATGAGCTAGCCTGATATAAGTCATGTTCATGACGATGCAAATGTAACGAGATTTCGAACTGTTCTGTTGCACACGTTGGGACTAATTTTATTTTTCTACAAAAAACATTTGCCATGACGGGAATCGAACCCGGGCCGCCCTGCGTTACAAGGTAGATGCCTATCCGCTAGACCATTTGGGAAGACTTGATATGTACACCCTAAGATATCTAAGTGTCATTTCGATGAGGTCTGTAGCAGAGGCCATAGAGCACAGCAAACAAATAATCATGTGTTTAAATATCCTTGTCGTTTTGAAAAATTACCATTGTCACCTGCACAGGAATGCCATGCGGCCAACATTGAAGAAATGTGCTTCTCAAATCTGTCATTAACACTGTTTTCCACACGCTTTTTTCATTGCATTGCCATATAATCAATTGGTCATTGATGCGTCACGAATAACGACAATGCGTCGAAAATTAAAGAAATGTAAACATGAATTATGTTATTACTGTCTAAGCATCGCAAAGCTGTATGCGTAAAGGCGTCTGACGTCACAGTGGCTTGCCTGAAACAAAGGAATCAGAGAAACATGTGCTTACAGGGGCGTCGAAGCGCCTTCTCCCGCTGATGGAGCAAAGTTGCTACAGTGACAAAGACAAGCTCCGCGCTCATGGGCAATTTATATGAGGCAACTGTGCTGCGAGTATCTAAGTAGTCGTCGTGCATGGATAAAATGCAATGTTTCAAACAGATCTGATGAATTCACCTACTTTGAAAAAGTGTGCGTTAGGGACTTCTTTTGACACAAAGCGAAAATCTACAGTCAAGCGTCAATCAGCAGACAGCCGTGTGTTCTTTAGTCATGAGCCTGTTGTCAAAACGGCAGAAAAAAATGTTCACAAACGAAATATTGTTTCTACACTTAAAATGAACAAAGAAAAAATGAGCTAGCCTGATATAAGTCATGTTCATGACGATGCAAATGTAACGAGATTTCGAACTGTTCTGTTGCACACGTTGGGACTCATTTTATTTTTCTACAAAAAACATTTGCCATGACGGGAATCGAACCCGGGCCGCCCTGCATTACAAGGTAGATGCCTATCCGCTAGACCATTTGGGAAGACTTGATATGTACACCCTAAGATATCTAAGTGTCATTTCGATGAGGTCTGTAGCAGAGGCCATAGAGCACAGCAAACAAATAATCATGTGTTTAAATATCCTTGTCGTTTTGAAAAATTACCATTGTCACCTGCACAGGAATGCCATGCGGCCAACATTGAAGAAATGTGCTTCTCAAATCTGTCATTAACACTGTTTTCCACACGCTTTTTTCATTGCATTGCCATATAATCAATTGGTCATTGATGCGTCACAAATAACGACAATGCGTCGAAAATTAAAGAAATGTAAACATGAATTATGTTATTACTGTCTAAGCATCGCAAAGCTGTATGCGTAAAGGCGTCTGACGTCACAGTGGCTTGCCTGAAACAAAGGAATCAGAGAAACATGTGCTTACAGGGGCGTCGAACCGCCTTCTCCCGCTGATGGAGCAAAGTTGCTACAGTGACAAAGACAAGCTCCGCGCTCATGGGCAATGTATATGGGGCAACTGTGCTGCAAGTATCTAAGCAGTCGTCGTGCATGGATAAAATGCAATGTTTCAAACAGATCTGATGAATTCACCTACTTTGAAAAAGTGTGCGTTAGGAAGTTCTTTTGACACAAAGCGAAAATCTACAGTCAAGCGTCAATCAGCAGACAGCCGTGTGTTCTTTAGTCATGAGCCTGTTGTCAAAACGGCAGAAAAAAATGGTCACAAACGAAATATTGTTTCTACACTTAAAATGAACAAAGAAAAAATGAGCTAGCCTGATATAAGTCATGTTCATGACGATGCAAATGTAACGAGATTTCGAACTGTTCTGTTGCACACGTTGGGACTCATTTTATTTTTCTACAAAAAAATTTGCCATGACGGGAATCGAACCCGGGCCGCCCTGCGTTACAAGGTAGATGCCTATCCGCTAGACCATTTGGGAAAATTTGATATGTACACCCTAAGATATCTAAGTGTCATTTCGATGAGGTCTGTAGCAGAGGCCATAGAGCACAGCAAACAAATAATCATGTGTTTAAATATCCTTGTCGTTTTGAAAAATTACCATTGTCACCTGCACAGGAATGCCCTGCGGCCAACATTGAAGAAATGTGCTTCTCAAATCTGTCATTAACACTGTTTTCCACACGCTTTTTTCATTGCATTGCCATATAATCAATTGGTCATTGATGCGTCACAAATAACGACAATGCGTCGAAAATTAAAGAAATGTAAACATGAATTATGTTATTACTGTCTAAGCATCGCAAAGCTGTATGCGTAAAGGCGTCTGACGTCACAGTGGCTTGCCTGAAACAAAGGAATCAGAGAAACATGTGCTTACAGGGGCGTCGAACCGCCTTCTCCCGCTGATGGAGCAAAGTTGCTACAGTGACAAAGACAAGCTCCGCGCTCATGGGCAATGTATATGGGGCAACTGTGCTGCAAGTATCTAAGCAGTCGTCGTGCATGGATAAAATGCAATGTTTCAAACAGATCTGATGAATTCACCTACTTTGAAAAAGTGTGCGTTAGGAAGTTCTTTTGACACAAAGCGAAAATCTACAGTCAAGCGTCAATCAGCAGACAGCCGTGTGTTCTTTAGTCATGAGCCTGTTGTCAAAACGGCAGAAAAAAATGGTCACAAACGAAATATTGTTTCTACACTTAAAATGAACAAAGAAAAAATGAGCTAGCCTGATATAAGTCATGTTCATGACGATGCAAATGTAACGAGATTTCGAACTGTTCTGTTGCACACGTTGGGACTCATTTTATTTTTCTACAAAAAAATTTGCCATGACGGGAATCGAACCCGGGCCGCCCTGCGTTACAAGGTAGATGCCTATCCGCTAGACCATTTGGGAAAATTTGATATGTACACCGTAAGATATCTAAGTGTCATTTCGATGAGGTCTGTAGCAGAGGCCATAGAGCACAGCAAACAAATAATCATGTGTTTAAATATCCTTGTCGTTTTGAAAAATTACCATTGTCACCTGCACAGGAATGCCATGCGGCCAACATTGAAGAAATGTGCTTCTCAAATCTGTCATTAACACTGTTTTCCACACGCTTTTTTCATTGCATTGCCATATAATCAATTGGTCATTGATGCGTCACGAATAACGACAATGCGTCGAAAATTAAAGAAATGTAAACATGAATTATGTTATTACTGTCTAAGCATCGCAAAGCTGTATGCGTAAAGGCGTCTGACGTCACAGTGGCTTGCCTGAAACAAAGGAATTAGAGAAACATGTGCTTACAGGGGCGTCGAACCGCCTTCTCCCGCTGATGGAGCAAAGTTGCTACAGTGACAAAGACAAGCTCCGCGCTCATGGGCAAATTATATGGGGCAACTGTGCTGCGAGTATCTAAGCAGTCGTCGTGCATGGATAAAATGCAATGTTTCAAACAGATCTGATGAATTCACCTACTTTGAAAAAGTGTGCGTTAGGAAGTTCTTTTGACACAAAGCGAAAATCTACAGTCAAGCGTCAATCAGCAGACAGCCGTGTGTTCTTTAGTCATGAGCCTGTTGTCAAAAAGGGCAGAAAAAAATGTTCACAAACAAAATATTGTTTCTACACTTAAAATGAACAAAGAAAAAATGAGCTAGCCTGATATAAGTCATGTTCATGACGATGCAAATGTAACGAGATTTCGAACTGTTCTGTTGCACACGTTGGGACTCATTTTATTTTTCTACAAAAACCTTTGCCATGACGGGAATCGAACCCGGGCCGCCCTGCGTTACAAGGTAGATGCCTATCCGCTAGACCATTTGGGAAGACTTGATATGTACACCCTAAGATATCTAAGTGTCATTTCGATGAGGTCTGTAGCAGAGGCCATAGAGCACAGCAAACAAATAATCATGTGTTTAAATATCCTTGTCGTTTTGAAAAATTACCATTGTCACCTGCACAGGAATGCCATGCGGCCAACATTGAAGAAATGTGCTTCTCAAATCTGTCATTAACACTGTTTTCCACACGCTTTTTTCATTGCATTGCCATATAATCAATTGGTCATTGATGCGTCACGAATAACGACAATGCGTCGAAAATTAAAGAAATGTAAACATGAATTATGTTATTACTGTCTAAGCATCGCAAAGCTGTATGCGTAAAGGCGTCTGACGTCACAGTGGCTTGCCTGAAACAAAGGAATCAGAGAAACATGTGCTTACAGGGGCGTCGAAGCGCCTTCTCCCGCTGATGGAGCAAAGTTGCTACAGTGACAAAGACAAGCTCCGCGCTCATGGGCAATGTATATGGGGCAACTGTGCTGCGAGTATCTAAGCAGTCGTCGTGCATGGATAAAATGCAATGTTTCAAACAGATCTGATGAATTCACCTACTTTGAAAAAGTGTGCGTTAGGAAGTTCTTTTGACACAAAGCGAAAATCTACAGTCAAGCGTCAATCAGCAGACAGCCGTGTGTTCTTTAGTCATGAGCCTGTTGTCAAAACGGCAGAAAAAAATGGTCACAAACGAAATATTGTTTCTACACTTAAAATGAACAAAGAAAAAATGAGCTAGCCTGATATAAGTCATGTTCATGACGATGCAAATGTAACGAGATTTCGAACTGTTCTGTTGCACACGTTGGGACTCATTTTATTTTTCTACAAAAACCTTTGCCATGACGGGAATCGAACCCGGGCCGCCCTGCGTTACAAGGTAGATGCCTATCCGCTAGACCATTTGGGAAGACTTGATATGTACACCCTAAGATATCTAAGTGTCATTTCGATGAGGTCTGTAGCAGAGGCCATAGAGCACAGCAAACAAATAATCATGTGTTTAAATATCCTTGTCGTTTTGAAAAATTACCATTGTCACCTGCACAGGAATGCCATGCGGCCAACATTGAAGAAATGTGCTTCTCAAATCTGTCATTAACACTGTTTTCCACACGCTTTTTTCATTGCATTGCCATATAATCAATTGGTCATTGATGCGTCACGAATAACGACAATGCGTCGAAAATTAAAGAAATGTAAACATGAATTATGTTATTACTGTCTAAGCATCGCAAAGCTGTATGCGTAAAGGCGTCTGACGTCACAGTGGCTTGCCTGAAACAAAGGAATCAGAGAAACATGTGCTTACAGGGGCGTCGAAGCGCCTTCTCCCGCTGATGGAGCAAAGTTGCTACAGTGACAAAGACAAGCTCCGCGCTCATGGGCAATGTATATGGGGCAACTGTGCTGCGAGTATCTAAGCAGTCGTCGTGCATGGATAAAATGCAATGTTTCAAACAGATCTGATGAATTCACCTACTTTGAAAAAGTGTGCGTTAGGAAGTTCTTTTGACACAAAGCGAAAATCTACAGTCAAGCGTCAATCAGCAGACAGCCGTGTGTTCTTTAGTCATGAGCCTGTTGTCAAAACGGCAGAAAAAAATGGTCACAAACGAAATATTGTTTCTACACTTAAAATGAACAAAGAAAAAATGAGCTAGCCTGATATAAGTCATGTTCATGACGATGCAAATGTAACGAGATTTCGAACTGTTCTGTTGCAAACGTTGGGACTCATTTTATTTTTCTACAAAAATCATTTGCCATTACGGGAATCGAACCCGGGCCGCCCTGCGTGACAAGGCAGATTCCTATCCGCTAGACCATTTGGGAAGACTTGATATGTACACCCTAAGATATCTAAGTGTCATTTCGATGAGGTCTGTAGCAGAGGCCATAGAGCAAAGCAAACAAATAATCATGTGTTTAAATATCCTTGTCGTTTTGAAAAATTACCATTGTCACCTGCACAGGAATGCCATGCGGCCAACATTGAAGAAATGTGCTTCTCAAATCTGTCATTAACACTGTTTTCCACACGCTTTTTTCATTGCATTGCCATATAATCAATTGGTCATTGATGCGTCACGAATAACGACAATGCGTCGAAAATTAAAGAAATGTAAACATGAATTATGTTATTACTGTCTAAGCATCGCAAAGCTGTATGCGTAAAGGCGTCTGACGTCACAGTGGCTTGCCTGAAACAAAGGAATTAGAGAAACATGTGCTTACAGGGCCGTCGAACCGCCTTCTCCCGCTGATGGAGCAAAGTTGCTACAGTGACAAAGACAAGCTCCGCGCTCATGGGCAATTTATATGGGGCAACTGTGCTGCGAGTATCTAAGCAGTCGTCGTGCATGGATAAAATGCAATGTTTCAAACAGATCTGATGAATTCACCTACTTTGAAAAAGTGTGCGTTAGGAAGTTCTTTTGACACAAAGCGAAAATCTACAGTCAAGCGTCAATCAGCAGACAGCCGTGTGTTCTTTAGTCATGAGCCTGTTGTCAAAACGGCAGAAAAAAATGTTCACAAACGAAATATTGTTTCTACACTTAAAATGAACAAAGAAAAAATGAGCTAGCCTGATATAAGTCATGTTCATGACGATGCAAATGTAACGAGATTTCGAACTGTTCTGTTGCACACGTTGGGACTCATTTTATTTTTCTACAAAAAACATTTGCCATGACGGGAATCGAACCCGGGCCGCCCTGCATTACAAGGTAGATGCCTATCCGCTAGACCATTTGGGAAGACTTGATATGTACACCCTAAGATATCTAAGTGTCATTTCGATGAGGTCTGTAGCAGAGGCCATAGAGCACAGCAAACAAATAATCATGTGTTTAAATATCCTTGTCGTTTTGAAAAATTACCATTGTCACCTACACAGGAATGCCATGCGGCCAACATTGAAGAAATGTGCTTCTCAAATCTGTCATTAACACTGTTTTCCACACGCTTTTTTCATTGCATTGCCATATAATCAATTGGTCATTGATGCGTCACAAATAACGACAATGCGTCGAAAATTAAAGAAATGTAAACATGAATTATGTTATTACTGTCTAAGCATCGCAAAGCTGTATGCGTAAAGGCGTCTGACGTCACAGTGGCTTGCCTGAAACAAAGGAATCAGAGAAACATGTGCTTACAGGGGCGTCGAAGCGCCTTCTCCCGCTGATGGAGCAAAGTTGCTACAGTGACAAAGACAAGCTCCGCGCTCATGGGCAATGTATATGGGGCAACTGTGCTGCAAGTATCTAAGCAGTCGTCGTGCATGGATAAAATGCAATGTTTCAAACAGATCTGATGAATTCACCTACTTTGAAAAAGTGTGCGTTAGGAAGTTCTTTTGACACAAAGCGAAAATCTACAGTCAAGCGTCAATCAGCAGACAGCCGTGTGTTCTTTAGTCATGAGCCTGTTGTCAAAACGGCAGAAAAAAATGGTCACAAACGAAATATTGTTTCTACACTTAAAATGAACAAAGAAAAAATGAGCTAGCCTGATATAAGTCATGTTCATGACGATGCAAATGTAACGAGATTTCGAACTGTTCTGTTGCAGACGTTGGGACTCATTTTATTTTTCTACAAAAAAATTTGCCATGACGGGAATCGAACCCGGGCGGCCCTGCGTTACAAGGTAGATGCCTATCCGCTAGACCATTTGGGAAAATTTGATATGTACACCCTAAGATATCTAAGTGTCATTTCGATGAGGTCTGTAGCAGAGGCCATAGAGCACAGCAAACAAATAATCATGTGTTTAAATATCCTTGTCGTTTTGAAAAATTACCATTGTCACCTGCACAGGAATGCCATGCGGCCAACATTGAAGAAATGTGCTTCTCAAATCTGTCATTAACACTGTTTTCCACACGCTTTTTTCATTGCATTGCCATATAATCAATTGGTCATTGATGCGTCACGAATAACGACAATGCGTCGAAAATTAAAGAAATGTAAACATGAATTATGTTATTACTGTCTAAGCATCGCAAAGCTGTATGCGTAAAGGCGTCTGACGTCACAGTGGCTTGCCTGAAACAAAGGAATTAGAGAAACATGTGCTTACAGGGGCGTCGAACCGCCTTCTCCCGCTGATGGAGCAAAGTTGCTACAGTGACAAAGACAAGCTCCGCGCTCATGGGCAAATTATATGGGGCAACTGTGCTGCGAGTATCTAAGCAGTCGTCGTGCATGGATAAAATGCAATGTTTCAAACAGATCTGATGAATTCACCTACTTTGAAAAAGTGTGCGTTAGGAAGTTCTTTTGACACAAAGCGAAAATCTACAGTCAAGCGTCAATCAGCAGACAGCCGTGTGTTCTTTAGTCATGAGCCTGTTGTCAAAAAGGGCAGAAAAAAATGTTCACAAACAAAATATTGTTTCTACACTTAAAATGAACAAAGAAAAAATGAGCTATCCTGATATAAGTCATGTTCATGACGATGCAAATGTAACGAGATTTCGAACTGTTCTGTTGCACACGTTGGGACTCATTTTATTTTTCTACAAAAAACATTTGCCATGACGGGAATCGAACCCGGGCCGCCCTGCGTTACAAGGTAGATGCCTATCCGCTAGACCATTTGGGAAGACTTGATATGTACACCCTAAGATATCTAAGTGTCATTTCGATGAGGTCTGTAGCAGAGGCCATAGAGCACAGCAAACAAATAATCATGTGTTTAAATATCCTTGTCGTTTTGAAAAATTACCATTGTCACCTGCACAGGAATGCCATGCGGCCAACATTGAAGAAATGTGCTTCTCAAATCTGTCATTAACACTGTTTTCCACACGCTTTTTTCATTGCATTGCCATATAATCAATTGGTCATTGATGCGTCACGAATAACGACAATGCGTCGAAAATTAAAGAAATGTAAACATGAATTATGTTATTACTGTCTAAGCATCGCAAAGCTGTATGCGTAAAGGCGTCTGACGTCACAGTGGCTTGCCTGAAACAAAGGAATCAGAGAAACATGTGCTTACAGGGGCGTCGAAGCGCCTTCTCCCGCTGATGGAGCAAAGTTGCTACAGTGACAAAGACAAGCTCCGCGCTCATGGGCAATGTATATGGGGCAACTGTGCTGCGAGTATCTAAGCAGTCGTCGTGCATGGATAAAATGCAATGTTTCAAACAGATCTGATGAATTCACCTACTTTGAAAAAGTGTGCGTTAGGAAGTTCTTTTGACACAAAGCGAAAATCTACAGTCAAGCGTCAATCAGCAGACAGCCGTGTGTTCTTTAGTCATGAGCCTGTTGTCAAAACGGCAGAAAAAAATGGTCACAAACGAAATATTGTTTCTACACTTAAAATGAACAAAGAAAAAATGAGCTAGCCTGATATAAGTCATGTTCATGACGATGCAAATGTAACGAGATTTCGAACTGTTCTGTTGCACACGTTGGGACTCATTTTATTTTTCTACAAAAAAATTTGCCATGACGGGAATCGAACCCGGGCCGCCCTGCGTTACAAGGTAGATGCCTATCCGCTAGACCATTTGGGAAAATTTGATATGTACACCCTAAGATATCTAAGTGTCATTTCGATGAGGTCTGTAGCAGAGGCCATAGAGCACAGCAAACAAATAATCATGTGTTTAAATATCCTTGTCGTTTTGAAAAATTACCATTGTCACCTGCACAGGAATGCCATGCGGCCAACATTGAAGAAATGTGCTTCTCAAATCTGTCATTAACACTGTTTTCCACACGCTTTTTTCATTGCATTGCCATATAATCAATTGGTCATTGATGCGTCACGAATAACGACAATGCGTCGAAAATTAAAGAAATGTAAACATGAATTATGTTATTACTGTCTAAGCATCGCAAAGCTGTATGCGTAAAGGCGTCTGACGTCACAGTGGCTTGCCTGAAACAAAGGAATCAGAGAAACATGTGCTTACAGGGGCGTCGAAGCGCCTTCTCCCGCTGATGGAGCAAAGTTGCTACAGTGACAAAGACAAGCTCCGCGCTCATGGGCAATGTATATGGGGCAACTGTGCTGCGAGTATCTAAGCAGTCGTCGTGCATGGATAAAATGCAATGTTTCAAACAGATCTGATGAATTCACCTACTTTGAAAAAGTGTGCGTTAGGAAGTTCTTTTGACACAAAGCGAAAATCTACAGTCAAGCGTCAATCAGCAGACAGCCGTGTGTTCTTTAGTCATGAGCCTGTTGTCAAAACGGCAGAAAAAAATGGTCACAAACGAAATATTGTTTCTACACTTAAAATGAACAAAGAAAAAATGAGCTAGCCTGATATAAGTCATGTTCATGACGATGCAAATGTAACGAGATTTCGAACTGTTCTGTTGCAAACGTTGGGACTCATTTTATTTTTCTACAAAAATCATTTGCCATTACGGGAATCGAACCCGGGCCGCCCTGCGTGACAAGGCAGATTCCTATCCGCTAGACCATTTGGGAAGACTTGATATGTACACCCTAAGATATCTAAGTGTCATTTCGATGAGGTCTGTAGCAGAGGCCATAGAGCAAAGCAAACAAATAATCATGTGTTTAAATATC
Organism: Argentina silus; assembly: GCF_951799395.1. Lineage (NCBI taxonomy): Eukaryota > Metazoa > Chordata > Actinopteri > Argentiniformes > Argentinidae > Argentina > Argentina silus. Next base: position 92,312 of record NW_028152597.1, on the reverse strand, counting down.
CTTGTCGTTTTGAAAAATTACCATTGTCACCTGCACAGGAATGCCATGCGGCCAACATTGAAGAAATGTGCTTCTCAAATCTGTCATTAACACTGTTTTCCACACGCTTTTTTCATTGCATTGCCATATAATCAATTGGTCATTGATGCGTCACGAATAACGACAATGCGTCGAAAATTAAAGAAATGTAAACATGAATTATGTTATTACTGTCTAAGCATCGCAAAGCTGTATGCGTAAAGGCGTCTGACGTCACAGTGGCTTGCCTGAAACAAAGGAATTAGAGAAACATGTGCTTACAGGGCCGTCGAACCGCCTTCTCCCGCTGATGGAGCAAAGTTGCTACAGTGACAAAGACAAGCTCCGCGCTCATGGGCAATTTATATGGGGCAACTGTGCTGCGAGTATCTAAGCAGTCGTCGTGCATGGATAAAATGCAATGTTTCAAACAGATCTGATGAATTCACCTACTTTGAAAAAGTGTGCGTTAGGAAGTTCTTTTGACACAAAGCGAAAATCTACAGTCAAGCGTCAATCAGCAGACAGCCGTGTGTTCTTTAGTCATGAGCCTGTTGTCAAAACGGCAGAAAAAAATGTTCACAAACGAAATATTGTTTCTACACTTAAAATGAACAAAGAAAAAATGAGCTAGCCTGATATAAGTCATGTTCATGACGATGCAAATGTAACGAGATTTCGAACTGTTCTGTTGCACACGTTGGGACTCATTTTATTTTTCTACAAAAAACATTTGCCATGACGGGAATCGAACCCGGGCCGCCCTGCATTACAAGGTAGATGCCTATCCGCTAGACCATTTGGGAAGACTTGATATGTACACCCTAAGATATCTAAGTGTCATTTCGATGAGGTCTGTAGCAGAGGCCATAGAGCACAGCAAACAAATAATCATGTGTTTAAATATCCTTGTCGTTTTGAAAAATTACCATTGTCACCTACACAGGAATGCCATGCGGCCAACATTGAAGAAATGTGCTTCTCAAATCTGTCATTAACACTGTTTTCCACACGCTTTTTTCATTGCATTGCCATATAATCAATTGGTCATTGATGCGTCACAAATAACGACAATGCGTCGAAAATTAAAGAAATGTAAACATGAATTATGTTATTACTGTCTAAGCATCGCAAAGCTGTATGCGTAAAGGCGTCTGACGTCACAGTGGCTTGCCTGAAACAAAGGAATCAGAGAAACATGTGCTTACAGGGGCGTCGAAGCGCCTTCTCCCGCTGATGGAGCAAAGTTGCTACAGTGACAAAGACAAGCTCCGCGCTCATGGGCAATGTATATGGGGCAACTGTGCTGCAAGTATCTAAGCAGTCGTCGTGCATGGATAAAATGCAATGTTTCAAACAGATCTGATGAATTCACCTACTTTGAAAAAGTGTGCGTTAGGAAGTTCTTTTGACACAAAGCGAAAATCTACAGTCAAGCGTCAATCAGCAGACAGCCGTGTGTTCTTTAGTCATGAGCCTGTTGTCAAAACGGCAGAAAAAAATGGTCACAAACGAAATATTGTTTCTACACTTAAAATGAACAAAGAAAAAATGAGCTAGCCTGATATAAGTCATGTTCATGACGATGCAAATGTAACGAGATTTCGAACTGTTCTGTTGCAGACGTTGGGACTCATTTTATTTTTCTACAAAAAAATTTGCCATGACGGGAATCGAACCCGGGCGGCCCTGCGTTACAAGGTAGATGCCTATCCGCTAGACCATTTGGGAAAATTTGATATGTACACCCTAAGATATCTAAGTGTCATTTCGATGAGGTCTGTAGCAGAGGCCATAGAGCACAGCAAACAAATAATCATGTGTTTAAATATCCTTGTCGTTTTGAAAAATTACCATTGTCACCTGCACAGGAATGCCATGCGGCCAACATTGAAGAAATGTGCTTCTCAAATCTGTCATTAACACTGTTTTCCACACGCTTTTTTCATTGCATTGCCATATAATCAATTGGTCATTGATGCGTCACGAATAACGACAATGCGTCGAAAATTAAAGAAATGTAAACATGAATTATGTTATTACTGTCTAAGCATCGCAAAGCTGTATGCGTAAAGGCGTCTGACGTCACAGTGGCTTGCCTGAAACAAAGGAATTAGAGAAACATGTGCTTACAGGGGCGTCGAACCGCCTTCTCCCGCTGATGGAGCAAAGTTGCTACAGTGACAAAGACAAGCTCCGCGCTCATGGGCAAATTATATGGGGCAACTGTGCTGCGAGTATCTAAGCAGTCGTCGTGCATGGATAAAATGCAATGTTTCAAACAGATCTGATGAATTCACCTACTTTGAAAAAGTGTGCGTTAGGAAGTTCTTTTGACACAAAGCGAAAATCTACAGTCAAGCGTCAATCAGCAGACAGCCGTGTGTTCTTTAGTCATGAGCCTGTTGTCAAAAAGGGCAGAAAAAAATGTTCACAAACAAAATATTGTTTCTACACTTAAAATGAACAAAGAAAAAATGAGCTATCCTGATATAAGTCATGTTCATGACGATGCAAATGTAACGAGATTTCGAACTGTTCTGTTGCACACGTTGGGACTCATTTTATTTTTCTACAAAAAACATTTGCCATGACGGGAATCGAACCCGGGCCGCCCTGCGTTACAAGGTAGATGCCTATCCGCTAGACCATTTGGGAAGACTTGATATGTACACCCTAAGATATCTAAGTGTCATTTCGATGAGGTCTGTAGCAGAGGCCATAGAGCACAGCAAACAAATAATCATGTGTTTAAATATCCTTGTCGTTTTGAAAAATTACCATTGTCACCTGCACAGGAATGCCATGCGGCCAACATTGAAGAAATGTGCTTCTCAAATCTGTCATTAACACTGTTTTCCACACGCTTTTTTCATTGCATTGCCATATAATCAATTGGTCATTGATGCGTCACGAATAACGACAATGCGTCGAAAATTAAAGAAATGTAAACATGAATTATGTTATTACTGTCTAAGCATCGCAAAGCTGTATGCGTAAAGGCGTCTGACGTCACAGTGGCTTGCCTGAAACAAAGGAATCAGAGAAACATGTGCTTACAGGGGCGTCGAAGCGCCTTCTCCCGCTGATGGAGCAAAGTTGCTACAGTGACAAAGACAAGCTCCGCGCTCATGGGCAATGTATATGGGGCAACTGTGCTGCGAGTATCTAAGCAGTCGTCGTGCATGGATAAAATGCAATGTTTCAAACAGATCTGATGAATTCACCTACTTTGAAAAAGTGTGCGTTAGGAAGTTCTTTTGACACAAAGCGAAAATCTACAGTCAAGCGTCAATCAGCAGACAGCCGTGTGTTCTTTAGTCATGAGCCTGTTGTCAAAAAGGGCAGAAAAAAATGTTCACAAACAAAATATTGTTTCTACACTTAAAATGAACAAAGAAAAAATGAGCTATCCTGATATAAGTCATGTTCATGACGATGCAAATGTAACGAGATTTCGAACTGTTCTGTTGCACACGTTGGGACTCATTTTATTTTTCTACAAAAATCATTTGCCATGACGGGAATCGAACCCGGGCCGCCCTGCGTGACAAGGCAGATTCCTATCCGCTAGACCATTTGGGAAGACTTGATATGTACACCCTAAGATATCTAAGTGTCATTTCGATGAGGTCTGTAGCAGAGGCCATAGAGCACAGCAAACAAATAATCATGTGTTTAAATATCCTTGTCGTTTTGAAAAATTACCATTGTCACCTGCACAGGAATGCCATGCGGCCAACATTGAAGAAATGTGCTTCTCAAATCTGTCATTAACACTGTTTTCCACACGCTTTTTTCATTGCATTGCCATATAATCAATTGGTCATTGATGCGTCACGAATAACGACAATGCGTCGAAAATTAAAGAAATGTAAACATGAATTATGTTATTACTGTCTAAGCATCGCAAAGCTGTATGCGTAAAGGCGTCTGACGTCACAGTGGCTTGCCTGAAACAAAGGAATTAGAGAAACATGTGCTTACAGGGGCGTCGAACCGCCTTCTCCCGCTGATGGAGCAAAGTTGCTACAGTGACGAAGACAAGCTCCGCGCTCATGGGCAATTTATATGAGGCAACTGTGCTGCGAGTATCTAAGTAGTCGTCGTGCATGGATAAAATGCAATGTTTCAAACAGATCTGATGAATTCACCTACTTTGAAAAAGTGTGCGTTAGGAAGTTCTTTTGACACAAAGCGAAAATCTACAGTCAAGCGTCAATCAGCAGACAGCCGTGTGTTCTTTAGTCATGAGCCTGTTGTCAAAACGGCAGAAAAAAATGGTCACAAACGAAATATTGTTTCTACACTTAAAATGAACAAAGAAAAAATGAGCTAGCCTGATATAAGTCATGTTCATGACGATGCAAATGTAACGAGATTTCGAACTGTTCTGTTGCACACGTTGGGACTCATTTTATTTTTCTACAAAAAAATTTGCCATGACGGGAATCGAACCCGGGCCGCCCTGCGTTACAAGGTAGATGCCTATCCGCTAGACCATTTGGGAAAATTTGATATGTACACCCTAAGATATCTAAGTGTCATTTCGATGAGGTCTGTAGCAGAGGCCATAGAGCACAGCAAACAAATAATCATGTGTTTAAATATCCTTGTCGTTTTGAAAAATTACCATTGTCACCTGCACAGGAATGCCATGCGGCCAACATTGAAGAAATGTGCTTCTCAAATCTGTCATTAACACTGTTTTCCACACGCTTTTTTCATTGCATTGCCATATAATCAATTGGTCATTGATGCGTCACGAATAACGACAATGCGTCGAAAATTAAAGAAATGTAAACATGAATTATGTTATTACTGTCTAAGCATCGCAAAGCTGTATGCGTAAAGGCGTCTGACGTCACAGTGGCTTGCCTGAAACAAAGGAATTAGAGAAACATGTGCTTACAGGGGCGTCGAACCGCCTTCTCCCGCTGATGGAGCAAAGTTGCTACAGTGACAAAGACAAGCTCCGCGCTCATGGGCAAATTATATGGGGCAACTGTGCTGCGAGTATCTAAGCAGTCGTCGTGCATGGATAAAATGCAATGTTTCAAACAGATCTGATGAATTCACCTACTTTGAAAAAGTGTGCGTTAGGAAGTTCTTTTGACACAAAGCGAAAATCTACAGTCAAGCGTCAATCAGCAGACAGCCGTGTGTTCTTTAGTCATGAGCCTGTTGTCAAAAAGGGCAGAAAAAAATGTTCACAAACAAAATATTGTTTCTACACTTAAAATGAACAAAGAAAAAATGAGCTATCCTGATATAAGTCATGTTCATGACGATGCAAATGTAACGAGATTTCGAACTGTTCTGTTGCACACGTTGGGACTCATTTTATTTTTCTACAAAAAACATTTGCCATGACGGGAATCGAACCCGGGCCGCCCTGCGTTACAAGGTAGATGCCTATCCGCTAGACCATTTGGGAAGACTTGATATGTACACCCTAAGATATCTAAGTGTCATTTCGATGAGGTCTGTAGCAGAGGCCATAGAGCACAGCAAACAAATAATCATGTGTTTAAATATCCTTGTCGTTTTGAAAAATTACCATTGTCACCTGCACAGGAATGCCATGCGGCCAACATTGAAGAAATGTGCTTCTCAAATCTGTCATTAACACTGTTTTCCACACGCTTTTTTCATTGCATTGCCATATAATCAATTGGTCATTGATGCGTCACGAATAACGACAATGCGTCGAAAATTAAAGAAATGTAAACATGAATTATGTTATTACTGTCTAAGCATCGCAAAGCTGTATGCGTAAAGGCGTCTGACGTCACAGTGGCTTGCCTGAAACAAAGGAATCAGAGAAACATGTGCTTACAGGGGCGTCGAAGCGCCTTCTCCCGCTGATGGAGCAAAGTTGCTACAGTGACAAAGACAAGCTCCGCGCTCATGGGCAATGTATATGGGGCAACTGTGCTGCGAGTATCTAAGCAGTCGTCGTGCATGGATAAAATGCAATGTTTCAAACAGATCTGATGAATTCACCTACTTTGAAAAAGTGTGCGTTAGGAAGTTCTTTTGACACAAAGCGAAAATCTACAGTCAAGCGTCAATCAGCAGACAGCCGTGTGTTCTTTAGTCATGAGCCTGTTGTCAAAACGGCAGAAAAAAATGGTCACAAACGAAATATTGTTTCTACACTTAAAATGAACAAAGAAAAAATGAGCTAGCCTGATATAAGTCATGTTCATGACGATGCAAATGTAACGAGATTTCGAACTGTTCTGTTGCACACGTTGGGACTCATTTTATTTTTCTACAAAAATCCTTTGCCATGACGGGAATCGAACCCCGGCCGCCCTGCGTTACAAGGCAGATTCCTATCCGATAGACCATTTGGGAAGACTTGATATGTACACCCTAAGATATCTAAGTGTCATTTCGATGAGGTCTGTAGCAGAGGCCATAGAGCACAGCAAACAAATAATCATGTGTTTAAATATCCTTGTCGTTTTGAAAAATTACCATTGACACCTGCACAGGAATGCCATGCGGCCAACATTGAAGAAATGTGCTTCTCAAATCTGTCATTAACACTGTTTTCCACACGCTTTTTTCATTGCATTGCCATATAATCAATTGGTCATTGATGCGTCACGAATAACGACAATGCGTCGAAAATTAAAGAAATGTAAACATGAATTATGTTATTACTGTCTAAGCATCGCAAAGCTGTATGCGTAAAGGCGTCTGACGTCACAGTGGCTTGCCTGAAACAAAGGAATTAGAGAAACATGTGCTTACAGGGGCGTCGAACCGCCTTCTCCCGCTGATGGAGCAAAGTTGCTACAGTGACAAAGACAAGCTCCGCGCTCATGGGCAATTTATATGAGGCAACTGTGCTGCGAGTATCTAAGTAGTCGTCGTGCATGGATAAAATGCAATGTTTCAAACAGATCTGATGAATTCACCTACTTTGAAAAAGTGTGCGTTAGGGAGTTCTTTTGACACAAAGCGAAAATCTACAGTCAAGCGTCAATCAGCAGACAGTCGTGTGTTCTTTAGTAATGAGCCTGTTGTCAAAACGGCAGAAAAAAATGTTCACAAACGAAATATTGTTTCTACACTTAAAATGAACAAAGAAAAAATTAGCTAGCCTGATATAAGTCATGTTCATGACGATGCAAATGTAACGAGATTTCGAACTGTTCTGTTGCACACGTTGGGACTCATTTTATTTTTCTACAAAAATCCTTTGCCATGACGGGAATCGAACCCGGGCCGCCCTGCGTGACAAGGCAGATTCCTATCCGCTAGACCATTTGGGAAGACTTGATATGTACACCCTAAGATATCTAAGTGTCATTTCGATGAGGTCTGTAGCAGAGGCCATAGAGCACAGCAAACAAATAATCATGTGTTTAAATATCCTTGTCGTTTTGAAAAATTACCATTGTCACCTGCACAGGAATGCCCTGCAGCCAACATTGAAGAAATGTGCTTCTCAAATCTGTCATTAACACTGTTTTCCACACACTTTTTTCATTGCATTGCCATATAATCAATTGGTCATTGATGCGTCACGAATAACGACAATGCGTCGAAAATTAAAGAAATGTAAACATGAATTATGTTATTACTGTCTAAGCATCGCAAAGCTGTATGCGTAAAGGCGTCTGACGTCACAGTGGCTTGCCTGAAACAAAGGAATTAGAGAAACATGTGCTTACAGGGGCGTCGAACCGCCTTCTCCCGCTGATGGAGCAAAGTTGCTACAGTGACAAAGACAAGCTCCGCGCTCATGGGCAAATTATATGGGGCAACTGTGCTGCGAGTATCTAAGCAGTCGTCGTGCATGGATAAAATGCAATGTTTCAAACAGATCTGATGAATTCACCTACTTTGAAAAAGTGTGCGTTAGGAAGTTCTTTTGACACAAAGCGAAAATCTACAGTCAAGCGTCAATCAGCAGACAGCCGTGTGTTCTTTAGTCATGAGCCTGTTGTCAAAAAGGGCAGAAAAAAATGTTCACAAACAAAATATTGTTTCTACACTTAAAATGAACAAAGAAAAAATGAGCTAGCCTGATATAAGTCATGTTCATGACGATGCAAATGTAACGAGATTTCGAACTGTTCTGTTGCACAAGTTGGGACTCATTTTATTTTTCTACAAAAATCATTTGCCATGACGGGAATCGAACCCGGGCCGCCTTGCGTGACAAGGCAGATTCCTATCCGCTAGACCATTTGGGAAGACTTGATATGTACACCCTAAGATATCTAAGTGTCATTTCGATGAGGTCTGTAGCAGAGGCCATAGAGCACAGCAAACAAATAATCATGTGTTTAAATATCCTTGTCGTTTTGAAAAATTACCATTGTCACCTGCACAGGAATGCCATGCGGCCAACATTGAAGAAATGTGCTTCTCAAATCTGTCATTAACACTGTTTTCCACACGCTTTTTTCATTGCATTGCCATATAATCAATTGGTCATTGATGCGTCACGAATAACGACAATGCGTCGAAATTAAAGAAATGTAAACATGAATTATGTTATTACTGTCTAAGCATCGCAAAGCTGTATGCGTAAAGGCGTCTGACGTCACAGTGGCTTGCCTGAAACAAAGGAATTAGAGAAACATGTGCTTACAGGGGCGTCGAACCGCCTTCTCCCGCTGATGGAGCAAAGTTGCTACAGTGACAAAGACAAGCTCCGCGCTCATGGGCAATTTATATGAGGCAACTGTGCTGCGAGTATCTAAGTAGTCGTCGTGCATGGATAAAATGCAATGTTTCAAACAGATCTGATGAATTCACCTACTTTGAAAAAGTGTGCGTTAGTGAGTTCTTTTGACACAAAGCGAAAATCTACAGTCAAGCTTCAATCAGCAGACAGCCGTGTGTTCTTTAGTCATGAGCCTGTTGTCAAAACGGCAGAAAAAAATGGTCACAAACGAAATATTGTTTCTACACTTAAAATGAACAAAGAAAAAATGAGCTAGCCTGATATAAGTGATGTTCATGACGATGCAAATGTAACGAGATTTCGAACTGTTCTGTTGCACACGTTGGGACTCATTTTATTTTTCTACAAAAAACATTTGCCATGACGGGAATCGAACCCGGGCCGCCCTGCATTACAAGGTAGATGCCTATCCGCTAGACCATTTGGGAAGACTTGATAGGTACACCCTAAGATATCTAAGTGTCATTTCGATGAGGTCTGTAGCAGAGGCCATAGAGCACAGCAAACAAATAATCATGTGTTGAAATATCCTTGTCGTTTTGAAAAATTACCATTGTCACCTGCACAGGAATGCCATGCGGCCAACATTGAAGAAATGTGCTTCTCAAATCTGTCATTAACACTGTTTTCCACACGCTTTTTTCATTGCATTGCCATATAATCAATTGGTCATTGATGCGTCACGAATAACGACAATGCGTCGAAAATTAAAGAAATGTAAACATGAATTATGTTATTACTGTCTAAGCATCGCAAAGCTGTATGCGTAAAGGCGTCTGACGTCACAGTGGCTTGCCTGAAACAAAGGAATTAGAGAAACATGTGCTTACAGGGGCGTCGAACCGCCTTCTCCCGCTGATGGAGCAAAGTTGCTACAGTGACGAAGACAAGCTCCGCGCTCATGGGCAATTTATATGAGGCAACTGTGCTGCGAGTATCTAAGTAGTCGTCGTGCATGGATAAAATGCAATGTTTCAAACAGATCTGATGAATTCACCTACTTTGAAAAAGTGTGCGTTAGGGAGTTCTTTTGACACAAAGCGAAAATCTACAGTCAAGCGTCAATCAGCAGACAGTCGTGTGTTCTTTAGTAATGAGCCTGTTGTCAAAACGGCAGAAAAAAATGTTCACAAACGAAATATTGTTTCCACACTTAAAATGAACAAAGAAAAAATTAGCTAGCCTGATATAAGTCATGTTCATGACGATGCAAATGTAACGAGATTTCGAACTGTTCTGTTGCACACGTTGGGACTCATTTTATTTTTCTACAAAAATCCTTTGCCATGACGGGAATCGAACCCGGGCCGCCCTGCGTGACAAGGCAGATTCCTATCCGCTAGACCATTTGGGAAGACTTGATATGTACACCCTAAGATATCTAAGTGTCATTTCGATGAGGTCTGTAGCAGAGGCCATAGAGCACAGCAAACAAATAATCATGTGTTTAAATATCCTTGTCGTTTTGAAAAATTACCATTGTCACCTGCACAGGAATGCCATGGGGCCAACATTGAAGAAATGTGCTTCTCAAATCTGTCATTAACACTGTTTTCCACACGCTTTTTTCATTGCATTGCCATATAATCAATTGGTCATTGATGCGTCACGAATAACGACAATGCGTCGAAAATTAAAGAAATGTAAACATGAATTATGTTATTACTGTCTAAGCATCGCAAAGCTGTATGCGTAAAGGCGTCTGACGTCACAGTGGCTTGCCTGAAACAAAGGAATTCGAGAAACATGTGCTTACAGGGGCGTCGAAGCGCCTTCTCCAGCTGATGGAGCAAAGTTGCTACAGTGACAAAGACAAGCTCCGCGCTCATGGGCAATTTATATGAGGCAACTGTGCTGCGAGTATCTAAGTAGTCGTCGTGCATGGATAAAATGCAATGTTTCAAACAGATCTGATGAATTCACCTACTTTGAAAAAGTGTGCGTTAGGGAGTTCTTTTGACACAAAGCGAAAATCTACAGTCAAGCGTCAATCAGCAGACAGCCGTGTGTTCTTTAGTAATGAGCCTGTTGTCAAAACGGCAGAAGAAAATGTTCACAAACGAAATATTGTTTCTACACTTAAAATGAACAAAGAAAAAATTAGCTAGCCTGATATAAGTCATGTTCATGACGATGCAAATGTAACGAGATTTCGAACTGTTCTGTTGCACACGTTGGGACTCATTTTATTTTTCTACAAAAAACATTTGCCATGACGGGAATCGAACCCGGGCCACCCTGCGTTACAAGGTAGATGCCTATCCGCTAGACCATTTGGGAAGACTTGATATGTACACCCTAAGATATCTAAGTGTCATTTCGATGAGGTCTGTAGCAGAGGCCATAGAGCACAGCAAACAAATAATCATGTGTTTAAATATCCTTGTCGTTTTGAAAAATTACCATTGTCACCTGCACAGGAATGCCATGCGGCCAACATTGAAGAAATGTGCTTCTCAAATCTGTCATTAACACTGTTTTCCACACGCTTTTTTCATTGCATTGCCATATAATCAATTGGTCATTGATGCGTCACGAATAACGACAATGCGTCGAAAATTAAAGAAATGTAAACATGAATTATGTTATTACTGTCTAAGCATCGCAAAGCTGTATGCGTAAAGGCGTCTGACGTCACAGTGGCTTGCCTGAAACAAAGGAATTAGAGAAACATGTGCTTACAGGGGCGTCGAACCGCATTCTCCCGCTGATGGAGCAAAGTTGCTACAGTGACAAAGACAAGCTCCGCGCTCATGGGCAATTTATATGAGGCAACTGTGCTGCGAGTATCTAAGTAGTCGTCGTGCATGGATAAAATGCAATGTTTCAAACAGATCTGATGAATTCACCTACTTTGAAAAAGTGTGCGTTAGGGAGTTCTTTTGACACAAAGCGAAAATCTACAGTCAAGCGTCAATCAGCAGACAGTCGTGTGTTCTTTAGTAATGAGCCTGTTGTCAAAACGGCAGAAAAAAATGTTCACAAACGAAATATTGTTTCTACACTTAAAATGAACAAAGAAAAAATTAGCTAGCCTGATATAAGTCATGTTCATGACGATGCAAATGTAACGAGATTTCGAACTGTTCTGTTGCACACGTTGGGACTCATTTTATTTTTCTACAAAAATCCTTTGCCATGACGGGAATCGAACCCGGGCCGCCCTGCGTGACAAGGCAGATTCCTATCCGCTAGACCATTTGGGAAGACTTGATATGTACACCCTAAGATATCTAAGTGTCATTTCGATGAGGTCTGTAGCAGAGGCCATAGAGCACAGCAAACAAATAATCATGTGTTTAAATATCCTTGTCGTTTTGAAAAATTACCATTGTCACCTGCACAGGAATGCCCTGCAGCCAACATTGAAGAAATGTGCTTCTCAAATCTGTCATTAACACTGTTTTCCACACACTTTTTTCATTGCATTGCCATATAATCAATTGGTCATTGATGCGTCACGAATAACGACAATGCGTCGAAAATTAAAGAAATGTAAACATGAATTATGTTATTACTGTCTAAGCATCGCAAAGCTGTATGCGTAAAGGCGTCTGACGTCACAGTGGCTTGCCTGAAACAAAGGAATTAGAGAAACATGTGCTTACAGGGGCGTCGAACCGCCTTCTCCCGCTGATGGAGCAAAGTTGCTACAGTGACAAAGACAAGCTCCGCGCTCATGGGCAATTTATATGGGGCAACTGTGCTGCGAGTACCTAAGCAGTCGTCGTGCATGGATAAAATGCAATGTTTCAAACAGATCTGATGAATTCACCTACTTTGAAAAAGTGTGCGTTAGGAAGTTCTTTTGACACAAAGCGAAAATCTACAGTCAAGCGTCAATCAGCAGACAGCCGTGTGTTCTTTAGTCATGAGCCTGTTGTCAAAACGGCAGAAAAAAATGGTCACAAACGAAATATTGTTTCTACACTTAAAATGAACAAAGAAAAAATTAGCTAGCCTGATATAAGTCATGTTCATGACGATGCAAATGTAACGAGATTTCGAACTGTTCTGTTGCACACGTTGGGACTCATTTTATTTTTCTACAAAAAACATCTGCCATGACGGGAATCGAACCCGGGCCGCCCTGCGTTACAAGGTAGATGCCTATCCGCTAGACCATTTGGGAAAACTTGATATGTACACCCTAAGATATCTAAGTGTCATTTCGATGAGGTCTGTAGCAGAGGCCATAGAGCACAGCAAACAAATAATCATGTGTTTAAATATCCTTGTCGTTTTGAAAAATTACCATTGTCACCTGCACAGGAATGCCATGGGGCCAACATTGAAGAAATGTGCTTCTCAAATCTGTCATTAACACTGTTTTCCACACGCTTTTTTCATTGCATTGCCATATAATCAATTGGTCATTGATGCGTCACGAATAACGACAATGCGTCGAAAATTAAAGAAATGTAAACATGAATTATGTTATTACTGTCTAAGCATCGCAAAGCTGTATGCGTAAAGGCGTCTGACGTCACAGTGGCTTGCCTGAAACAAAGGAATTAGAGAAACATGTGCTTACAGGGGCGTCGAACCGCCTTCTCCCGCTGATGGAGCAAAGCTGCTACAGTGACAAAGACAAGCTCCGCGCTCATGGGCAATTTATATGGGGCAACTGTGCTGCGAGTACCTAAGCAGTCGTCGTGCATGGATAAAATGCAATGTTTCAAACAGATCTGATGAATTCACCTACTTTGAAAAAGTGTGCGTTAGGAAGTTCTTTTGACACAAAGCGAAAATCTACAGTCAAGCGTCAATCAGCAGACAGCCGTGTGTTCTTTAGTCATGAGCCTGTTGTCAAAACGGCAGAAAAAAATGGTCACAAACGAAATATTGTTTCTACACTTAAAATGAACAAAGAAAAAATTAGCTAGCCTGATATAAGTCATGTTCATGACGATGCAAATGTAACGAGATTTCGAACTGTTCTGTTGCACACGTTGGGACTCATTTTATTTTTCTACAAAAAACATCTGCCATGACGGGAATCGAACCCGGGCCGCCCTGCGTTACAAGGTAGATGCCTATCCGCTAGACCATTTGGGAAAACTTGATATGTACACCCTAAGATATCTAAGTGTCATTTCGATGAGGTCTGTAGCAGAGGCCATAGAGCACAGCAAACAAATAATCATGTGTTTAAATATCCTTGTCGTTTTGAAAAATTACCATTGTCACCTGCACAGGAATGCCATGGGGCCAACATTGAAGAAATGTGCTTCTCAAATCTGTCATTAACACTGTTTTCCACACGCTTTTTTCATTGCATTGCCATATAATCAATTGGTCATTGATGCGTCACGAATAACGACAATGCGTCGAAAATTAAAGAAATGTAAACATGAATTATGTTATTACTGTCTAAGCATCGCAAAGCTGTATGCGTAAAGGCGTCTGACGTCACAGTGGCTTGCCTGAAACAAAGGAATTCGAGAAACATGTATTTACAGGGGCGTCGAAGCGCCTTCTCCAGCTGATGGAGCAAAGTTGCTACAGTGACAAAGACAAGCTCCGCGCTCATGGGCAATTTATATGAGGCAACTGTGCTGCGAGTATCTAAGTAGTCGTCGTGCATGGATAAAATGCAATGTTTCAAACAGATCTGATGAATTCACCTACTTTGAAAAAGTGTGCGTTAGGGAGTTCTTTTGACACAAAGCGAAAATCTACAGTCAAGCGTCAATCAGCAGACAGCCGTGTGTTCTTTAGTAATGAGCCTGTTGTCAAAACGGCAGAAGAAAATGTTCACAAACGAAATATTGTTTCTACACTTAAAATGAACAAAGAAAAAATTAGCTAGCCTGATATAAGTCATGTTCATGACGATGCAAATGTAACGAGATTTCGAACTGTTCTGTTGCACACGTTGGGACTCATTTTATTTTTCTACAAAAAACATTTGCCATGACGGGAATCGAACCCGGGCCGCCCTGCGTTACAAGGTAGATGCCTATCCGCTAGACCATTTGGGAAGACTTGATATGTACACCCTAAGATATCTAAGTGTCATTTCGATGAGGTCTGTAGCAGAGGCCATAGAGCACAGCAAACAAATAATCATGTGTTTAAATATCCTTGTCGTTTTGAAAAATTACCATTGTCACCTGCACAGGAATGCCATGGGGCCAACATTGAAGAAATGTGCTTCTCAAATCTGTCATTAACACTGTTTTCCACACGCTTTTTTCATTGCATTGCCATATAATCAATTGGTCATTGATGCGTCACGAATAACGACAATGCGTCGAAAATTAAAGAAATGTAAACATTAATTATGTTATTACTGTCTAAGCATCGCAAAGCTGTATGCGTAAAGGCGTCTGACGTCACAGTGGCTTGCCTGAAACAAAGGAATTAGAGAAACATGTGCTTACAGGGGCGTCGAACCGCCTTCTCCCGCTGATGGAGCAAAGTTGCTACAGTGACAAAGACAAGCTCCGCGCTCATGGGCAATTTATATGAGGCAACTGTGCTGCGAGTATCTAAGTAGTCGTCGTGCATGGATAAAATGCAATGTTTCAAACAGATCTGATGAATTCACCTACTTTGAAAAAGTGTGCGTTAGGGAGTTCTTTTGACACAAAGCGAAAATCTACAGTCAAGCGTCAATCAGCAGACAGTCGTGTGTTCTTTAGTAATGAGCCTGTTGTCAAAACGGCAGAAAAAAATGTTCACAAACGAAATATTGTTTCTACACTTAAAATGAACAAAGAAAAAATTAGCTAGCCTGATATAAGTCATGTTCATGACGATGCAAATGTAACGAGATATCGAACAGTTCTGTTGCACACGTTGGGACTCATTTTATTTTTCTACAAAAATCCTTTGCCATGACGGGAATCGAACCCGGGCCGCCCTGCGTGACAAGGCAGATTCCTATCCGCTAGACCATTTGGGAAGACTTGATATGTACACCCTAAGATATCTAAGTGTCATTTCGATGAGGTCTGTAGCAGAGGCCATAGAGCACAGCAAACAAATAATCATGTGTTTAAATATCCTTGTCG
The DNA here is from genome assembly GCF_951799395.1 of Argentina silus. Classification (NCBI taxonomy): domain Eukaryota; kingdom Metazoa; phylum Chordata; class Actinopteri; order Argentiniformes; family Argentinidae; genus Argentina; species Argentina silus. Next base: position 76,562 of record NW_028152597.1, on the reverse strand, counting down.
TTTTGAAAAATTACCATTGTCACCTGCACAGGAATGCCCTGCGGCCAACATTGAAGAAATGTGCTTCTCAAATCTGTCATTAACACTGTTTTCCACACGCTTTTTTCATTGCATTGCCATATAATCAATTGGTCATTGATGCGTCACGAATAACGACAATGCGTCGAAAATTAAAGAAATGTAAACATGAATTATGTTATTACTGTCTAAGCATCGCAAAGCTGTATGCGTAAAGGCGTCTGACGTCACAGTGGCTTGCCTGAAACAAAGGAATTAGAGAAACATGTGCTTACAGGGGCGTCGAACCGCCTTCTCCCGCTGATGGAGCAAAGTTGCTACAGTGACAAAGACAAGCTCCGCGCTCATGGGCAATTTATATGAGGCAACTGTGCTGCGAGTATCTAAGTAGTCGTCGTGCATGGATAAAATGCAATGTTTCAAACAGATCTGATGAATTCACCTACTTTGAAAAAGTGTGCGTTAGGGAGTTCTTTTGACACAAAGCGAAAATCTACAGTCAAGCGTCAATCAGCAGACAGTCGTGTGTTCTTTAGTAATGAGCCTGTTGTCAAAACGGCAGAAAAAAATGTTCACAAACGAAATATTGTTTCTACACTTAAAATGAACAAAGAAAAAATTAGCTAGCCTGATATAAGTCATGTTCATGACGATGCAAATGTAACGAGATTTCGAACTGTTCTGTTGCACACGTTGGGACTCATTTTATTTTTCTACAAAAATCCTTTGCCATGACGGGAATCGAACCCGGGCCGCCCTGCGTGACAAGGCAGATTCCTATCCGCTAGACCATTTGGGAAGACTTGATATGTACACCCTAAGATATCTAAGTGTCATTTCGATGAGGTCTGTAGCAGAGGCCATAGAGCACAGCAAACAAATAATCATGTGTTTAAATATCCTTGTCGTTTTGAAAAATTACCATTGTCACCTGCACAGGAATGCCATGCGGCCAACATTGAAGAAATGTGCTTCTCAAATCTGTCATTAACACTGTTTTCCACACGCTTTTTTCATTGCATTGCCATATAATCAATTGGTCATTGATGCGTCACGAATAACGACAATGCGTCGAAAATTAAAGAAATGTAAACATGAATTATGTTATTACTGTCTAAGCATCGCAAAGCTGTATGCGTAAAGGCGTCTGACGTCACAGTGGCTTGCCTGAAACAAAGGAATTAGAGAAACATGTGCTTACAGGGGCGTCGAAGCGCCTTCTCCCGCTGATGGAGCAAAGTTGCTACAGTGACAAAGACAAGCTCCGCGCTCATGGGCAATTTATATGAGGCAACTGTGCTGCGAGTATCTAAGTAGTCGTCGTGCATGGATAAAATGCAATGTTTCAAACAGATCTGATGAATTCACCTACTTTGAAAAAGTGTGCGTTAGGGAGTTCTTTTGACACAAAGCGAAAATCTACAGTCAAGCGTCAATCAGCAGACAGTCGTGTGTTCTTTAGTAATGAGCCTGTTGTCAAAACGGCAGAAAAAAATGTTCACAAACGAAATATTGTTTCTACACTTAAAATGAACAAAGAAAAAATTAGCTAGCCTGATATAAGTCATGTTCATGACGATGCAAATGTAACTAGAAATCGAACAGTTCTGTTGCACACGTTGGGACTCATTTTATTTTTCTACAAAAATCCTTTGCCATGACGGGAATCGAACCCGGGCCGCCCTGCGTGACAAGGCAGATTCCTATCCGCTAGACCATTTGGGAAGACTTGATATGTACACCCTAAGATATCTAAGTGTCATTTCGATGAGGTCTGTAGCAGAGGCCATAGAGCACAGCAAACAAATAATCATGTGTTTAAATATCCTTGTCGTTTTGAAAAATTACCATTGTCACCTGCACAGGAATGCCCTGCGGCCAACATTGAAGAAATGTGCTTCTCAAATCTGTCATTAACACTGTTTTCCACACGCTTTTTTCATTGCATTGCCATATAATCAATTGGTCATTGATGCGTCACGAATAACGACAATGCGTCGAAAATTAAAGAAATGTAAACATGAATTATGTTATTACTGTCTAAGCATCGCAAAGCTGTATGCGTAAAGGCGTCTGACGTCACAGTGGCTTGCCTGAAACAAAGGAATTAGAGAAACATGTGCTTACAGGGGCGTCGAACCGCCTTCTCCCGCTGATGGAGCAAAGTTGCTACAGTGACAAAGACAAGCTCCGCGCTCATGGGCAATTTATATGAGGCAACTGTGCTGCGAGTATCTAAGTAGTCGTCGTGCATGGATAAAATGCAATGTTTCAAACAGATCTGATGAATTCACCTACTTTGAAAAAGTGTGCGTTAGGGAGTTCTTTTGACACAAAGCGAAAATCTACAGTCAAGCGTCAATCAGCAGACAGTCGTGTGTTCTTTAGTAATGAGCCTGTTGTCAAAACGGCAGAAAAAAATGTTCACAAACGAAATATTGTTTCTACACTTAAAATGAATAAAGAAAAAATTAGCTAGCCTGATATAAGTCATGTTCATGACGATGCAAATGTAACGAGATATCGAACTGTTCTGTTGCACACGTTGGGACTCATTTTATTTTTCTACAAAAATCCTTTGCCATGACGGGAATCGAACCCGGGCCGCCCTGCGTGACAAGGCAGATTCCTATCCGCTAGACCATTTGGGAAGACTTGATATGTACACCCTAAGATATCTAAGTGTCATTTCGATGAGGTCTGTAGCAGAGGCCATAGAGCACAGCAAACAAATAATCATGTGTTTAAATATCCTTGTCGTTTTGAAAAATTACCATTGTCACCTGCACAGGAATGCCCTGCGGCCAACATTGAAGAAATGTGCTTCTCAAATCTGTCATTAACACTGTTTTCCACACGCTTTTTTCATTGCATTGCCATATAATCAATTGGTCATTGATGCGTCACGAATAACGACAATGCGTCGAAAATTAAAGAAATGTAAACATGAATTATGTTATTACTGTCTAAGCATCGCAAAGCTGTATGCGTAAAGGCGTCTGACGTCACAGTGGCTTGCCTGAAACAAAGGAATTAGAGAAACATGTGCTTACAGGGGCGTCGAACCGCCTTCTCCCGCTGATGGAGCAAAGTTGCTACAGTGACAAAGACAAGCTCCGCGCTCATGGGCAATTTATATGAGGCAACTGTGCTGCGAGTATCTAAGTAGTCGTCGTGCATGGATAAAATGCAATGTTTCAAACAGATCTGATGAATTCACCTACTTTGAAAAAGTGTGCGTTAGGGAGTTCTTTTGACACAGGGCGAAAATCTACAGTCAAGCGTCAATCAGCAGACAGTCGTGTGTTCTTTAGTAATGAGCCTGTTGTCAAAACGGCAGAAAAAAATGTTCACAAACGAAATATTGTTTCTACACTTAAAATGAACAAAGAAAAAATTAGCTAGCCTGATATAAGTCATGTTCATGACGATGCAAATGTAACGAGATATCGAACTGTTCTGTTGCACACGTTGGGACTCATTTTATTTTTCTACAAAAATCCTTTGCCATGACGGGAATCGAACCCGGGCCGCCCTGCGTGACAAGGCAGATTCCTATCCGCTAGACCATTTGGGAAGACTTGATATGTACACCCTAAGATATCTAAGTGTCATTTCGATGAGGTCTGTAGCAGAGGCCATAGAGCACAGCAAACAAATAATCATGTGTTTAAATATCCTTGTCGTTTTGAAAAATTACCATTGTCACCTGCACAGGAATGCCCTGCGGCCAACATTGAAGAAATGTGCTTCTCAAATCTGTCATTAACACTGTTTTCCACACGCTTTTTTCATTGCATTGCCATATAATCAATTGGTCATTGATGCGTCACGAATAACGACAATGCGTCGAAAATTAAAGAAATGTAAACATGAATTATGTTATTACTGTCTAAGCATCGCAAAGCTGTATGCGTAAAGGCGTCTGACGTCACAGTGGCTTGCCTGAAACAAAGGAATTAGAGAAACATGTGCTTACAGGGGCGTCGAACCGCATTCTCCCGCTGATGGAGCAAAGTTGCTACAGTGACAAAGACAAGCTCCGCGCTCATGGGCAATTTATATGGGGCATCTGTGCTGCGAGTATCTAAGCAGTCGTCGTGCATGGATAAAATGCAATGTTTCAAACAGATCTGATGAATTCACCTTCTTTGAAAAAGTGTGCGTTAGGGAGTTCTTTTGACACAAAGCGAAAATCTACAGTCAAGCGTCAATCAGCAGACAGTCGTGTGTTCTTTAGTAATGAGCCTGTTGTCAAAACGGCAGAAAAAAATGTTCACAAACGAAATATTGTTTCTACACTTAAAATGAATAAAGAAAAAATTAGCTAGCCTGATATAAGTCATGTTCATGACGATGCAAATGTAACGAGATATCGAACTGTTCTGTTGCACACGTTGGGACTCATTTTATTTTTCTACAAAAATCCTTTGCCATGACGGGAATCGAACCCGGGCCGCCCTGCGTGACAAGGCAGATTCCTATCCGCTAGACCATTTGGGAAGACTTGATATGTACACCCTAAGATATCTAAGTGTCATTTCGATGAGGTCTGTAGCAGAGGCCATAGAGCACAGCAAACAAATAATCATGTGTTTAAATATCCTTGTCGTTTTGAAAAATTACCATTGTCACCTGCACAGGAATGCCCTGCGGCCAACATTGAAGAAATGTGCTTCTCAAATCTGTCATTAACACTGTTTTCCACACGCTTTTTTCATTGCATTGCCATATAATCAATTGGTCATTGATGCGTCACGAATAACGACAATGCGTCGAAAATTAAAGAAATGTAAACATGAATTATGTTATTACTGTCTAAGCATCGCAAAGCTGTATGCGTAAAGGCGTCTGACGTCACAGTGGCTTGCCTGAAACAAAGGAATTAGAGAAACATGTGCTTACAGGGGCGTCGAACCGCCTTCTCCCGCTGATGGAGCAAAGTTGCTACAGTGACAAAGACAAGCTCCGCGCTCATGGGCAATTTATATGAGGCAACTGTGCTGCGAGTATCTAAGTAGTCGTCGTGCATGGATAAAATGCAATGTTTCAAACAGATCTGATGAATTCACCTACTTTGAAAAAGTGTGCGTTAGGGAGTTCTTTTGACACAAAGCGAAAATCTACAGTCAAGCGTCAATCAGCAGACAGTCGTGTGTTCTTTAGTAATGAGCCTGTTGTCAAAACGGCAGAAAAAAATGTTCACAAACGAAATATTGTTTCTACACTTAAAATGAACAAAGAAAAAATTAGCTAGCCTGATATAAGTCATGTTCATGACGATGCAAATGTAACGAGATATCGAACTGTTCTGTTGCACACGTTGGGACTCATTTTATTTTTCTACAAAAATCCTTTGCCATGACGGGAATCGAACCCGGGCCGCCCTGCGTGACAAGGCAGATTCCTATCCGCTAGACCATTTGGGAAGACTTGATATATACACCCTAAGATATCTAAGTGTCATTTCGATGAGGTCTGTAGCAGAGGCCATAGAGCACAGCAAACAAATAATCATGTGTTTAAATATCCTTGTCGTTTTGAAAAATTACCATTGTCACCTGCACAGGAATGCCCTGCGGCCAACATTGAAGAAATGTGCTTCTCAAATCTGTCATTAACACTGTTTTCCACACGCTTTTTTCATTGCATTGCCATATAATCAATTGGTCATTGATGCGTCACGAATAACGACAATGCGTCGAAAATTAAAGAAATGTAAACATGAATTATGTTATTACTGTCTAAGCATCGCAAAGCTGTATGCGTAAAGGCGTCTGACGTCACAGTGGCTTGCCTGAAACAAAGGAATTAGAGAAACATGTGCTTACAGGGGCGTCGAACCGCATTCTCCCGCTGATGGAGCAAAGTTGCTACAGTGACAAAGACAAGCTCCGCGCTCATGGGCAATTTATATGGGGCAACTGTGCTGCGAGTATCTAAGCAGTCGTCGTGCATGGATAAAATGCAATGTTTCAAACAGATCTGATGAATTCACCTACTTTGAAAAAGTGTGCGTTAGGAAGTTCTTTTGACACAAAGCGAAAATCTACAGTCAAGCGTCAATCAGCAGACAGCCGTGTTTTCTTTAGTCATGAGCCTGTTGTCAAAACGGCAGAAAAAAATGGTCACAAACGAAATATTGTTTCTACACTTAAAATGAACAAAGAAAAAATGAGCTAGCCTGATATAAGTCATGTTCATGACGATGCAAATGTAACGAGATTTCGAACTGTTCTGTTGCACACGTTGGGACTCATTTTATTTTTCTACAAAAAACATTTGCCATGACGGGAATCGAACCCGGGCCGCCCTGCGTTACAAGGTAGATGCCTATCCGCTAGACCATTTGGGAAAACTTGATATGTACACCCTAAGATATCTAAGTGTCATTTCGATGAGGTCTGTAGCAGAGGCCATAGAGCACAGCAAACAAATAATCATGTGTTGAAATATCCTTGTCGTTTTGAAAAATTACCATTGTCACCTGCACAGGAATGCCATGCGGCCAACATTGAAGAAATGTGCTTCTCAAATCTGTCATTAACACTGTTTTCCACACGCTTTTTTCATTGCATTGCCATATAATCAATTGGTCATTGATGCGTCACGAATAACGACAATGCGTCGAAAATTAAAGAAATGTAAACATGAATTATGTTATTACTGTCTAAGCATCGCAAAGCTGAATGCGTAAAGGCGTCTGACGTCACAGTGGCTTGCCTGAAACAAAGGAATCAGAGAAACATGTGCTTACAGGGGCGTCGAAGCGCCTTCTCCCGCTGATGGAGCAAAGTTGCTACAGTGACAAAGACAAGCTCCGCGCTCATGGGCAATGTATATGGGGCAACTGTGCTGCGAGTATCTCAGTAGTCGTCGTGCATGGATAAAATGCAATGTTTCAAACAGATCTGATGAATTCACCTACTTTGAAAAAGTGTGCGTTAGGGAGTTCTTTTGACACAAAGCGAAAATCTACAGTCAAGCGTCAATCAGCAGACAGCCGTGTGTTCTTTAATAATGAGCCTGTTGTCAAAACGGCAGAAAAAAATGTTCACAAACGAAATATTGTTTCTACACTTAAAATGAACAAAGAAAAAATTAGCTAGCCTGATATAAGTCATGTTCATGACGATGCAAATGTAACGAGATTTCGAACTGTTCTGTTGCACACGTTGGGACTCATTTTATTTTTCTACAAAAATCATTTGCCATGACGGGAATCGAACCCGGGCCGCCCTGCGTGACAAGGCAGATTCCTATCCGCTAGACCATTTGGGAAGACTTGATATGTACACCCTAAGATATCTAAGTGTCATTTCGATGAGGTCTGTAGCAGAGGCCATAGAGCACAGCAAACAAATAATCATGTGTTGAAATATCCTTGTCGTTTTGAAAAATTACCATTGTCACCTGCACAGGAATGCCATGCGGCCAACATTGAAGAAATGTGCTTCTCAAATCTGTCATTAACACTGTTTTCCACACGCTTTTTTCATTGCATTGCCATATAATCAATTGGTCATTGATGCGTCACGAATAACGACAATGCGTCGAAAATTAAAGAAATGTAAACATGAATTATGTTATTCCTGTCTAAGCATCGCAAAGCTGAATGCGTAAAGGCGTCTGACGTCACAGTGGCTTGCCTGAAACAAAGGAATCAGAGAAACATGTGCTTACAGGGGCGTCGAAGCGCCTTCTCCCGCTGATGGAGCAAAGTTGCTACAGTGACAAAGACAAGCTCCGCGCTCATGGGCAATGTATATGGGGCAACTGTGCTGCGAGTATCTCAGTAGTCGTCGTGCATGGATAAAATGCAATGTTTCAAACAGATCTGATGAATTCACCTACTTTGAAAAAGTGTGCGTTAGGGAGTTCTTTTGACACAAAGCGAAAATCTACAGTCAAGCGTCAATCAGCAGACAGCCGTGTGTTCTTTAATAATGAGCCTGTTGTCAAAACGGCAGAAAAAAATGTTCACAAACGAAATATTGTTTCTACACTTAAAATGAACAAAGAAAAAATTAGCTAGCCTGATATAAGTCATGTTCATGACGATGCAAATGTAACGAGATTTCGAACTGTTCTGTTGCACACACTGTAAAACCGAACAGTACAAGCTGGTTAAAAAAGATGACATGTATTAACTCATAATTTAAAAACGAACTGTTTCAACACAAACGGGCTGAGTCATTTTAACAAATTTCCAGTTTTAAGTTTACAGTCATTTAATTCTTTGATGATTATGATGTATTGTACTCAAATCATCTGACAGCAACTCTTAATCCACGTGATGACGTCACATACGTCCTTACGTGCTTCGACGTGCCTCTCCGGCCAAACTGGAAATTTGTCCGCCATTACTGCCACACGCGCTTGCGGAACATCGATCATCTTAGATTTTCCTTGGTCGTCCTGCTCTGGTGAGTTATATCTTGGTTTGCATTTCATAATTTGCGTTGAATTACTTTGTTCATTAAATGCATATGTCTCAGTTCAAACCTAGCCAGCGGTTAGCATATCTGCCTCAGTAAAAGTGGAAAAAAATTCAAAAGTTGAAACCAGTATTTTAATTTGTTCCTCCACTGAAGTGGACAGTATTAACGTTATCTTTCATTAATTGTGCATACTTTAAACTTTTTCCACCATTAAACAGCGGCATGTGACAACATTTTTACTTAGCATGCCTGTTTCAGTAATAAAGGTTGCAGCCTGTCTAACTTTTAATTCTCTCTTTCTGTCTGTCTGTCTCTCTCTCTGCAGGCTGAAACTGAAGCAACAGGGCCTTCAATCTGGTATGTCTACTGAACATAATGTCATGTAAAACTTCGCCCCGTTTTCATTCTATATGTTAGAGTCGTAAATCTTTGGGATAATTTTGGTTTTGCAATGGCTTGGAGGTGCAAACTTTGTGCTACTGTCTTTGATAAAAGGACACAGTTGCTTGAACACTATCGTTTGCATCATAGCAATTTCTCCTCAGTCAGTCCATTGCCTTGTCTCTATGATGACTGTGTCTGCACATTTCATTCATTAAATGCATTGAAAACTCACTTAACCCGGTTACATACTCAGACAGTAGTGCAAAGTGACAATCTGGTGGGATGTGTCATTTGTCTGTGCTGTGTGTAAAATCAAACAACCTTTTAATGACAAAACTCTTCTTAGTCATTTAAGGACACATTTAAAACAGAATGAGATGGTGGATTGTCCATTCACAAATTGTCACTACCGTACTAATGTGTATTCCTCCTTCAATGCTCACAAAAGTAGGACTCATCCAGACTGTGAAGTCTCAGCTTTTAAGACCGAGATTATCTTGACAGAAACTGACTGCCAACCAGTTCAGAGCCAAGATGAATCTGATGAAGCTGGTCCCTCTTTTCTTGAGCTGGATGCTCCAGAGTGTAATCCTCCTGAGTCTGGATTTGACAGTGGTGAATTGCAAGCTCAACTGAGAAACAACTTGGCTTCTTTGTTCTTGAAAATGCACAGTGTTCTGCATGTATCAGAGATGGCGATACAAAACATAATTGAAAATTTGGCACTAATATTCACATTGTCCAAACCCCTTGTGAGAGACTCAATCATCGAGGTTTTAGGAGAGCATAGTCAGTCTATAAATGATGCTCTTCTTAATGAAATTGTGGAAGCTGTCATGAAAAGTAATGTTTTTGTCAGCACTACTGCTGAGGGTGCAGAGTTGTCCACTGCTAAGCGGAGGAAAGCATTTGTAAGGAGTAACTACCCTCTGGTAATGCCAGTACAGTATGCTGTGGATTCCACTGGGCACACAGCAGTGTATGTTCCAGTACTACAGATGCTTCAAATAATGTTTAAAAATACAGATCTTCTTGACAAGATTCAAGAAGCTAAACCATCACCACCTGGAATGTACATGTCTCATGAAGATGGAACATATTTCAAAGAAAATCCATTGTTGTCAGCAACAGGAGAGTTGAAGTTGTCACTGATTTTGTATGTGGATGACATTGAGCTAGCTAATCCTTTAGGCACAGCTAGGAAGATCCACAAGCTTTGTGCAGTATACTGGTTGCTAGCCAATGTACCCAGTATGTATCGGTCCAGCCTTCATGTCATACAGCTAGCTCTGCTGTGCAGAGTACCTGATTTGCAGAGTTGCGGTTATGAAAGTGTCCTTTCTCCTTTGTTGAAAGATTTGAGAACTCTTGAGCAGGATGGCATCTTTATTGAACCTGTCGGCCAATGTGTAAAAGGCACTGTCATGTGTGTTGCAGCTGATAATTTGGCTGCTCATGGTCTTGCAGGCTTTGTACAGTGCTTCAGAGGAGATTACACCTGCAGATTTTGTGTCTGTACTGCAGCTCAGATACAGTCCAAAGAAGTTTCTGAAGGAGAGTTTTCCATGAGAACAGAGACCTGCCATGATCTTCATGTGCAGAATGTTGTGCAAGGAGAAAATGTGTCTCATTTTGGCGTTAAGGGTGAGTGCGCTCTCAGTAAGACATTGCAGCATTTTCATCCGATTTCTGGTTTCCCGCCTGATATACTTCACGACCTTTTTGAGGGTATTGTGCCAGTGGAGTTGGCCTTGTGCATCCGTGAGATGATTCGTCTGAAGTACTTCACACTTGAATATCTAAACACAAAGATTCGCACATTTCCATATCAGCACTCTGATAGGCTTGACAAACCACATCCAATCCCAAAAACTTTTGCTGCCAAATTAAGCATTGGTGGGAATGGGCATGAAAATTCCGCTCTGCTGAGGTTATTGCCTCTTATGGTAGGAAGTAAAGTTCCTGAAGGAGATGAAACATGGGCCATATTGATGGACCTGAAAGACATTGTGCAGCTGGTGTTGTCCCCATCTTTCACAGAGGAATCCATCCAGTACATGCAGGCTAAAATAAGTGATCACAGACAGGGTCTTCAAGCAGTGTTTCCAGACTTTAAGCTCCGACCCAAACATCATTACATTGAGCATTACCCAGAACTGACAAAGCGTTTTGGGCCACTTGTTAACCTGTGGACCATGAGGTTTGAGGGGAAACATCGGTTTTTCAAGAGGGTGATACACGACACACAGAATTTCAAGAATGTCTTGAAAACTCTTGCAACCAGGCATCAGCATATGATGGCATATCACCTCAATGCGCCATCTTTTTTCAGACCCCACACACAAGCCTCAAGTGTCACCTCGGTCCAAGTCGAAACACTGCCACAAGTGGCCAAAGACTTCATACAGACAAAGACAGACAGCCAAAACATATACAGTACATCAAAGGTCTCCATAAATGGCACAGAGTTTGCAAAAGGAATGTTTGTTTCTGCAGGCCAGACTGGAGGACTTCCAAAATTCAGCAGAATTGAACATGTACTGCTTGTGAACAACTCTGTGTCTTTTCTTTGCAGGGACTTCGAGTGCTGGTACATTGAGCATTTAAGATCATTTGAGCTGACATCAACAGGCAACTTCTTTGTGCATCAGCTGTCAGACTTAAATGACACAGTAAGCCACACAGCATACATTATTGATGGGCATTTGATGTTGACGCAAAAAAGATTTATTTTGATCAGAGACTTGCAGCATTAAAATGTATTTAGAAGCAGGCACCTGTACTGTACCATAGTGCTGGGCAATATGGACAAAATCAAATATCAAGATATTTTGACCAAATACCCCTATTAATATTTCAACAATATTGTAGGGATGATTGTTTGTGCTTTCACAAAATATTTACACAATGAGTTTTGATAAATAATTATCAGTAATTAGGATATAATGACTAAGTGGGTACAGGGAAATAATAGAACAGCTAGATCAGATTGTAATGCAGCCTTTAAACCAGGAAATGACAAAACTTATGCCATATCACCATATGACCATATCTGGTCTCATATCATGATATCCTTACATTGCCCAGCTCTATTATACAGTCCCTTGAAACAGTGCCCTCTGCTTGAAATAATGACTTGCACCAATCATAAACAATGATTTTCGTTGAAAACTGAAACATGAAGGAAATTGTTGGCAATTCTTTTCAGCCAAATGGTTCTCATTAATGAATTCTGTCTCTCTTTTCCTTCTTAATGATAGGAAATGGCAGCTCAAAACTTCCTTCTTCATGTCCATACCTCCCCAGACATTGTTAGAAAGATGACTTTAAGTTCACGTCCAGAATCTGTGGATGAGCTAAAAATTATGATGAAAGAAAAGTTTAGGCTAGACGAAGACTTTAGCCTAGCATACCAAGATCCAGATTTTGATGGGCAGTTATGTTCACTTGTAGACATTGAAGAACTTCCACAGAAGGCTGTACTGAAAGTGATCAGGTCTGAGAGTGATGCCAGTTCAGTAGCATCAGATGACACAATAATATTGCCTCATGCTATGACTCCAGCCAGGGCTGAAAGATGGCCTGATGTTTTTCCAGTGCCAACTTTTTCTCATGACGTAGAATTCTTACTTGGTGAAGGAAATGCTACATATGAGAGAACAGGGAGAACTCTTAGATTATCTAAGGGACAAAAGCATGATATTCTTGAGAGCCTTGCTAACAAAATGCATAGCTTCACAGCATACCCTGAGGATAAGCACTTGTCAGTGGTAGCAGAAGCACTTGTTACCAAGCATCCCTGTCTTAAAGAGCCAGGATCTCAGACAGGATGGTATGGTTGGAAAAATAGTCTGAAGTTTAAAATGGGAAACTACCGCAGTAAGTTGAGTCGTGCAGGGATTTTTGAGGTAGTTGTAAATTCTGGGAAGAGGAGCAGAAACAACCCAGACAGACAAGCTCCCCATGCTAACATCAAAAGAGCAAAGAGGGCAGAGGTGAATTTCCTCCCTAATTTCCCAAGAGGTGAAGATGCTGCAAGCCTTGAACAAATGAGACTCCAAATCGTGGATGAAGTGAAGATGAGTGACAAGAACCTTCTCCTGATTGGAAAGTTGATGCAGACCACCTTTGCCCTGCGGCGCAAAGAGGTCATCGGTGATGAGCCACTTGTCGGTGAGATCCTGGAACGCTGGCCTGCCCTCAAAATTGAGTCACAGGTAATATGTTTCTTACAACACACATTTGAGTAGATGTATTAAATATAATTATTTTGTGTGGCTGTGTCGGTGAGAACTTAAACAGTCTTACTCTAATATAGATTAATTTTTCTCCAAAAGCTAACAAGTGGCCATAGTATGTCAGTGTACAGGCATTAGTGTGGCAGTTTCCATTGCCATGTGTCTTATTTTTCCTTCTCGGAAAGGACACATATACAATACTCTGATTTAAACAGTCATTTTATTTTTTTTACAGATCTGTGCAGAGTTTCACAGAATCTCAAACATCAACCTGAAGAACTGCTTCTATGCTGAGTTGGATCAACACACCCCCCGTTTTCTGAGCTTGTTCAGGAAGAAAGCTGCACGCACAGGGAAAGTAGCAGAAGTCCTCAGTGAGATCTTCAGGATTTATGACCTCCAGGTACGTTGTGTAAGCTTCTTGGTGCTTGATAATGACGCTACAGTAGAGTTTTCTTTATATTTGGTAGGACTCTGACCTCTAAAGACATAGGAGGGCTCATTGTTATATTACAGTGTTGTGTGGCTATGCTGTCTACCAGCCATAGTAAAGCAAGAATATGTTTTCACACCCAAGGAACAAGTTGACGTCTATGTCAGACGTGCTGCTGTCCTCCGTGCTCTCCCTGCATATTTGCAGGAGAATGACTCCGGATTTCTGAAGCAATGGGATGTAAGTATATTATGGGATGTCAGTATATTATTTTTGGTCAAAGAGTTACATTTTTTCTGTTACTCGAATCTAGAAAATCTGTATTTTTTAAATTATTTAAAAATGTCAGTGTTTGAATATTACGCAAGTAAATTTGAAAAACTCAAAGGATATGTTTCTTTCCAGAAAGCATGACCTGGTTACTCAAGATAAGAGCTTACATACACACATACATACATACATACATACATACATACATACATACATACATACATACATACATACATACATACATACATACATACATACATACATAGTGGCTGTTAAGTATCTTTGGGAAATAGCTGAGGCAGTTTGGGGTCACAGGTAACATCTCTGTTCTTGTCTGCAGATGTCGCAGTCTGATGAACCAAACATCGACGACATACCAGTTGGGCTCCTCTTGATCAGTGCCAATTCAACAGATGCCACATTCTTCTGCCCAGAGAGGATTGCAGTCGTGCTTGAGGGTAACATGGTTATTGATCTCCCCACAATCGCTGACGCATTTGTCATGCTTTTTGCACTGATTTATGCGCTGCATCTAAGTTACCCAAAAGCCTTGGCCAATACATTTGACTTTACCCAGAAAGTCTTGATGGGCCTGGACTCCCTGGAGGATGGGAAGCTGAAGCCTAGGGTGTTGAGCCTTAAAAATGCCATTTTGGCAGTGGAGTAATTTCAAGTGTATGGACAAACAAAAACAAGGTTGCTCCTTTACTTGATACACTTGCACAGGATGCACTTGATAGACTTTTTTTTTCTTTTTTCAAAAACCTCTTAGAGATATGTTTCGACAGTATTCTCAGTGAATTTTGAATGTGTTACTGTTCAAAAGTGATTTTTGATGTAGTGTTTGTACTGTATGGATGTGTATAACAGAAATGGCTACAGCAGTACAAATATCTTTTTTTGGAAAACAGTTTATGTTTTGGAGTAATGTAAAACAAGTAGCTTCTTAGTAGTGCGTTCATTTTTGCTATACTGTTTGTACTGCTGTAGCCATTTCTGTGATATCGTTAATGTATGGGTGATGATCAATGAACAGAACTGTTTATGATAATATTGGATTTTAAAGGGATAGTTCAGGTTTTTTTACAGGAAGTTGTATGACATCCTCACCATCAGTGTCGTGCATCAACAGTGACTTTTCCCCCACTGCGTCCTGTGAGCAGAGTTCTGGCCCGGTTTTGGTGTTGAAGTAGGGATGATTTTTCTTTTTCTCCCCCCAGAAAAATTGTGTATTCACATATCACATATGTGTTTGTCCACTCATAAATGTGGTGGTTCTTTCCTCCGGCCATTTCCTTAGGCCTTTGCACTGTTTTATAAGTACTACCAGTACTGTATTTTTGATGTTAATGTTGGAGTGTTTGTACTGTATGGAAGTGAATAGGGTTGGAGATATCCTATATATGGTGACAGTTAACGATCAGATATATTGCCATGTTCATAAGCATCTAATTCCTTTTATTTTTATATACATAATGGTTATGGCAATATTGGATTACTATAATTTTGGCATCAGTGTGATGAAATGCCTTGACTTGTCGGGTATTTAAAACCACAAGATTTTTGTTTAAAAATGTTCACGATGTATATCAGTATCATGATAAAACTTACCTGTACCATGAAAGGAGTTCATTGTCCACTTCTAGAAGTGATAATCCTCTTGCCATTTTCCAAAGGTACTTGCACTGTCACTTTGCTGTTACTTGCTGTTACTTAATAAAAGACTAACTTGTATTTAAATTATGTAAGTCTGTTTTTAATGTTTACTCAAAGTATGTTTGTATTTTGTAGTCAAAGCTACTTAATACAATTTATTGTATTATTAAATATCACGTTCATGGAATTTTAAGTTACAACTAAGTGAAATATTTAAGTATATTGAACTTAAATAAGTTAAGTTAATTTAAAGTAAACATTGTCTTGCTAAGAAATTAAATGTTTTCTGTTAAACGTAACAAATATGTTTTAGTTAGTTCTACTTAATTTTAATTAGTACTCTGAAAACAAAAATACTGAGTAGAAATAACTAAATTAAGAAGAGTTTCTTAACTTGAAAAATTGAGTAAGTGTCACTTAAAATGTTTTATGTAATCAGTTACAACAATTTTTTTGAGTTGAATTAACTTATCGGGTTTTACAGTGCACGTTGGGACTCATTTTATTTTTCTACAAAAATCATTTGCCATGACGGGAATCGAACCCGGGCCGCCCTGCGTGACAAGGCAGATTCCTATCCGCTAGACCATTTGGGAAGACTTGATATGTACACCCTAAGATATCTAAGTGTCATTTCGATGAGGTCTGTAGCAGAGGCCATAGAGCACAGCAAACAAATAATCATGTGTTTAAATATCCTTGTCATTTTGAAAAATTACCATTGTCACCTGCACAGGAATGCCATGCGGCCAACATTGAAGAAATGTGCTTCTCAAATCTGTCATTAACACTGTTTTCCACACGCTTTTTTCATTGCATTGCCATATAATCAATTGGTCATTGATGCGTCACGAATAACGACAATGCGTCGAAAATTAAAGAAATGTAAACATGAATTATGTTATTACTGTCTAAGCATCGCAAAGCTGTATGCGTAAAGGCGTCTGACGTCACAGTGGCTTGCCTGAAACAAAGGAATTAGAGAAACATGTGCTTACAGGGGCGTCGAACCGCCTTCTCCCGCTGATGGAGCAAAGTTGCTGCAGTGACAAAGACAAGCTCCGCGCTCATGGGCAATTTATATGAGGCAACTGTGCTGCGAGTATCTAAGTAGTCGTCGTGCATGGATAAAATGCAATGTTTCAAACAGATCTGATGAATTCACCTACTTTGAAAAAGTGTGCGTTAGGGAGTTCTTTTGACACAAAGCGAAAATCTACAGTCAAGCGTCAATCAGCAGACAGCCGTGTGTTCTTTAGTCATGAGCCTGTTGTCAAAACGGCAGAAAAAAATGGTCACAAACGAAATATTGTTTCTACACTTAAAATGAACAAAGAAAAAATGAGCTAGCCTGATATAAGTCATGTTCATGACGATGCAAATGTAACGAGATTTCGAACTGTTCTGTTGCACACGTTGGGACTCATTTTATTTTTCTACAAAAATCATTTGCCATGACGGGAATCGAACCCGGGCCGCCCTGCGTGACAAGGCAGATTCCTATCCGCTAGACCATTTGGGAAGACTTGATATGTACACCCTAAGATATCTAAGTGTCATTTCGATGAGGTCTGTAGCAGAGGCCATAGAGCACAGCAAACAAATAATCATGTGTTTAAATATCCTTGTCGTTTTGAAAAATTACCATTGTCACCTGCACAGGAATGCCATGCGGCCAACATTGAAGAAATGTGCTTCTCAAATCTGTCATTAACACTGTTTTCCACACGCTTTTTTCATTGCATTGCCATATAATCAATTGGTCATTGATGCGTCACGAATAACGACAATGCGTCGAAAATTAAAGAAATGTAAACATGAATTATGTTATTACTGTCTAAGCATCGCAAAGCTGTATGCGCAAAGGCGTCTGACGTCACAGTGGCTTGCCTGAAACAAAGGAATTAGAGAAACATGTGCTTACAGGGGCGTCGAACCGGCTTGTCTCCCTGATGGAGCAAAGTTGCTACAGTGACAAAGACAAGCTCCGCGCTCATGGGCAATTTATATGGGGCAACTGTGCTGCGAGTATCTAAGCAGTCGTCGTGCATGGATAAAATGCAATGTTTCAAACAGATCTGATGAATTCACCTACTTTGAAAAAGTGTGCGTTAAGGGAGTCCTTTTGACACAAAGCGAAAATCTACAGTCAAGCGTCAATCAGCAGACAGCCGTGTGTACTTTAGTCATGAGCCTGTTGTCAAAACGGCAGAAAAAAATGGTCACAAACGAAATATTGTTTCTACACTTAAAATGAACAAAGAAAAAATGAGCTAGCCTGATATAAGTCATGTTCATGACGATGCAAATGTAACGAGATTTCGAACTGTTCTGTTGCACACGTTGGGACTCATTTTATTTTTCTACAAAAATCATTTGCCATGACGGGAATCGAACCCGGGCCGCCCTGCGTGACAAGGCAGATTCCTATCCGCTAGACCATTTGGGAAGACTTGATATGTACACCCTAAGATATCTAAGTGTCATTTCGATGAGGTCTGTAGCAGAGGCCATAGAGCACAGCAAACAAATAATCATGTGTTTAAATATCCTTGTCGTTTTGAAAAATTACCATTGTCACCTGCACAGGAATGCCATGCGGCCAACATTGAAGAAATGTGCTTCTCAAATCTGTCATTAACAGTGTTTTCCACACGCTTTTTTCATTGCATTGCCATATAATCAATTGGTCATTGATGCGTCACGAATAACGACAATGCGTCGAAATTAAAGAAATGTAAACATGAATTATGTTATTACTGTCTAAGCATCGCAAAGCTGTATGCGCAAAGGCGTCTGACGTCACAGTGGCTTGCCTGAAACAAAGGAATTAGAGAAACATGTGCTTACAGGGGCGTCGAACCGGCTTGTCTCCCTGATGGAGCAAAGTTGCTGCAGTGACAAAGACAAGCTCCGCCCTCATGGGCAATTTATATGGGGCAACTGTGCTGCGAGTATCTAAGCAGTCGTCGTGCATGGATAAAATGCAATGTTTCAAACAGATCTGATGAATTCACCTACTTTGAAAAAGTGTGCGTTAGGAAGTTCTTTTGACACAAAGCGAAAATCTACAGTCAAGCGTCAATCAGCAGACAGCCGTGTGTTCTTTAGTCATGAGCCTGTTGTCAAAACGGCAGAAAAAAATGTTCACAAACGAAATATTGTTTCTACACTTAAAATGAACAAAGAAAAAATGAGCTAGCCTGATATAAGTCATGTTCATGACGATGCAAATGTAACGAGATTTCGAACTGTTCTGTTGCACACGTTGGGACTCATTTTATTTTTCGACAAAAAACATTTGCCATAACGGGAATCGAACCCGGGCCGCCCTGCGTTACAAGGTAGATGCCTATCCGCTAGACCATTTGGGAAGACTTGATATGTACACCCTAAGATATCTAAGTGTCATTTCGATGAGGTCTGTAGCAGAGGCCATAGAGCACAGCAAACAAATAATCATGTGTTTAAATATCCTTGTCGTTTTGAAAAATTACCATTGTCACCTGCACAGGAATGCCATGCGGCCAACATTGAAGAAATGTGCTTCTCAAATCTGTCATTAACACTGTTTTCCACACGCTTTTTTCATTGCATTGCCATATAATCAATTGGTCATTGATGCGTCACAAATAACGACAATGCGTCGAAAATTAAAGAAATGTAAACATGAATTATGTTATTACTGTCTAAGCATCGCAAAGCTGTATGCGTAAAGGCGTCTGACGTCACAGTGGCTTGCCTGAAACAAAGGAATCAGAGAAACATGTGCTTACAGGGGCGTCGAAGCGCCTTCTCCCGCTGATGGAGCAAAGTTGCTACAGTGACAAAGACAAGCTCCGCGCTCATGGGCAATGTATATGGGGCAACTGTGCTGCGAGTATCTAAGCAGTCGTCGTGCATGGATAAAATGCAATGTTTCAAACAGATATGATGAATTCACCTACTTTGAAAAAGTGTGCGTTAGGAAGTTCTTTTGACACAAAGCGAAAATCTACAGTCAAGCGTCGATCAGCAGACAGCCGTGTGTTCTTTAGTCATGAGCCTGTTGTCAAAACGGCAGAAAAAAATGGTCACAAACGAAATATTGTTTCTACACTTAAAATGAACAAAGAAAAAATTAGCTAGCCTGATATAAGTCATGTTCATGACGATGCAAATGTAACGAGATTTCGAACTGTTCTGTTGCACACGTTGGGACTCATTTTATTTTTCTACAAAAAACATTTGCCATGACGGGAATCGAACCCAGGCCGCCCTGCGTTACAAGGTAGATGCCTATCCGCTAGACCATTTGGGAAAACTTGATATGTACACCCTAAGATATCTAAGTGTCATTTCGATGAGGTCTGTAGCAGAGGCCATAGAGCACAGCAAACAAATAATCATGTGTTTAAATATCCTTGTCGTTTTGAAAAATTACCATTGTCACCTGCACAGGAATGCCATGCGGCCAACATTGATGAAATGTGCTTCTCAAATCTGTCATTAACACTGTTTTCCACAAGCTTTTTTCATTGCATTGCCATAAAATCAATTGGTCATTGATGCGTCACGAATAACGACAATGCGTCGAAAATTAAAGAAATGTAAACATGAATTATGTTATTACTGTCTAAGCATCGCAAAGCTGTATGCGTAAAGGCGTCTGACGTCACAGTGGCTTGCCTGAAACAAAGGAATTAGAGAAACATGTGCTTACAGGGGCGTCGAACCGCCTTCTCCCGCTGATGGAGCAAAGTTGCTACAGTGACAAAGACAAGCTCCGCGCTCATAGGCAATTTATATGAGGCAACTGTGCTGCGAGTATCTAAGTAGTCGTCGTGCATGGATAAAATGCAATGTTTCAAACAGATCTGATGAATTCACCTACTTTGAAAAAGTGTGCGTTAGGAAGTTCTTTTGACACAAAGCGAAAATCTACAGTCAAGCGTCAATCAGCAGACAGCCGTGTGTTCTTTAGTAATGAGCCTGTTGTCAAAACGGCAGAAAAAAATGGTCACAAACGAAATATTGTTTCTACACTTAAAATGAACAAAGAAAAAATGAGCTAGCCTGATGTAAGTCATGTTCATGACGATGCAAATGTAACGAGATTTCGAACTGTTCTGTTGCACACGTTGGGACTCATTTTATTTTTCTACAAAAAACATTTGCCATGACGGGAATCGAACCCGGGCCGCCCTGCGTTACAAGGTAGATGCCTATCCGCTAGACCATTTGGGAAAACTTGATATGTACACCCTAAGATATCTAAGTGTCATTTCGATGAGGTCTGTAGCAGACGCCATAGAGCAAAGCAAACAAATAATCATGTGTTTAAATATCCTTGTCGTTTTGAAAAATTACCATTGTCACCTGCACAGGAATGCCATGCGGCCAACATTGAAGAAATGTGCTTCTCAAATCTGTCATTAACACTGTTTTCCACACGCTTTTTTCATTGCATTGCCATATAATCAATTGGTCATTGATGCGTCACGAATAACGACAATGCGTCGAAAATTAAAGAAATGTAAACATGAATTATGTTATTACTGTCTAAGCATCGCAAAGCTGTATGCGTAAAGGCGTCTGACGTCACAGTGGCTTGCCTGAAACAAAGGAATCAGAGAAACATGTGCTTACAGGGGCGTCGAAGCGCCTTCTCCCGCTGATGGAGCAAAGTTGCTACAGTGACAAAGACAAGCTCCGCGCTCATGGGTAATGTATATGGGGCAACTGTGCTGCGAGTATCTAAGCAGTCGTCGTGCATGGATAAAATGCAATGTTTCAAACAGATCTGATGAATTCACCTACTTTGAAAAAGTGTGCGTTAGGAAGTTCTTTTGACACAAAGCGAAAATCTACAGTCAAGCGTCAATCAGCAGACAGCCGTGTGTTCTTTAGTCATGAGCCTGTTGTCAAAACGGCAGAAAAAAATGGTCACAAACGAAATATTGTTTCTACACTTAAAATGAACAAAGAAAAAATGAGCTAGCCTGATATAAGTCATGTTCATGACGATGCAAATGTAACGAGATTTCGAACTGTTCTGTTGCACACGTTGGGACTCATTTTATTTTTCTACAAAAAACATTTGCCATGACGGGAATCGAACCCGGGCCGCCCTGCGTTACAAGGTAGATGCCTATCCGCTAGACCATTTGGGAAAACTTGATATGTACACCCTAAGATATCTAAGTGTCATTTCGATGAGGTCTGTAGCAGAGGCCATAGAGCACAGCAAACAAATAATCATGTGTTTAAATATCCTTGTCGTTTTGAAAAATTACCATTGTCACCTGCACAGGAATGCCATGCGGCCAACATTGAAGAAATGTGCTTCTCAAATCTGTCATTAACACTGTTTTCCACACGCTTTTTTCATTGCATTGCCATATAATCAATTGGTCATTGATGCGTCACGAATAACGACAATGCGTCGAAAATTAAAGAAATGTAAACATGAATTATGTTATTACTGTCTAAGCATCGCAAAGCTGTATGCGTAAAGGCGTCTGACGTCACAGTGGCTTGCCTGAAACAAAGGAATCAGAGAAACATGTGCTTACAGGGGCGTCGAAGCGCCTTCTCCCGCTGATGGAGCAAAGTTGCTACAGTAACAAAGACAAGCTCCGCGCTCATGGGCAATGTATATGGGGCAACTGTGCTGCGAGTATCTAAGCAGTCGTCGTGCATGGATAAAATGCAATGTTTCAAACAGATCTGATGAATTCACCTACTTTGAAAAAGTGTGCGTTAGGAAGTTCTTTTGACACAAAGCGAAAATCTACAGTCAAGCGTCAATCAGCAGACAGCCGTGTGTTCTTTAGTCATGAGCCTGTTGTCAAAACGGCAGAAAAAAATGGTCACAAACGAAATATTGTTTCTACACTTAAAATGAACAAAGAAAAAATGAGCTAGCCTGATATAAGTCATGTTCATGACGATGCAAATGTAACGAGATTTCGAACTGTTCTGTTGCACACGTTGGGACTCATTTTATTTTTCTACAAAAAACATTTGCCATGACGGGAATCGAACCCGGGCCGCCCTGCGTTACAAGGTAGATGCCTATCCGCTAGACCATTTGGGAAAACTTGATATGTACACCCTAAGATATCTAAGTGTCATTTCGATGAGGTCTGTAGCAGAGGCCATAGAGCACAGCAAACAAATAATCATGTGTTTAAATATCCTTGTCGTTTTGAAAAATTACCATTGTCACCTGCACAGGAATGCCATGCGGCCAACATTGATGAAATGTGCTTCTCAAATCTGTCATTAACACTGTTTTCCACACGCTTTTTTCATTGCATTGCCATAAAATCAATTGGTCATTGATGCGTCACGAATAACGACAATGCGTCGAAAATTAAAGAAATGTAAACATGAATTATGTTATTACTGTCTAAGCATCGCAAAGCTGTATGCGTAAAGGCGTCTGACGTCACAGTGGCTTGCCTGAAACAAAGGAATTAGAGAAACATGTGCTTACAGGGGCGTCGAACCGCCTTCTCCCGCTGATGGAGCAAAGTTGCTACAGTGACAAAGACAAGCTCCGCGCTCATGGGCAATTTATATGAGGCAACTGTGCTGCGAGTATCTAAGTAGTCGTCGTGCATGGATAAAATGCAATGTTTCAAACAGATCTGATGAATTCACCTACTTTGAAAAAGTGTGCGTTAGGAAGTTCTTTTGACACAAAGCGAAAATCTACAGTCAAGCGTCAATCAGCAGACAGCCGTGTGTTCTTTAGTCATGAGCCTGTTGTCAAAACGGCAGAAAAAAATGGTCACAAACGAAATATTGTTTCTACACTTAAAATGAACAAAGAAAAAATGAGCTAGCCTGATATAAGTCATGTTCATGACGATGCAAATGTAACGAGATTTCGAACTGTTCTGTTGCACACGTTGGGACTCATTTTATTTTTCTACAAAAAACATTTGCCATGACGGGAATCGAACCCGGGCCGCCCTGCGTTACAAGGTAGATGCCTATCCGCTAGACCATTTGGGAAAACTTGATATGTACACCCTAAGATATCTAAGTGTCATTTCGATGAGGTCTGTAGCAGAGGCCATAGAGCACAGCAAACAAATAATCATGTGTTTAAATATCCTTGTCGTTTTGAAAAATTACCATTGTCACCTGCACAGGAATGCCATGCGGCCAACATTGATGAAATGTGCTTCTCAAATCTGTCATTAACACTGTTTTCCACACGCTTTTTTCATTGCATTGCCATAAAATCAATTGGTCATTGATGCGTCACGAATAACGACAATGCGTCGAAAATTAAAGAAATGTAAACATGAATTATGTTATTACTGTCTAAGCATCGCAAAGCTGTATGCGTAAAGGCGTCTGACGTCACAGTGGCTTGCCTGAAACAAAGGAATTAGAGAAACATGTGCTTACAGGGGCGTCGAACCGCCTTCTCCCGCTGATGGAGCAAAGTTGCTACAGTGACAAAGACAAGCTCCGCGCTCATGGGCAATTTATATGAGGCAACTGTGCTGCGAGTATCTAAGTAGTCGTCGTGCATGGATAAAATGCAATGTTTCAAACAGATCTGATGAATTCACCTACTTTGAAAAAGTGTGCGTTAGGAAGTTCTTTTGACACAAAGCGAAAATCTACAGTCAAGCGTCAATCAGCAGACAGCCGTGTGTTCTTTAGTCATGAGCCTGTTGTCAAAACGGCAGAAAAAAATGGTCACAAACGAAATATTGTTTCTACACTTAAAATGAACAAAGAAAAAATGAGCTAGCCTGATATAAGTCATGTTCATGACGATGCAAATGTAACGAGATTTCGAACTGTTCTGTTGCACACGTTGGGACTCATTTTATTTTTCTACAAAAAACATTTGCCATGACGGGAATCGAACCCGGGCCGCCCTGCGTTACAAGGTAGATGCCTATCCGCTAGACCATTTGGGAAAACTTGATATGTACACCCTAAGATATCTAAGTGTCATTTCGATGAGGTCTGTAGCAGAGGCCATAGAGCACAGCAAACAAATAATCATGTGTTTAAATATCCTTGTCGTTTTGAAAAATTACCATTGTCACCTGCACAGGAATGCCATGCGGCCAACATTGAAGAAATGTGCTTCTCAAATCTGTCATTAACACTGTTTTCCACACGCTTTTTTCATTGCATTGCCATATAATCAATTGGTCATTGATGCGTCACGAATAACGACAATGCGTCGAAAATTAAAGAAATGTAAACATGAATTATGTTATTACTGTCTAAGCATCGCAAAGCTGTATGCGTAAAGGCGTCTGACGTCACAGTGGCTTGCCTGAAACAAAGGAATCAGAGAAACATGTGCTTACAGGGGCGTCGAAGCGCCTTCTCCCGCTGATGGAGCAAAGTTGCTACAGTAACAAAGACAAGCTCCGCGCTCATGGGCAATGTATATGGGGCAACTGTGCTGCGAGTATCTAAGCAGTCGTCGTGCATGGATAAAATGCAATGTTTCAAACAGATCTGATGAATTCACCTACTTTGAAAAAGTGTGCGTTAGGAAGTTCTTTTGACACAAAGCGAAAATCTACAGTCAAGCGTCAATCAGCAGACAGCCGTGTGTTCTTTAGTCATGAGCCTGTTGTCAAAACGGCAGAAAAAAATGGTCACAAACGAAATATTGTTTCTACACTTAAAATGAACAAAGAAAAAATGAGCTAGCCTGATATAAGTCATGTTCATGACGATGCAAATGTAACGAGATTTCGAACTGTTCTGTTGCACACGTTGGGACTCATTTTATTTTTCTACAAAAAACATTTGCCATGACGGGAATCGAACCCGGGCCGCCCTGCGTTACAAGGTAGATGCCTATCCGCTAGACCATTTGGGAAAACTTGATATGTACACCCTAAGATATCTAAGTGTGATTTCGATGAGGTCTGTAGCAGAGGCCATAGAGCACAGCAAACAAATAATCATGTGTTTACATATCCTTGTCGTTTTGAAAAATTACCATTGTCACCTGCACAGGAATGCCATGCGGCCAACATTGAAGAAATGTGCTTCTCAAATCTGTCATTAACACTGTTTTCCACACGCTTTTTTCATTGCATTGCCATATAATCAATTGGTCATTGATGCGTCACGAATAACGACAATGCGTCGAAAATTAAAGAAATGTAAACATGAATTATGTTATTACTGTCTAAGCATCGCAAAGCTGTATGCGTAAAGGCGTCTGACGTCACAGTGGCTTGCCTGAAACAAAGGAATTAGAGAAACATGTGCTTACAGGGGCGTCGAACCGCCTTCTCCCGCTGATGGAGCAAAGTTGCTACAGTGACAAAGACAAGCTCCGCGCTCATGGGCAATTTATATGAGGCAACTGTGCTGCGAGTATCTAAGTAGTCGTCGTGCATGGATAAAATGCAATGTTTCAAACAGATCTGATGAATTCACCTACTTTGAAAAAGTGTGCGTTAGGGAGTTCTTTTGACACAAAGCGAAAATCTACAGTCAAGCGTCAATCAGCAGACAGCCGTGTGTTCTTTAGTAATGAGCCTGTTGTCAAAACGGCAGAAAAAAATGTTCACAAACGAAATATTGTTTCTACACTTAAAATGAACAAAGAAAAAATTGGCTAGCCTGATATAAGTCATGTTCATGACGATGCAAATGTAACGAGATTTCGAACTGTTCTGTTGCACACGTTGGGACTCATTTTATTTTTCTACAAAAAACATTTGCCATGACGGGAATCGAACCCGGGCCGCCCTGCGTTACAAGGTAGATGCCTATCCGCTAAACCATTTGGGAAGACTTGATATGTACACCCTAAGATATCTAAGTGTCATTTCGATGAGGTCTGTAGCAGAGGCCATAGAGCACAGCAAACAAATAATCATGTGTTTAAATATCCTTGTCGTTTTGAAAAATTACCATTGTCACCTGCACAGGAATGCCATGCGGCCAACATTGAAGAAATGTGCTTCTCAAATCTGTCATTAACACTGTTTTCCACACGCTTTTTTCATTGCATTGCCATATAATCAATTGGTCATTGATGCGTCACGAATAACGACAATGCGTCGAAAATTAAAGAAATGTAAACATGAATTATGTTATTACTGTCTAAGCATCGCAAAGCTGTATGCGTAAAGGCGTCTGACGTCACAGTGGCTTGCCTGAAACAAAGGAATCAGAGAAACATGTGCTTACAGGGGCGTCGAAGCGCCTTCTCCCGCTGATGGAGCAAAGTTGCTACAGTGACAAAGACAAGCTCCGCGCTCATGGACAATGTATATGGGGCAACTGTGCTGCGAGTATCTAAGCAGTCGTCGTGCATGGATAAAATGCAATGTTTCAAACAGATCTGATGAATTCACCTACTTTGAAAAAGTGTGCGTTAGGAAGTTCTTTTGACACAAAGCGAAAATCTACAGTCAAGCGTCAATCAGCAGACAGCCGTGTGTTCTTTAGTCATGAGCCTGTTGTCAAAACGGCAGAAAAAAATGTTCACAAACGAAATATTGTTTCTACACTTAAAATGAACAAAGAAAAAATGAGCTAGCCTGATATAAGTCATGTTCATGACGATGCAAATGTAACGAGATTTCGAACTGTTCTGTTGCACACGTTGGGACTCATTTTATTTTTCTACAAAAATCCTTTGCCATGACGGGAATCGAACCCGGGCCACCCTGCGTTACAAGGTAGATGCCTATCCGCTAGACCATTTAGGAAAACTTGATATGTACACCCTAAGATATCTAAGTGTCATTTCGATGAGGTCTGTAGCAGAGGCCATAGAGCACAGCAAACAAATAATCATGTGTTTAAATATCCTTGTCGTTTTGAAAAATTACCATTGTCACCTGCACAGGAATGCCATGCGGCCAACATTGATGAAATGTGCTTCTCAAATCTGTCATTAACACTGTTTTCCACACGCTTTTTTCATTGCATTGCCATAAAATCAATTGGTCATTGATGCGTCACGAATAACGACAATGCGTCGAAAATTAAAGAAATGTAAACATGAATTATGTTATTACTGTCTAAGCATCGCAAAGCTGTATGCGTAAAGGCGTCTGACGTCACAGTGGCTTGCCTGAAACAAAGGAATTAGAGAAACATGTGCTTACAGGGGCGTCGAACCGCCTTCTCCCGCTGATGGAGCAAAGTTGCTACAGTAACAAAGACAAGCTCCGCGCTCATGGGCAATGTATATGGGGCAACTGTGCTGCGAGTATCTAAGCAGTCGTCGTGCATGGATAAAATGCAATGTTTCAAACAGATCTGATGAATTCACCTACTTTGAAAAAGTGTGCGTTAGGGAGTTCTTTTGACACAAAGCGAAAATCTACAGTCAAGCGTCAATCAGCAGACAGCCGTGTGTTCTTTAGTAATGAGCCTGTTGTCAAAACGGCAGAAAAAAATGTTCACAAACGAAATATTGTTTCTACACTTAAAATGAACAAAGAAAAAATGAGCTAGCCTGATATAAGTCATGTTCATGACGATGCAAATGTAACGAGATTTCGAACTGTTCTGTTGCACACGTTGGGACTCATTTTATTTTTCTACAAAAATCATTTGCCATGACGGGAATCGAACCCGGGCCGCCCTGCGTGACAAGGCAGATTCCTATCCGCTAGACCATTTGGGAAGACTTGATATGTACACCCTAAGATATCTAAGTGTCATTTCGATGAGGTCTGTAGCAGAGGCCATAGAGCACAGCAAACAAATAATCATGTGTTTAAATATCCTTGTCGATTTGAAAAATTACCATTGTCACCTGCACAGGAATGCCATGCGGCCAACATTGAAGAAATGTGCTTCTCAAATCTGTCATTAACACTGTTTTCCACACGCTTTTTTCATTGCATTGCCATATAATCAATTGGTCATTGATGCGTCACGAATAACGACAATGCGTCGAAAATTAAAGAAATGTAAACATGAATTATGTTATTACTGTCTAAGCATCGCAAAGCTGTATGCGTAAAGGCGTCTGACGTCACAGTGGCTTGCCTGAAACAAAGGAATTAGAGAAACATGTGCGTCGAACCGCCTTCTCCCGCTGATGGAGCAAAGTTGCTACAGTGACAAAGACAAGCTCCGCGCTCATGAGCAGTTTATATGAGGCAACTGTGCTGCGAGTATCTAAGTAGTCGTCGTGCATGGATAAAATGCAATGTTTCAAACAGATCTGATGAATTCACCTACTTTGAAAAAGTGTGCGTTAGGAAGTTCTTTTGACACAAAGCGAAAATCTACAGTCAAGCGTCAATCAGCAGACAGCCGTGTGTTCTTTAGTCATGAGCCTGTTGTCAAAACGGCAGAAAAAAATGTTCACAAACGAAATATTGTTTCTACACTTAAAATGAACAAAGAAAAAATTAGCTAGCCTGATATAAGTCATGTTCATGACGATGCAAATGTAACGAGATTTCGAACTGTTCTGTTGCACACGTTGGGACTCATTTTATTTTTCTACAAAAATCCTTTGCCATGACGGGAATCGAACCCGGGCCGCCCTGCGTTACAAGGCAGATTCCTATCCGCTAGACCATTTGGGAAGACTTGATATGTACACCCTAAGATATCTAAATGTCATTTCGATGAGGTCTGTAGCAGAGGCCATAGAGCACAGCAAACAAATAATCATGTGTTTAAATATCCTTGTCGTTTTGAAAAATTACCATTGTCACCTGCACAGGAATGCCATGCGGCCAACATTGAAGAAATGTGCTTCTCAAATCTGTCATTAACACTGTTTTCCACACGTTTTTTCATTGCATTGCCATATAATCAATTGGTCATTGATGCGTCACGAATAACGACAATGCGTCGAAAATTAAAGAAATGTAAACATGAATTATGTTATTACTGTCTAAGCATCGCAAAGCTGTATGCGTAAAGGCGTCTGACGTCACAGTGGCTTGCCTGAAACAAAGGAATCAGAGAAACATGTGCTTACAGGGGCGTCGAAGCGCCTTCTCCCGCTGATGGAGCAAAGTTGCTACAGTAACAAAGACAAGCTCCGCGCTCATGGGCAATGTATATGGGGCAACTGTGCTGCGAGTATCTAAGCAGTCGTCGTGCATGGATAAAATGCAATGTTTCAAACAGATCTGATGAATTCACCTACTTTGAAAAAGTGTGCGTTAGGAAGTTCTTTTGACACAAAGCGAAAATCTACAGTCAAGCGTCAATCAGCAGACAGCCGTGTGTTCTTTAGTCATGAGCCTGTTGTCAAAACGGCAGAAAAAAATGGTCACAAACGAAATATTGTTTCTACACTTAAAATGAACAAAGAAAAAATGAGCTAGCCTGATATAAGTCATGTTCATGACGATGCAAATGTAACGAGATTTCGAACTGTTCTGTTGCACACGTTGGGACTCATTTTATTTTTCTACAAAAAACATTTGCCATGACGGGAATCGAACCCGGGCCGCCCTGCGTTACAAGGTAGATGCCTATCCGCTAGACCATTTGGGAAAACTTGATATGTACACCCTAAGATATCTAAGTGTGATTTCGATGAGGTCTGTAGCAGAGGCCATAGAGCACAGCAAACAAATAATCATGTGTTTAAATATCCTTGTCGTTTTGAAAAATTACCATTGTCACCTGCACAGGAATGCCATGCGGCCAACATTGAAGAAATGTGCTTCTCAAATCTGTCATTAACACTGTTTTCCACACGCTTTTTTCATTGCATTGCCATATAATCAATTGGTCATTGATGCGTAACGAATAACGACAATGCGTCGAAAATTAAAGAAATGTAAACATGAATTATGTTATTACTGTCTAAGCATCGCAAAGCTGTATGCGTAAAGGCGTCTGACGTCACAGTGGCTTGCCTGAAACAAAGGAATCAGAGAAACATGTGCTTACAGGGGCGTCGAAGCGCCTTCTCCCGCTGATGGCGCAAAGTTGCTACAGTGACAAAGACAAGCTCCGCGCTCATGGGCAATGTATATGGGGCAACTGTGCTGCGAGTATCTAAGCAGTCGTCGTGCATGGATAAAATGCAATGTTTCAAACAGATCTGATGAATTCACCTACTTTGAAAAAGTGTGCGTAAGGAAGTTCTTTTGACACAAAGCGAAAATCTATAGTCAAGCGTCAATCAGCAGAAAGCCGTGTGTTCTTTAGTCATGAGCCTGTTGTCAAAACGGCAGAAAAAAATGGTCACAAACGAAATATTGTTTCTACACTTAAAATGAACAAAGAAAAAATGAGCTAGCCTGATATAAGTCATGTTCATGACGATGCAAATGTAACGAGATTTCGAACTGTTTTGTTGCACACGTTGGGACTCATTTTATTTTTCTACAAAAAACATTTGCCATGACGGGAATCGAACCCGGGCCGCCCTGCGTTACAAGGTAGATGCCTATCCGCTAGACCATTTGGGAAAACTTGATATGTACACCCTAAGATATCTAAGTGTGATTTCGATGAGGTCTGTAGCAGAGGCCATAGAGCACAGCAAACAAATAATCATGTGTTTAAATATCCTTGTCGTTTTGAAAAATTACCATTGTCACCTGCACAGGAATGCCATGCGGCCAACATTGAAGAAATGTGCTTCTCAAATCTGTCATTAACACTGTTTTCCACACGCTTTTTTCATTGCATTGCCATATAATCAATTGGTCATTGATGCGTCACTAATAACGACAATGCGTCGAAAATTAAAGAAATGTAAACATGAATTATGTTATTACTGTCTAAGCATCGCAAAGCTGTATGCGTAAAGGCGTCTGACGTCACAGTGGCTTGCTTGAAACAAAGGAATCAGAGAAACATGTGCTTACAGGGGCGTCGAAGCGCCTTCTCCCGCTGATGGAGCAAAGTTGCTACAGTAACAAAGACAAGCTCCGCGCTCATGGGCAATGTATATGGGGCAACTGTGCTGCGAGTATCTAAGCAGTCGTCGTGCATGGATAAAATGCAATGTTTCAAACAGATCTGATGAATTCACCTACTTTGAAAAAGTGTGCGTTAGGAAGTTCTTTTGACACAAAGCGAAAATCTACAGTAAAGCGTCAATCAGCAGACAGCCGTGTGTTCTTTAGTCATGAGCCTGTTGTCAAAACGGCAGAAAAAAATGGTCACAAACGAAATATTGTTTCTACACTTAAAATGAACAAAGAAAAAATGAGCTAGCCTGATATAAGTCATGTTCATGACGATGCAAATGTAACGAGATTTCGAACTGTTCTGTTGCACACGTTGGGACTCATTTTATTTTTCTACAAAAAACATTTGCCATGACGGGAATCGAACCCGGGCCGCCCTGCGTTACAAGGTAGATGCCTATCCGCTAGACCATTTGGGAAAACTTGATATGTACACCCTAAGATATCTAAGTGTGATTTCGATGAGGTCTGTAGCAGAGGCCATAGAGCACAGCAAACAAATAATCATGTGTTTAAATATCCTTGTCGTTTTGAAAAATTACCATTGTCACCTGCACAGGAATGCCATGCGGCCAACATTGAAGAAATGTGCTTCTCAAATCTGTCATTAACACTGTTTTCCACACGCTTTTTTCATTGCATTGCCATATAATCAATTGGTCATTGATGCGTCACGAATAACGACAATGCGTCGAAAATTAAAGAAATGTAAACATGAATTATGTTATTACTGTCTAAGCATCGCAAAGCTGTATGCGTAAAGGCGTCTGACGTCACAGTGGCTTGCCTGAAACAAAGGAATCAGAGAAACATGTGCTTACAGGGGCATCGAAGCGCCTTCTCCCGCTGATGGAGCAAAGTTGCTACAGTGACAAAGACAAGCTCCGCGCTCATGGGCAATGTATATGGGGCAACTGTGCTGCGAGTATCTAAGCAGTCGTCGTGCATGGATAAAATGCAATGTTTCAAACAGATCTGATGAATTCAACTACTTTGAAAAAGTGTGCGTTAGGAAGTTCTTTTGACACAAAGCGAAAATCTACAGTCAAGCGTCAATCAGCAGACAGCCGTGTGTTCTTTAGTCATGAGCCTGTTGTCAAAACGGCAGAAAAAAATGGTCACAAACGAAATATTGTTTCTACACTTAAAATGAACAAAGAAAAAATGAGCTAGCCTGATATAAGTCATGTTCATGACGATGCAAATGTAACGAGATTTCGAACTGTTCTGTTGCACACGTTGGGACTCATTTTATTTTTCTACAAAAAACATTTGCCATGACGGGAATCGAACCCAGGCCACCCTGCGTTACAAGGTAGATGCCTATCCGCTAGACCATTTGGGAAAACTTGATATGTACACCCTAAGATATCTAAGTGTGATTTCGATGAGGTCTGTAGCAGAGGCCATAGAGCACAGCAAACAAATAATCATGTGTTTAAATATCCTTGTCGTTTTGAAAAATTACCATTGTCACCTGCACAGGAATGCCATGCGGCCAACATTGAAGAAATGTGCTTCTCAAATCTGTCATTAACACTGTTTTCCACACGCTTTTTTCATTGCATTGCCATATAATCAATTGGTCATTGATGCGTCACGAATAACGACAATGCGTCGAAAATTAAAGAAATGTAAACATGAATTATGTTATTACTGTCTAAGCATCGCAAAGCTGTATGCGTAAAGGCGTCTGACGTCACAGTGGCTTGCCTGAAACAAAGGAATTAGAGAAACATGTGCTTACAGGGGCGTCGAACCGCCTTCTCCCGCTGATGGAGCAAAGTTGCTACAGTGACAAAGACAAGCTCCGCGCTCATGGGCAATTTATATGAGGCAACTGTGCTGCGAGTATCTAAGTAGTCGTCGTGCATGGATAAAATGCAATGTTTCAAACAGATCTGATGAATTCACCTACTTTGAAAAAGTGTGCGTTAGGAAGTTCTTTTGACACAAAGCGAAAATCTACAGTCAAGCGTCAATCAGCAGACAGCCGTGTGTTCTTTAGTCATGAGCCTGTTGTCAAAACGGCAGAAAAAAATGGTCACAAACGAAATATTGTTTCTACACTCAAAATGAACAAAGAAAAAATTAGCTAGCCTGATATAAGTCATGTTCATGACGATGCAAATGTAACGAGATTTCGAACTGTTCTGTTGCACACGTTGGGACTCATTTTATTTTTCTACAAAAAACATTTGCCATGACGGGAATCGAACCCGGGCCGCCCTGCGTTACAAGGTAGATGCCTATCCGCTAGACCATTTGGGAAAACTTGATATGTACACCCTAAGATATCTAAGTGTCATTTCGATGAGGTCTGTAGCAGAGGCCATAGAGCACAGCAAACAAATAATCATGTGTTTAAATATCCTTGTCGTTTTGAAAAATTACCATTGTCACCTGCACAGGAATGCCATGCGGCCAACATTGAAGAAATGTGCTTCTCAAATCTGTCATTAACACTGTTTTCCACACGCTTTTTTCATTGCATTGCCATATAATCAATTGGTCATTGATGCGTCACGAATAACGACAATGCGTCGAAAATTAAAGAAATGTAAACATGAATTATGTTATTACTGTCTAAGCATCGCAAAGCTGTATGCGTAAAGGCGTCTGACGTCACAGTGGCTTGCCTGAAACAAAGGAATCAGAGAAACATGTGCTTACAGGGGCATCGAAGCGCCTTCTCCCGCTGATGGAGCAAAGTTGCTACAGTGACAAAGACAAGCTCCGCGCTCATGGGCAATGTATATGGGGCAACTGTGCTGCGAGTATCTAAGCAGTCGTCGTGCATGGATAAAATGCAATGTTTCAAACAGATCTGATGAATTCAACTACTTTGAAAAAGTGTGCGTTAGGAAGTTCTTTTGACACAAAGCGAAAATCTACAGTCAAGCGTCAATCAGCAGACAGCCGTGTGTTCTTTAGTCATGAGCCTGTTGTCAAAACGGCAGAAAAAAATGGTCACAAACGAAATATTGTTTCTACACTTAAAATGAACAAAGAAAAAATGAGCTAGCCTGATATAAGTCATGTTCATGACGATGCAAATGTAACGAGATTTCGAACTGTTCTGTTGCACACGTTGGGACTCATTTTATTTTTCTACAAAAAACATTTGCCATGACGGGAATCGAACCCAGGCCACCCTGCGTTACAAGGTAGATGCCTATCCGCTAGACCATTTGGGAAAACTTGATATGTACACCCTAAGATATCTAAGTGTGATTTCGATGAGGTCTGTAGCAGAGGCCATAGAGCACAGCAAACAAATAATCATGTGTTTAAATATCCTTGTCGTTTTGAAAAATTACCATTGTCACCTGCACAGGAATGCCATGCGGCCAACATTGAAGAAATGTGCTTCTCAAATCTGTCATTAACACTGTTTTCCACACGCTTTTTTCATTGCATTGCCATATAATCAATTGGTCATTGATGCGTCACGAATAACGACAATGCGTCGAAAATTAAAGAAATGTAAACATGAATTATGTTATTACTGTCTAAGCATCGCAAAGCTGTATGCGTAAAGGCGTCTGACGTCACAGTGGCTTGCCTGAAACAAAGGAATTAGAGAAACATGTGCTTACAGGGGCGTCGAACCGCCTTCTCCCGCTGATGGAGCAAAGTTGCTACAGTGACAAAGACAAGCTCCGCGCTCATGGGCAATTTATATGAGGCAACTGTGCTGCGAGTATCTAAGTAGTCGTCGTGCATGGATAAAATGCAATGTTTCAAACAGATCTGATGAATTCACCTACTTTGAAAAAGTGTGCGTTAGGAAGTTCTTTTGACACAAAGCGAAAATCTACAGTCAAGCGTCAATCAGCAGACAGCCGTGTGTTCTTTAGTCATGAGCCTGTTGTCAAAACGGCAGAAAAAAATGGTCACAAACGAAATATTGTTTCTACACTTAAAATGAACAAAGAAAAAATGAGCTAGCCTGATATAAGTCATGTTCATGACGATGCAAATGTAACGAGATTTCGAACTGTTTTGTTGCACACGTTGGGACTCATTTTATTTTTCTACAAAAAACATTTGCCATGACGGGAATCGAACCCGGGCCGCCCTGCGTTACAAGGTAGATGCCTATCCGCTAGACCATTTGGGAAAACTTGATATGTACACCCTAAGATATCTAAGTGTGATTTCGATGAGGTCTGTAGCAGAGGCCATAGAGCACAGCAAACAAATAATCATGTGTTTAAATATCCTTGTCGTTTTGAAAAATTACCATTGTCACCTGCACAGGAATGCCATGCGGCCAACATTGAAGAAATGTGCTTCTCAAATCTGTCATTAACACTGTTTTCCACACGCTTTTTTCATTGCATTGCCATATAATCAATTGGTCATTGATGCGTCACTAATAACGACAATGCGTCGAAAATTAAAGAAATGTAAACATGAATTATGTTATTACTGTCTAAGCATCGCAAAGCTGTATGCGTAAAGGCGTCTGACGTCACAGTGGCTTGCCTGAAACAAAGGAATCAGAGAAACATGTGCTTACAGGGGCGTCGAAGCGCCTTCTCCCGCTGATGGAGCAAAGTTGCTACAGTAACAAAGACAAGCTCCGCGCTCATGGGCAATGTATATGGGGCAACTGTGCTGCGAGTATCTAAGCAGTCGTCGTGCATGGATAAAATGCAATGTTTCAAACAGATCTGATGAATTCACCTACTTTGAAAAAGTGTGCGTTAGGAAGTTCTTTTGACACAAAGCGAAAATCTACAGTAAAGCGTCAATCAGCAGACAGCCGTGTGTTCTTTAGTCATGAGCCTGTTGTCAAAACGGCAGAAAAAAATGGTCACAAACGAAATATTGTTTCTACACTTAAAATGAACAAAGAAAAAATGAGCTAGCCTGATATAAGTCATGTTCATGACGATGCAAATGTAACGAGATTTCGAACTGTTCTGTTGCACACGTTGGGACTCATTTTATTTTTCTACAAAAAACATTTGCCATGACGGGAATCGAACCCGGGCCGCCCTGCGTTACAAGGTAGATGCCTATCCGCTAGACCATTTGGGAAAACTTGATATGTACACCCTAAGATATCTAAGTGTGATTTCGATGAGGTCTGTAGCAGAGGCCATAGAGCACAGCAAACAAATAATCATGTGTTTAAATATCCTTGTCGTTTTGAAAAATTACCATTGTCACCTGCACAGGAATGCCATGCGGCCAACATTGAAGAAATGTGCTTCTCAAATCTGTCATTAACACTGTTTTCCACACGCTTTTTTCATTGCATTGCCATATAATCAATTGGTCATTGATGCGTCACGAATAACGACAATGCGTCGAAAATTAAAGAAATGTAAACATGAATTATGTTATTACTGTCTAAGCATCGCAAAGCTGTATGCGTAAAGGCGTCTGACGTCACAGTGGCTTGCCTGAAACAAAGGAATCAGAGAAACATGTGCTTACAGGGGCATCGAAGCGCCTTCTCCCGCTGATGGAGCAAAGTTGCTACAGTGACAAAGACAAGCTCCGCGCTCATGGGCAATGTATATGGGGCAACTGTGCTGCGAGTATCTAAGCAGTCGTCGTGCATGGATAAAATGCAATGTTTCAAACAGATCTGATGAATTCAACTACTTTGAAAAAGTGTGCGTTAGGAAGTTCTTTTGACACAAAGCGAAAATCTACAGTCAAGCGTCAATCAGCAGACAGCCGTGTGTTCTTTAGTCATGAGCCTGTTGTCAAAACGGCAGAAAAAAATGGTCACAAACGAAATATTGTTTCTACACTTAAAATGAACAAAGAAAAAATGAGCTAGCCTGATATAAGTCATGTTCATGACGATGCAAATGTAACGAGATTTCGAACTGTTCTGTTGCACACGTTGGGACTCATTTTATTTTTCTACAAAAAACATTTGCCATGACGGGAATCGAACCCAGGCCACCCTGCGTTACAAGGTAGATGCCTATCCGCTAGACCATTTGGGAAAACTTGATATGTACACCCTAAGATATCTAAGTGTGATTTCGATGAGGTCTGTAGCAGAGGCCATAGAGCACAGCAAACAAATAATCATGTGTTTAAATATCCTTGTCGTTTTGAAAAATTACCATTGTCACCTGCACAGGAATGCCATGCGGCCAACATTGAAGAAATGTGCTTCTCAAATCTGTCATTAACACTGTTTTCCACACGCTTTTTTCATTGCATTGCCATATAATCAATTGGTCATTGATGCGTCACGAATAACGACAATGCGTCGAAAATTAAAGAAATGTAAACATGAATTATGTTATTACTGTCTAAGCATCGCAAAGCTGTATGCGTAAAGGCGTCTGACGTCACAGTGGCTTGCCTGAAACAAAGGAATTAGAGAAACATGTGCTTACAGGGGCGTCGAACCGCCTTCTCCCGCTGATGGAGCAAAGTTGCTACAGTGACAAAGACAAGCTCCGCGCTCATGGGCAATTTATATGAGGCAACTGTGCTGCGAGTATCTAAGTAGTCGTCGTGCATGGATAAAATGCAATGTTTCAAACAGATCTGATGAATTCACCTACTTTGAAAAAGTGTGCGTTAGGAAGTTCTTTTGACACAAAGCGAAAATCTACAGTCAAGCGTCAATCAGCAGACAGCCGTGTGTTCTTTAGTCATGAGCCTGTTGTCAAAACGGCAGAAAAAAATGGTCACAAACGAAATATTGTTTCTACACTCAAAATGAACAAAGAAAAAATTAGCTAGCCTGATATAAGTCATGTTCATGACGATGCAAATGTAACGAGATTTCGAACTGTTCTGTTGCACACGTTGGGACTCATTTTATTTTTCTACAAAAAACATTTGCCATGACGGGAATCGAACCCGGGCCGCCCTGCGTTACAAGGTAGATGCCTATCCGCTAGACCATTTGGGAAAACTTGATATGTACACCCTAAGATATCTAAGTGTGATTTCGATGAGGTCTGTAGCAGAGGCCATAGAGCACAGCAAACAAATAATCATGTGTTTAAATATCCTTGTCGTTTTGAAAAATTACCATTGTCACCTGCACAGGAATGCCATGCGGCCAACATTGAAGAAATGTGCTTCTCAAATCTGTCATTAACACTGTTTTCCACACGCTTTTTTCATTGCATTGCCATATAATCAATTGGTCATTGATGCGTCACGAATAACGACAATGCGTCGAAAATTAAAGAAATGTAAACATGAATTATGTTATTACTGTCTAAGCATCGCAAAGCTGTATGCGTAAAGGCGTCTGACGTCACAGTGGCTTGCCTGAAACAAAGGAATCAGAGAAACATGTGCTTACAGGGGCATCGAAGCGCCTTCTCCCGCTGATGGAGCAAAGTTGCTACAGTGACAAAGACAAGCTCCGCGCTCATGGGCAATGTATATGGGGCAACTGTGCTGCGAGTATCTAAGCAGTCGTCGTGCATGGATAAAATGCAATGTTTCAAACAGATCTGATGAATTCAACTACTTTGAAAAAGTGTGCGTTAGGAAGTTCTTTTGACACAAAGCGAAAATCTACAGTCAAGCGTCAATCAGCAGACAGCCGTGTGTTCTTTAGTCATGAGCCTGTTGTCAAAACGGCAGAAAAAAATGGTCACAAACGAAATATTGTTTCTACACTTAAAATGAACAAAGAAAAAATGAGCTAGCCTGATATAAGTCATGTTCATGACGATGCAAATGTAACGAGATTTCGAACTGTTCTGTTGCACACGTTGGGACTCATTTTATTTTTCTACAAAAAACATTTGCCATGACGGGAATCGAACCCAGGCCACCCTGCGTTACAAGGTAGATGCCTATCCGCTAGACCATTTGGGAAAACTTGATATGTACACCCTAAGATATCTAAGTGTGATTTCGATGAGGTCTGTAGCAGAGGCCATAGAGCACAGCAAACAAATAATCATGTGTTTAAATATCCTTGTCGTTTTGAAAAATTACCATTGTCACCTGCACAGGAATGCCATGCGGCCAACATTGAAGAAATGTGCTTCTCAAATCTGTCATTAACACTGTTTTCCACACGCTTTTTTCATTGCATTGCCATATAATCAATTGGTCATTGATGCGTCACGAATAACGACAATGCGTCGAAAATTAAAGAAATGTAAACATGAATTATGTTATTACTGTCTAAGCATCGCAAAGCTGTATGCGTAAAGGCGTCTGACGTCACAGTGGCTTGCCTGAAACAAAGGAATTAGAGAAACATGTGCTTACAGGGGCGTCGAACCGCCTTCTCCCGCTGATGGAGCAAAGTTGCTACAGTGACAAAGACAAGCTCCGCGCTCATGGGCAATTTATATGAGGCAACTGTGCTGCGAGTATCTAAGTAGTCGTCGTGCATGGATAAAATGCAATGTTTCAAACAGATCTGATGAATTCACCTACTTTGAAAAAGTGTGCGTTAGGAAGTTCTTTTGACACAAAGCGAAAATCTACAGTCAAGCGTCAATCAGCAGACAGCCGTGTGTTCTTTAGTCATGAGCCTGTTGTCAAAACGGCAGAAAAAAATGGTCACAAACGAAATATTGTTTCTACACTCAAAATGAACAAAGAAAAAATTAGCTAGCCTGATATAAGTCATGTTCATGACGATGCAAATGTAACGAGATTTCGAACTGTTCTGTTGCACACGTTGGGACTCATTTTATTTTTCTACAAAAAACATTTGCCATGACGGGAATCGAACCCGGGCCGCCCTGCGTTACAAGGTAGATGCCTATCCGCTAGACCATTTGGGAAAA
Organism: Argentina silus; assembly: GCF_951799395.1. Taxonomy (NCBI): domain Eukaryota; kingdom Metazoa; phylum Chordata; class Actinopteri; order Argentiniformes; family Argentinidae; genus Argentina; species Argentina silus. The sequence goes on along the minus strand of NW_028152597.1, from coordinate 36,458 downwards.
CTTGATATGTACACCCTAAGATATCTAAGTGTCATTTCGATGAGGTCTGTAGCAGAGGCCATAGAGCACAGCAAACAAATAATCATGTGTTTAAATATCCTTGTCGTTTTGAAAAATTACCATTGTCACCTGCACAGGAATGCCATGCGGCCAACATTGAAGAAATGTGCTTCTCAAATCTGTCATTAACACTGTTTTCCACACGCTTTTTTCATTGCATTGCCATATAATCAATTGGTCATTGATGCGTCACGAATAACGACAATGCGTCGAAAATTAAAGAAATGTAAACATGAATTATGTTATTACTGTCTAAGCATCGCAAAGCTGTATGCGTAAAGGCGTCTGACGTCACAGTGGCTTGCCTGAAACAAAGGAATCAGAGAAACATGTGCTTACAGGGGCATCGAAGCGCCTTCTCCCGCTGATGGAGCAAAGTTGCTACAGTGACAAAGACAAGCTCCGCGCTCATGGGCAATGTATATGGGGCAACTGTGCTGCGAGTATCTAAGCAGTCGTCGTGCATGGATAAAATGCAATGTTTCAAACAGATCTGATGAATTCAACTACTTTGAAAAAGTGTGCGTTAGGAAGTTCTTTTGACACAAAGCGAAAATCTACAGTCAAGCGTCAATCAGCAGACAGCCGTGTGTTCTTTAGTCATGAGCCTGTTGTCAAAACGGCAGAAAAAAATGGTCACAAACGAAATATTGTTTCTACACTTAAAATGAACAAAGAAAAAATGAGCTAGCCTGATATAAGTCATGTTCATGACGATGCAAATGTAACGAGATTTCGAACTGTTCTGTTGCACACGTTGGGACTCATTTTATTTTTCTACAAAAAACATTTGCCATGACGGGAATCGAACCCAGGCCACCCTGCGTTACAAGGTAGATGCCTATCCGCTAGACCATTTGGGAAAACTTGATATGTACACCCTAAGATATCTAAGTGTGATTTCGATGAGGTCTGTAGCAGAGGCCATAGAGCACAGCAAACAAATAATCATGTGTTTAAATATCCTTGTCGTTTTGAAAAATTACCATTGTCACCTGCACAGGAATGCCATGCGGCCAACATTGAAGAAATGTGCTTCTCAAATCTGTCATTAACACTGTTTTCCACACGCTTTTTTCATTGCATTGCCATATAATCAATTGGTCATTGATGCGTCACGAATAACGACAATGCGTCGAAAATTAAAGAAATGTAAACATGAATTATGTTATTACTGTCTAAGCATCGCAAAGCTGTATGCGTAAAGGCGTCTGACGTCACAGTGGCTTGCCTGAAACAAAGGAATTAGAGAAACATGTGCTTACAGGGGCGTCGAACCGCCTTCTCCCGCTGATGGAGCAAAGTTGCTACAGTGACAAAGACAAGCTCCGCGCTCATGGGCAATTTATATGAGGCAACTGTGCTGCGAGTATCTAAGTAGTCGTCGTGCATGGATAAAATGCAATGTTTCAAACAGATCTGATGAATTCACCTACTTTGAAAAAGTGTGCGTTAGGAAGTTCTTTTGACACAAAGCGAAAATCTACAGTCAAGCGTCAATCAGCAGACAGCCGTGTGTTCTTTAGTCATGAGCCTGTTGTCAAAACGGCAGAAAAAAATGGTCACAAACGAAATATTGTTTCTACACTCAAAATGAACAAAGAAAAAATGAGCTAGCCTGATATAAGTCATGTTCATGACGATGCAAATGTAACGAGATTTCGAACTGTTCTGTTGCACACGTTGGGACTCATTTTATTTTTCTACAAAAAACATTTGCCATGACGGGAATCGAACCCGGGCCGCCCTGCGTTACAAGGTAGATGCCTATCCGCTAGACCATTTGGGAAAACGTGATATGTACACCCTAAGATATCTAAGTGTCATTTCGATGAGGTCTGTAGCAGAGGCCATAGAGCACAGCAAACAAATAATCATGTGTTTAAATATCCTTGTCGTTTTGAAAAATTACCATTGTCACCTGCACAGGAATGCCATGCGGCCAACATTGAAGAAATGTGCTTCTCAAATCTGTCATTAACACTGTTTTCCACACGCTTTTTTCATTGCATTGCCATATAATCAATTGGTCATTGATGCGTCACGAATAACGACAATGCGTCGAAAATTAAAGAAATGTAAACATGAATTATGTTATTACTGTCTAAGCATCGCAAAGCTGTATGCGTAAAGGCGTCTGACGTCACAGTGGCTTGCCTGAAACAAAGGAATCAGAGAAACATGTGCTTACAGGGGCGTCGAAGCGCCTTCTCCCGCTGATGGAGCAAAGTTGCTACAGTGACAAAGACAAGCTCCGCGCTCATGGGCAATGTATATGGGGCAACTGTGCTGCGAGTATCTAAGCAGTCGTCGTGCATGGATAAAATGCAATGTTTCAAACAGATCTGATGAATTCACCTACTTTGAAAAAGTGTGCGTTAGGAAGTTCTTTTGACACAAAGCGAAAATCTACAGTCAAGCGTCAATCAGCAGACAGCCGTGTGTTCTATAGTAATGAGACTGTTGTCAAAACGGCAGAAAAAAATGTTCACAAACGAAATATTGTTTCTACACTTAAAATGAACAAAGAAAAAATTAGCTAGCCTGATATAAGTCATGTTCATGACGATGCAAATGTAACGAGATTTCGAAATGTTCTGTTGCACACGTTGGGACTCATTTTAATTTTCTACAAAAATCATTTGCCATGACGGGAATCGAACCCGGGCCGCCCTGCGTGACAAGGCAGATTCCTATCCGCTAGACCATTTGGGAAGACTTGATATGTACACCCTAAGATATCTAAGTGTCATTTCGATGAGGTCTGTAGCAGAGGCCATAGAGCACAGCAAACAAATAATCATGTGTTTAAATATCCTTGTCGTTTTGAAAAATTACCATTGTCACCTGCACAGGAATGCCATGCGGCCAACATTGAAGAAATGTCCTTCTCAAATCTGTCATTAACACTGTTTTCCACACGCTTTTTTCATTGCATTGCCATATAATCAATTGGTCATTGATGCGTCACGAATAACGACAATGCGTCGACAATTAAAGAAATGTAAACATGAATTATGTTATTACTGTCTAAGCATCGCAAAGCTGTATGCGTAAAGGCGTCTGACGTCACAGTGGCTTGCCTGAAACAAAGGAATTAGAGAAACATGTGCTTACAGGGGCGTCGAACCGCCTTCTCCCGCTGATGGAGCAAAGTTGCTACAGTGACAAAGACAAGCTCCGCACTCATGGGCAATTTATATGAGGCAACTGTGCTGCGAGTATCTAAGTAGTCGTCGTGCATGGATAAAATGCAATGTTTCAAACAGATCTGATGAATTCAACTACTTTGAAAAAGTGTGCGTTAGGAAGTTCTTTTGACACAAAGCGAAAATCTACAGTCAAGCGTCAATCAGCAGACAGCCGTGTGTTCTTTAGTCATGAGCCTGTTGTCAAAACGGCAGAAAAAAATGGTCACAAACGAAATATTGTTTCTACACTTAAAATGAACAAAGAAAAAATGAGCTAGCCTGATATAAGTCATGTTCATGACGATGCAAATGTAACGAGATTTCGAACTGTTCTGTTGCACACGTTGGGACTCATTTTATTTTTCTACAAAAAACATTTGCCATGACGGGAATCGAACCCAGGCCACCCTGCGTTACAAGGTAGATGCCTATCCGCTAGACCATTTGGGAAAACTTGATATGTACACCCTAAGATATCTAAGTGTGATTTCGATGAGGTCTGTAGCAGAGGCCATAGAGCACAGCAAACAAATAATCATGTGTTTAAATATCCTTGTCGTTTTGAAAAATTACCATTGTCACCTGCACAGGAATGCCATGCGGCCAACATTGAAGAAATGTGCTTCTCAAATCTGTCATTAACACTGTTTTCCACACGCTTTTTTCATTGCATTGCCATATAATCAATTGGTCATTGATGCGTCACGAATAACGACAATGCGTCGAAAATTAAAGAAATGTAAACATGAATTATGTTATTACTGTCTAAGCATCGCAAAGCTGTATGCGTAAAGGCGTCTGACGTCACAGTGGCTTGCCTGAAACAAAGGAATTAGAGAAACATGTGCTTACAGGGGCGTCGAACCGCCTTCTCCCGCTGATGGAGCAAAGTTGCTACAGTGACAAAGACAAGCTCCGCGCTCATGGGCAATTTATATGAGGCAACTGTGCTGCGAGTATCTAAGTAGTCGTCGTGCATGGATAAAATGCAATGTTTCAAACAGATCTGATGAATTCACCTACTTTGAAAAAGTGTGCGTTAGGAAGTTCTTTTGACACAAAGCGAAAATCTACAGTCAAGCGTCAATCAGCAGACAGCCGTGTGTTCTTTAGTCATGAGCCTGTTGTCAAAACGGCAGAAAAAAATGGTCACAAACGAAATATTGTTTCTACACTCAAAATGAACAAAGAAAAAATGAGCTAGCCTGATATAAGTCATGTTCATGACGATGCAAATGTAACGAGATTTCGAACTGTTCTGTTGCACACGTTGGGACTCATTTTATTTTTCTACAAAAAACATTTGCCATGACGGGAATCGAACCCGGGCCGCCCTGCGTTACAAGGTAGATGCCTATCCGCTAGACCATTTGGGAAAACGTGATATGTACACCCTAAGATATCTAAGTGTCATTTCGATGAGGTCTGTAGCAGAGGCCATAGAGCACAGCAAACAAATAATCATGTGTTTAAATATCCTTGTCGTTTTGAAAAATTACCATTGTCACCTGCACAGGAATGCCATGCGGCCAACATTGAAGAAATGTGCTTCTCAAATCTGTCATTAACACTGTTTTCCACACGCTTTTTTCATTGCATTGCCATATAATCAATTGGTCATTGATGCGTCACGAATAACGACAATGCGTCGAAAATTAAAGAAATGTAAACATGAATTATGTTATTACTGTCTAAGCATCGCAAAGCTGTATGCGTAAAGGCGTCTGACGTCACAGTGGCTTGCCTGAAACAAAGGAATCAGAGAAACATGTGCTTACAGGGGCGTCGAAGCGCCTTCTCCCGCTGATGGAGCAAAGTTGCTACAGTGACAAAGACAAGCTCCGCGCTCATGGGCAATGTATATGGGGCAACTGTGCTGCGAGTATCTAAGCAGTCGTCGTGCATGGATAAAATGCAATGTTTCAAACAGATCTGATGAATTCACCTACTTTGAAAAAGTGTGCGTTAGGAAGTTCTTTTGACACAAAGCGAAAATCTACAGTCAAGCGTCAATCAGCAGACAGCCGTGTGTTCTATAGTAATGAGACTGTTGTCAAAACGGCAGAAAAAAATGTTCACAAACGAAATATTGTTTCTACACTTAAAATGAACAAAGAAAAAATTAGCTAGCCTGATATAAGTCATGTTCATGACGATGCAAATGTAACGAGATTTCGAAATGTTCTGTTGCACACGTTGGGACTCATTTTAATTTTCTACAAAAATCATTTGCCATGACGGGAATCGAACCCGGGCCGCCCTGCGTGACAAGGCAGATTCCTATCCGCTAGACCATTTGGGAAGACTTGATATGTACACCCTAAGATATCTAAGTGTCATTTCGATGAGGTCTGTAGCAGAGGCCATAGAGCACAGCAAACAAATAATCATGTGTTTAAATATCCTTGTCGTTTTGAAAAATTACCATTGTCACCTGCACAGGAATGCCATGCGGCCAACATTGAAGAAATGTCCTTCTCAAATCTGTCATTAACACTGTTTTCCACACGCTTTTTTCATTGCATTGCCATATAATCAATTGGTCATTGATGCGTCACGAATAACGACAATGCGTCGACAATTAAAGAAATGTAAACATGAATTATGTTATTACTGTCTAAGCATCGCAAAGCTGTATGCGTAAAGGCGTCTGACGTCACAGTGGCTTGCCTGAAACAAAGGAATTAGAGAAACATGTGCTTACAGGGGCGTCGAACCGCCTTCTCCCGCTGATGGAGCAAAGTTGCTACAGTGACAAAGACAAGCTCCGCACTCATGGGCAATTTATATGAGGCAACTGTGCTGCGAGTATCTAAGTAGTCGTCGTGCATGGATAAAATGCAATGTTTCAAACAGATCTGATGAATTCACCTACTTTGAAAAAGTGTGCGTTAGGGAGTTCTTTTGACACGAAGCGAAAATCTACAGTCAAGCGTCAATCAGCAGACAGCCGTGTGTTCTATAGTAATGAGCCTGTTGTCAAAACGGCAGAAAAAAATGTTCACAAACGAAATATTGTTTCTACACTTAAAATGAACAAAGAAAAAATTAGCTAGCCTGATATAAGTCATGTTCATGACGATGCAAATGTAACGAGATTTCGAACTGTTCTGTTGCACACGTTGGGACTCATTTTAATTTTCTACAAAAATCATTTGCCATGACGGGAATCGAACCCGGGCCGCCCTGCGTGACAAGGCAGATTCCTATCCGCTAGACCATTTGGGAAGACTTGATATGTACACCCTAAGATATCTAAGTGTCATTTCGATGAGGTCTGTAGCAGAGGCCATAGAGCACAGCAAACAAATAATCATGTGTTTAAATATCCTTGTCGTTTTGAAAAATTACCATTGTCACCTGCACAGGAATGCCATGCGGCCAACATTGAAGAAATGTGCTTCTCAAATCTGTCATTAACACTGTTTTCCACACGCTTTTTTCATTGCATTGCCATATAATCAATTGGTCATTGATGCGTCACGAATAACGACAATGCGTCGACAATTAAAGAAATGTAAACATGAATTATGTTATTACTGTCTAAGCATCGCAAAGCTGTATGCGTAAAGGCGTCTGACGTCACAGTGGCTTGCCTGAAACAAAGGAATTAGAGAAACATGTGCTTACAGGGGCGTCGAACCGCCTTCTCCCGCTGATGGAGCAAAGTTGCTACAGTGACAAAGACAAGCTCCGCGCTCATGGGCAATTTATATGAGGCAACTGTGCTGCGAGTATCTAAGTAGTCGTCGTGCATGGATAAAATGCAATGTTTCAAACAGATCTGATGAATTCACCTACTTTGAAAAAGTGTGCGTTAGGGAGTTCTTTTGACACGAAGCGAAAATCTACAGTCAAGCGTCAATCAGCAGACAGCCGTGTGTTCTTTAGTCATGAGCCTGTTGTCAAAACGGCAGAAAAAAATGTTCACAAACGAAATATTGTTTCTACACTTAAAATGAACAAAGAAAAAATGAGCTAGCCTGATATAAGTCATGTTCATGACGATGCAAATGTAACGAGATTTCGAACTGTTCTGTTGCACACGTTGGGACTCATTTTATTTTTCTACAAAAATCCTTTGCCATGACGGGAATCGAACCCGGGCCGCCCTGCGTTACAAGGCAGATTCCTATCCGCTAGACCATTTGGGAAGACTTGATATGTACACCCTAAGATATCTAAGTGTCATTTCGATGAGGTCTGTAGCAGAGGCCATAGAGCACAGCAAACAAATAATCATGTGTTTAAATATCCTTGTCGTTTTGAAAAATTACCATTGTCACCTGCACAGGAATGCCATGCGGCCAACATTGAAGAAATGTGCTTCTCAAATCTGTCATTAACACTGTTTTCCACACGCTTTTTTCATTGCATTGCCATATAATCAATTGGTCATTGATGCGTCACGAATAACGACAATGCGTCGAAAATTAAAGAAATGTAAACATGAATTATGTTATTACTGTCTAAGCATCGCAAAGCTGTATGCGTAAAGGCGTCTGACGTCACAGTGGCTTGCCTGAAACAAAGGAATTAGAGAAACATGTGCTTACAGGGGCGTCGAACCGCCTTCTCCCGCTGATGGAGCAAAGTTGCTACAGTGACAAAGACAAGCTCCGCGCTCATGGGCAATGTATATGGGGCAACTGTGCTGCGAGTATCTAAGCAGTCGTCGTGCATGGATAAAATGCAATGTTTCAAACAGATCTGATGAATTCACCTACTTTGAAAAAGTGTGCGTTAGGAAGTTCTTTTGACACAAAGCGAAAATCTACAGTCAAGCGTCAATCAGCAGACAGCCGTGTGTTCTTTAGTCATGAGCCTGTTGTCAAAACGGCAGAAAAAAATGGTCACAAACTAAATATTGTTTCTACACTTAAAATGAACAAAGAAAAAATGAGCTAGCCTGATATAAGTCATGTTCATGACGATGCAAATGTAACGAGATTTCGAACTGTTCTGTTGCACACGTTGGGACTAATTTTATTTTTCTACAAAAAACATTTGCCATGACGGGAATCGAACCCGGGCCGCCCTGCGTTACAAGGTAGATGCCTATCCGCTAGACCATATGGGAAAACTTGATATGTACACCCTAAGATATCTAAGTGTCATTTCGATGAGGTCTGTAGCAGAGGCCATAGAGCACAGCAAACAAATAATCATGTGTTTAAATATCCTTTTCGTTTTGAAAAATTACCATTGTCACCTGCACAGGAATGCCATGCGGCCAACATTGAAGAAATGTGCTTCTCAAATCTGTCATTAACACTGTTTTCCACACGCTTTTTTCATTGCATTGCCATATAATCAATTGGTCATTGATGCGTCACGAATAACGACAATGCGTCGAAAATTAAAGAAATGTAAACATGAATTATGTTATTACTGTCTAAGCATCGCAAAGCTGTATGCGTAAAGGCGTCTGACGTCACAGTGGCTTGCCTGAAACAAAGGAATCAGAGAAACATGTGCTTACAGGGGCGTCGAAGCGCCTTCTCCCGCTGATGGAGCAAAGTTGCTACAGTGACAAAGACAAGCTCCGCGCTCATGGGCAATGTATATGGGGCAACTGTGCTGCGAGTATCTAAGCAGTCGTCGTGCATGGATAAAATGCAATGTTTCAAACAGATCTGATGAATTCACCTACTTTGAAAAAGTGTGCGTTAGGAAGTTCTTTTGACACAAAGCGAAAATCTACAGTCAAGCGTCAATCAGCAGACAGCCGTGTGTTCTTTAGTCATGAGCCTGTTGTCAAAACGGCAGAAAAAAATGGTCACAAACGAAATATTGTTTCTACACTTAAAATGAACAAAGAAAAAATGAGCTAGGCTGATATAAGTCATGTTCATGACGATGCAAATGTAACGAGATTTCGAACTGTTCTGTTGCACACGTTGGGACTCATTTTATTTTTCTACAAAAAACATTTGCCATGACGGGAATCGAACCCGGGCCGCCCTGCGTTACAAGGTAGATGCCTATCCGCTAGACCATTTGGGAAAACTTGACATGTACACCCTAAGATATCTAAGTGTCATTTCGATGAGGTCTGTAGCAGAGGCCATAGAGCACAGCAAACAAAAAATCATGTGTTTAAATATCCTTGTCGTTTTGAAAAATTACCATTGTCACCTGCACAGGAATGCCATGCGGCCAACATTGAAGAAATGTGCTTCTCAAATCTGTCATTAACACTGTTTTCCACACGCTTTTTTCATTGCATTGCCATATAATCAATTGGTCATTGATGCGTCACGAATAACGACAATGCGTCGAAAATTAAAGAAATGTAAACATGAATTATGTTATTACTGTCTAAGCATCGCAAAGCTGTATGCGTAAAGGCGTCTGACGTCACAGTGGCTTGCCTGAAACAAAGGAATCAGAGAAACATGTGCTTACAGGGGCGTCGAAGCGCCTTCTCCCGCTGATGGAGCAAAGTTGCTACAGTGACAAAGACAAGCTCCGCGCTCATGGGCAATGTGTATGGGGCAACTGTGCTGCGAGTATCTAAGCAGTCGTCGTGCATGGATAAAATGCAATGTTTCAAACAGATCTGATGAATTCACCTACTTTGAAAAAGTGTGCGTTAGGAAGTTCTTTTGACACAAAGCGAAAATCTACAGTCAAGCGTCAATCAGCAGACAGCCGTGTGTTCTTTAGTCATGAGCCTGTTGTCAAAACGGCAGAAAAAAATGGTCACAAACGAAATATTGTTTCTACACTTAAAATGAACAAAGAAAAAATGAGCTAGCCTGATATAAGTCATGTTCATGACGATGCAAATGTAACGAGATTTCGAACTGTTCTGTTGCACACGTTGGGACTCATTTTATTTTTCTACAAAAAACATTTGCCATGACGGGAATCAAACCCGGGCCAGCCTGCGTTACAAGGTAGATGCCTATCCGCTAGACCATTTGGGAAAGCTTGATATGTACACCCTAAGATATCTAAGTGTCATTTCGATGACGTCTGTAGCAGAGGCCATAGAGCACAGCAAACAAATAATCATGTGTTTAAATATCCTTGTCGTTTTGAAAAATTACCATTGTCACCTGCACAGGAATGCCATGCGGCCAACATTGATGAAATGTGCTTCTCAAATCTGTCATTAACACTGTTTTCCACACGCTTTTTTCATTGCATTGCCATAAAATCAATTGGTCATTGATGCGTCACGAATAACGACAATGCGTCGAAAATTAAAGAAATGTAAACATGAATTATGTTATTACTGTCTAAGCATCGCAAAGCTGTATGCGTAAAGGCGTCTGACGTCACAGTGGCTTGCCTGAAACAAAGGAATTAGAGAAACATGTGCTTACAGGGGCGTCGAACCGCCTTCTCCCGCTGATGGAGCAAAGTTGCTACAGTGACAAAGACAAGCTCCGCGCTCATGGGCAATGTATATGGGGCAACTGTGCTGCGAGTATCTAAGCAGTCGTCGTGCATGGATAAAATGCAATGTTTCAAACAGATCTGATGAATTCACCTACTTTGAAAAAGTGTGCGTTAGGAAGTTCTTTTGACACAAAGCGAAAATCTACAGTCAAGCGTCAATCAGCAGACAGCCGTGTGTTCTTTAGTCATGAGCCTGTTGTCAAAACGGCAGAAAAAAATGGTCACAAACTAAATATTGTTTCTACACTTAAAATGAACAAAGAAAAAATGAGCTAGCCTGATATAAGTCATGTTCATGACGATGCAAATGTAACGAGATTTCGAACTGTTCTGTTGCACACGTTGGGACTAATTTTATTTTTCTACAAAAAACATTTGCCATGACGGGAATCGAACCCGGGCCGCCCTGCGTTACAAGGTAGATGCCTATCCGCTAGACCATATGGGAAAACTTGATATGTACACCCTAAGATATCTAAGTGTCATTTCGATGAGGTCTGTAGCAGAGGCCATAGAGCACAGCAAACAAATAATCATGTGTTTAAATATCCTTTTCGTTTTGAAAAATTACCATTGTCACCTGCACAGGAATGCCATGCGGCCAACATTGAAGAAATGTGCTTCTCAAATCTGTCATTAACACTGTTTTCCACACGCTTTTTTCATTGCATTGCCATATAATCAATTGGTCATTGATGCGTCACGAATAACGACAATGCGTCGAAAATTAAAGAAATGTAAACATGAATTATGTTATTACTGTCTAAGCATCGCAAAGCTGTATGCGTAAAGGCGTCTGACGTCACAGTGGCTTGCCTGAAACAAAGGAATCAGAGAAACATGTGCTTACAGGGGCGTCGAAGCGCCTTCTCCCGCTGATGGAGCAAAGTTGCTACAGTGACAAAGACAAGCTCCGCGCTCATGGGCAATGTATATGGGGCAACTGTGCTGCGAGTATCTAAGTAGTCGTCGTGCATGGATAAAATGCAATGTTTCAAACAGATCTGATGAATTCACCTACTTTGAAAAAGTGTGCGTTAGGGAGTTCTTTTGACACGAAGCGAAAATCTACAGTCAAGCGTCAATCAGCAGACAGCCGTGTGTTCTTTAGTCATGAGCCTGTTGTCAAAACGGCAGAAAAAAATGTTCACAAACGAAATATTGTTTCTACACTTAAAATGAACAAAGAAAAAATGAGCTAGCCTGATATAAGTCATGTTCATGACGATGCAAATGTAACGAGATTTCGAACTGTTCTGTTGCACACGTTGGGACTCATTTTATTTTTCTACAAAAATCCTTTGCCATGACGGGAATCGAACCCGGGCCGCCCTGCGTTACAAGGCAGATTCCTATCCGCTAGACCATTTGGGAAGACTTGATATGTACACCCTAAGATATCTAAGTGTCATTTCGATGAGGTCTGTAGCAGAGGCCATAGAGCACAGCAAACAAATAATCATGTGTTTAAATATCCTTGTCGTTTTGAAAAATTACCATTGTCACCTGCACAGGAATGCCATGCGGCCAACATTGAAGAAATGTGCTTCTCAAATCTGTCATTAACACTGTTTTCCACACGCTTTTTTCATTGCATTGCCATATAATCAATTGGTCATTGATGCGTCACGAATAACGACAATGCGTCGAAAATTAAAGAAATGTAAACATGAATTATGTTATTACTGTCTAAGCATCGCAAAGCTGTATGCGTAAAGGCGTCTGACGTCACAGTGGCTTGCCTGAAACAAAGGAATCAGAGAAACATGTGCTTACAGGGGCGTCGAAGCGCCTTCTCCCGCTGATGGAGCAAAGTTGCTACAGTGACAAAGACAAGCTCCGCGCTCATGGGCAATGTATATGGGGCAACTGTGCTGCGAGTATCTAAGCAGTCGTCGTGCATGGATAAAATGCAATGTTTCAAACAGATCTGATGAATTCACCTACTTTGAAAAAGTGTGCGTTAGGAAGTTCTTTTGACACAAAGCGAAAATCTACAGTCAAGCGTCAATCAGCAGACAGCCGTGTGTTCTTTAGTCATGAGCCTGTTGTCAAAACGGCAGAAAAAAATGGTCACAAACGAAATATTGTTTCTACACTTAAAATGAACAAAGAAAAAATGAGCTAGGCTGATATAAGTCATGTTCATGACGATGCAAATGTAACGAGATTTCGAACTGTTCTGTTGCACACGTTGGGACTCATTTTATTTTTCTACAAAAAACATTTGCCATGACGGGAATCGAACCCGGGCCGCCCTGCGTTACAAGGTAGATGCCTATCCGCTAGACCATTTGGGAAAACTTGACATGTACACCCTAAGATATCTAAGTGTCATTTCGATGAGGTCTGTAGCAGAGGCCATAGAGCACAGCAAACAAAAAATCATGTGTTTAAATATCCTTGTCGTTTTGAAAAATTACCATTGTCACCTGCACAGGAATGCCATGCGGCCAACATTGAAGAAATGTGCTTCTCAAATCTGTCATTAACACTGTTTTCCACACGCTTTTTTCATTGCATTGCCATATAATCAATTGGTCATTGATGCGTCACGAATAACGACAATGCGTCGAAAATTAAAGAAATGTAAACATGAATTATGTTATTACTGTCTAAGCATCGCAAAGCTGTATGCGTAAAGGCGTCTGACGTCACAGTGGCTTGCCTGAAACAAAGGAATCAGAGAAACATGTGCTTACAGGGGCGTCGAAGCGCCTTCTCCCGCTGATGGAGCAAAGTTGCTACAGTGACAAAGACAAGCTCCGCGCTCATGGGCAATGTGTATGGGGCAACTGTGCTGCGAGTATCTAAGCAGTCGTCGTGCATGGATAAAATGCAATGTTTCAAACAGATCTGATGAATTCACCTACTTTGAAAAAGTGTGCGTTAGGAAGTTCTTTTGACACAAAGCGAAAATCTACAGTCAAGCGTCAATCAGCAGACAGCCGTGTGTTCTTTAGTCATGAGCCTGTTGTCAAAACGGCAGAAAAAAATGGTCACAAACGAAATATTGTTTCTACACTTAAAATGAACAAAGAAAAAATGAGCTAGCCTGATATAAGTCATGTTCATGACGATGCAAATGTAACGAGATTTCGAACTGTTCTGTTGCACACGTTGGGACTCATTTTATTTTTCTACAAAAAACATTTGCCATGACGGGAATCAAACCCGGGCCAGCCTGCGTTACAAGGTAGATGCCTATCCGCTAGACCATTTGGGAAAGCTTGATATGTACACCCTAAGATATCTAAGTGTCATTTCGATGACGTCTGTAGCAGAGGCCATAGAGCACAGCAAACAAATAATCATGTGTTTAAATATCCTTGTCGTTTTGAAAAATTACCATTGTCACCTGCACAGGAATGCCATGCGGCCAACATTGATGAAATGTGCTTCTCAAATCTGTCATTAACACTGTTTTCCACACGCTTTTTTCATTGCATTGCCATAAAATCAATTGGTCATTGATGCGTCACGAATAACGACAATGCGTCGAAAATTAAAGAAATGTAAACATGAATTATGTTATTACTGTCTAAGCATCGCAAAGCTGTATGCGTAAAGGCGTCTGACGTCACAGTGGCTTGCCTGAAACAAAGGAATTAGAGAAACATGTGCTTACAGGGGCGTCGAACCGCCTTCTCCCGCTGATGGAGCAAAGTTGCTACAGTGACAAAGACAAGCTCCGCGCTCATGGGCAATGTATATGGGGCAACTGTGCTGCGAGTATCTAAGCAGTCGTCGTGCATGGATAAAATGCAATGTTTCAAACAGATCTGATGAATTCACCTACTTTGAAAAAGTGTGCGTTAGGAAGTTCTTTTGACACAAAGCGAAAATCTACAGTCAAGCGTCAATCAGCAGACAGCCGTGTGTTCTTTAGTCATGAGCCTGTTGTCAAAACGGCAGAAAAAAATGGTCACAAACTAAATATTGTTTCTACACTTAAAATGAACAAAGAAAAAATGAGCTAGCCTGATATAAGTCATGTTCATGACGATGCAAATGTAACGAGATTTCGAACTGTTCTGTTGCACACGTTGGGACTAATTTTATTTTTCTACAAAAAACATTTGCCATGACGGGAATCGAACCCGGGCCGCCCTGCGTTACAAGGTAGATGCCTATCCGCTAGACCATATGGGAAAACTTGATATGTACACCCTAAGATATCTAAGTGTCATTTCGATGAGGTCTGTAGCAGAGGCCATAGAGCACAGCAAACAAATAATCATGTGTTTAAATATCCTTTTCGTTTTGAAAAATTACCATTGTCACCTGCACAGGAATGCCATGCGGCCAACATTGAAGAAATGTGCTTCTCAAATCTGTCATTAACACTGTTTTCCACACGCTTTTTTCATTGCATTGCCATATAATCAATTGGTCATTGATGCGTCACGAATAACGACAATGCGTCGAAAATTAAAGAAATGTAAACATGAATTATGTTATTACTGTCTAAGCATCGCAAAGCTGTATGCGTAAAGGCGTCTGACGTCACAGTGGCTTGCCTGAAACAAAGGAATCAGAGAAACATGTGCTTACAGGGGCGTCGAAGCGCCTTCTCCCGCTGATGGAGCAAAGTTGCTACAGTGACAAAGACAAGCTCCGCGCTCATGGGCAATGTATATGGGGCAACTGTGCTGCGAGTATCTAAGCAGTCGTCGTGCATGGATAAAATGCAATGTTTCAAACAGATCTGATGAATTCACCTACTTTGAAAAAGTGTGCGTTAGGAAGTTCTTTTGACACAAAGCGAAAATCTACAGTCAAGCGTCAATCAGCAGACAGCCGTGTGTTCTTTAGTCATGAGCCTGTTGTCAAAACGGCAGAAAAAAATGGTCACAAACGAAATATTGTTTCTACACTTAAAATGAACAAAGAAAAAATGAGCTAGGCTGATATAAGTCATGTTCATGACGATGCAAATGTAACGAGATTTCGAACTGTTCTGTTGCACACGTTGGGACTCATTTTATTTTTCTACAAAAAACATTTGCCATGACGGGAATCGAACCCGGGCCGCCCTGCGTTACAAGGTAGATGCCTATCCGCTAGACCATTTGGGAAAACTTGACATGTACACCCTAAGATATCTAAGTGTCATTTCGATGAGGTCTGTAGCAGAGGCCATAGAGCACAGCAAACAAAAAATCATGTGTTTAAATATCCTTGTCGTTTTGAAAAATTACCATTGTCACCTGCACAGGAATGCCATGCGGCCAACATTGAAGAAATGTGCTTCTCAAATCTGTCATTAACACTGTTTTCCACACGCTTTTTTCATTGCATTGCCATATAATCAATTGGTCATTGATGCGTCACGAATAACGACAATGCGTCGAAAATTAAAGAAATGTAAACATGAATTATGTTATTACTGTCTAAGCATCGCAAAGCTGTATGCGTAAAGGCGTCTGACGTCACAGTGGCTTGCCTGAAACAAAGGAATCAGAGAAACATGTGCTTACAGGGGCGTCGAAGCGCCTTCTCCCGCTGATGGAGCAAAGTTGCTACAGTGACAAAGACAAGCTCCGCGCTCATGGGCAATGTGTATGGGGCAACTGTGCTGCGAGTATCTAAGCAGTCGTCGTGCATGGATAAAATGCAATGTTTCAAACAGATCTGATGAATTCACCTACTTTGAAAAAGTGTGCGTTAGGAAGTTCTTTTGACACAAAGCGAAAATCTACAGTCAAGCGTCAATCAGCAGACAGCCGTGTGTTCTTTAGTCATGAGCCTGTTGTCAAAACGGCAGAAAAAAATGGTCACAAACGAAATATTGTTTCTACACTTAAAATGAACAAAGAAAAAATGAGCTAGCCTGATATAAGTCATGTTCATGACGATGCAAATGTAACGAGATTTCGAACTGTTCTGTTGCACACGTTGGGACTCATTTTATTTTTCTACAAAAAACATTTGCCATGACGGGAATCAAACCCGGGCCAGCCTGCGTTACAAGGTAGATGCCTATCCGCTAGACCATTTGGGAAAGCTTGATATGTACACCCTAAGATATCTAAGTGTCATTTCGATGACGTCTGTAGCAGAGGCCATAGAGCACAGCAAACAAATAATCATGTGTTTAAATATCCTTGTCGTTTTGAAAAATTACCATTGTCACCTGCACAGGAATGCCATGCGGCCAACATTGATGAAATGTGCTTCTCAAATCTGTCATTAACACTGTTTTCCACACGCTTTTTTCATTGCATTGCCATAAAATCAATTGGTCATTGATGCGTCACGAATAACGACAATGCGTCGAAAATTAAAGAAATGTAAACATGAATTATGTTATTACTGTCTAAGCATCGCAAAGCTGTATGCGTAAAGGCGTCTGACGTCACAGTGGCTTGCCTGAAACAAAGGAATTAGAGAAACATGTGCTTACAGGGGCGTCGAACCGCCTTCTCCCGCTGATGGAGCAAAGTTGCTACAGTGACAAAGACAAGCTCCGCGCTCATGGGCAATTTATATGAGGCAACTGTGCTGCGAGTATCTAAGTAGTCGTCGTGCATGGATAAAATGCAATGTTTCAAACAGATCTGATGAATTCACCTACTTTGAAAAAGTGTGCGTTAGGAAGTTCTTTTGACACAAAGCGAAAATCTACAGTCAAGCGTCAATCAGCAGACAGCCGTGTGTTCTTTAGTCATGAGCCTGTTGTCAAAACGGCAGAAAAAAATGGTCACAAACGAAATATTGTTTCTACATTTAAAATGAACAAAGAAAAAATGAGCAAGCCTGATATAAGTCATGTTCATGACGATGCAAATGTAACGAGATTTCGAACTGTTCTGTTGCACACGTTGGGACTCATTTTATTTTTCTACAAAAAACATTTGCCATGACGGGAATCGAACCCGGGCCGCCCTGCGTTACAAGGTAGATGCCTATCCGCTAGACCATTTGGGAAAACTTGATATGTACACCCTAAGATATCTAAGTGTCATTTCGATGAGGTCTGTAGCAGAGGCCATAGAGCACAGCAAACAAATAATCATGTGTTTAAATATCCTTGTCGTTTTGAAAAATTACCATTGTCACCTGCACAGGAATGCCATGCGGCCAACATTGAAGAAATGTGCTTCTCAAATCTGTCATTAACACTGTTTTCCACACGCTTTTTTCATTGCATTGCCATATAATCAATTGGTCATTGATGCGTCACGAATAACGACAATGCGTCGAAAATTAAAGAAATGTAAACATGAATTATGTTATTACTGTCTAAGCATCGCAAAGCTGTATGCGTAAAGGCGTCTGACGTCACAGTGGCTTGCCTGAAATAAAGGAATTAGAGTAACATGTGCTTACAGGGGCGTCGAACCGCCTTCTCCCGCTGATGGAGCAAAGTTGCTACAGTGACAAAGACAAGCTCCGCGCTCATGGGCAATTTATATGAGGCAACTGTGCTGCGAGTATCTAAGTAGTCGTCGTGCATGGATAAAATGCAATGTTTCAAACAGATCTGATGAATTCACCTACTTTGAAAAAGTGTGCGTTAGGGAGTTCTTTTGACACAAAGCGAAAATCTACAGTCAAGCGTCAATCAGCAGACATCCGTGTGTTCTTTTGTAATGAGCCTGTTGTCAAAACGGCAGAAAAAAATGTTCACAAACGAAATATTGTTTCTACACTTAAAATGAACAAAGAAAAAATTAGCTAGCCTGATATAAGTCATGTTCATGACGATGCAAATGTAAGAGATTTCGAACTGTTCTGTTGCACACGTTGGGACTCATTTTATTTTTCTACAAAAATCATTTGCCATGACGGGAATCGAACCCGGGCCGCCCTGCGTGACAAGGCAGATTCCTATCCGCTAGACCATTTGGGAAGACTTGATATGTACACCCTAAGATATCTAAGTGTCATTTCGATTAGGTCTGTAGCAGAGGCCATAGAGCACAGCAAACAAATAATCATGTGTTTAAATATCCTTGTCGTTTTGAAAAATTACCATTGTCACCTGCACAGGAATGCCATGCGGCCAACATTGAAGAAATGTGCTTCTCAAATCTGTCATTAACACTGTTTTCCACACGCTTTTTTCATTGCATTGCCATATAATCAATTGGTCATTGATGCGTCACGAATAACGACAATGCGTCGAAAATTAAAGAAATGTAAACATGAATTATGTTATTACTGTCTAAGCATCGCAAAGCTGTATGCGTAAAGGCGTCTGACGTCACAGTGGCTTGCCTGAAACAAAGGAATCAGAGAAACATGTGCTTACAGGGGCGTCGAAGCGCCTTCTCCCGCTGATGGAGCAAAGTTGCTACAGTGACAAAGACAAGCTCCGCGCTCATGGGCAATTTATATGAGGCAACTGTGCTGCGAGTATCTAAGTAGTCGTCGTGCATGGATAAAATGCAATGTTTCAAACAGATCTGATGAATTCACCTACTTTGAAAAAGTGTGCGTTAGGGACTTCTTTTGACACAAAGCGAAAATCTACAGTCAAGCGTCAATCAGCAGACAGCCGTGTGTTCTTTAGTAATGAGCCTGTTGTCAAAACGGCAGAAAAAAATGGTCACAAACGAAATATTGTTTCTACACTTAAAATGAACAAAGAAAAAATTAGCTAGCCTGATATAAGTCATGTTCATGACGATGCAAATGTAACGAGATTTCGAACTGTTCTGTTGCACACGTTGGGACTCATTTTATTTTTCTACAAAAATCATTTGCCATGACGGGAATCGAACCCGGGCCGCCCTGCGTGACAAGGCAGATTCCTATCCGCTAGACCATTTGGGAAGACTTGATATGTACACCCTAAGATATCTAAGTGTCATTTCGATTAGGTCTGTAGCAGAGGCCATAGAGCACAGCAAACAAATAATCATGTGTTTAAATATCCTTGTCGTTTTGAAAAATTACCATTGTCACCTGAACAGGAATGCCATGCGGCCAACATTGAAGAAATGTGCTTCTCAAATCTGTCATTAACACTGTTTTCCACACGCTTTTTTCATTGCATTGCCATATAATCAATTGGTCATTGATGCGTCACGAATAACGACAATGCGTCGAAAATTAAAGAAATGTAAACATGAATTATGTTATTACTGTCTAAGCATCGCAAAGCTGTATGCGTAAAGGCGTCTGACGTCACAGTGGCTTGCCTGAAACAAAGGAATTTGAGAAACATGTGCTTACAGGGGCGTCGAACCGCCTTCTCCCGCTGATGGAGCAAAGTTGCTACAGTGACAAAGACAAGCTCCGCGCTCATGGTCAATTTATATGGGGCAACTGTGCTGCGAGTATCTAAGCAGTCGTCGTGCATGGATAAAATGCAATGTTTCAAACAGATCTGATGAATTCACCTACTTTGAAAAAGTGTGCGTTAGGAAGTTCTTTTGACACAAAGCGAAAATCTACAGTCAAGCGTCAATCAGCAGACAGCCGTGTGTTCTTTAGTCATGAGTCTGTTGTCAAAACGGCAGAAAAAAATGTTCACAAACGAAATATTGTTTCTACACTTAAAATGAACAAAGAAAAAATGAGCTAGCCTGATATAAGTCATGTTCATGACGATGCAAATGTAACGAGATTTCGAACTGTTCTGTTGCACACGTTGGGACTCATTTTATTTTTCTACAAAAAACATTTGCCATGACGGGAATCGAACCCGGGCCGCCCTGCGTTACAAGGTAGATGCCTATCCGCTAGACCATTTGGGAAGACTTGATATGTACACCCTAAGATATCTAAGTGTCATTTCGATGAGGTCTGTAGCAGAGGCCATAGAGCAAAGCAAACAAATAATCATGTGTTTAAATATCCTTGTCGTTTTGAAAAATTACCATTGTCACCTGCACAGGAATGCCATGCGGCCAACATTGAAGAAATGTGCTTCTCAAATCTGTCATTAACACTGTTTTCCACACGCTTTTTTCATTGCATTGCCATATAATCAATTGGTCATTGATGCGTCACGAATAACGACAATGCGTCGAAAATTAAAGAAATGTAAACATGAATTATGTTATTACTGTCTAAGCATCGCAAAGCTGTATGCGTAAAGGCGTCTGACGTCACAGTGGCTTGCCTGAAACAAAGGAATTAGAGAAACATGTGCTTACAGGGGCGTCGAACCGCCTTCTCCCGCTGATGGAGCAAAGTTGCTACAGTGACAAAGACAAGCTCCGCGCTCATGGGCAATTTATATGAGGCAACTGTGCTGCGAGTATCTAAGTAGTCGTCGTGCATGGATAAAATGCAATGTTTCAAACAGATCTGATGAATTCACCTACTTTGAAAAAGTTTGCGTTAGGAAGTTCTTTTGACACAAAGCGAAAATCTACAGTCAAGCGTCAATCAGCAGACAGCCGTGTGTTCTTTAGTCATGAGCCTGTTGTCAAAACGGCAGAAAAAAAAAGTCACAAACGAAATATTGTTTCTACACTTAAAATGAACAAAGAAAAAATGAGCTAGCCTGATATAAGTCATGTTCATGACGATGCAAATGTAACGAGATTTCGAACTGTTCTGTTGCACACGTTGGGACTCATTTTATTTTTCTACAAAAAACATTTGCCATGACGGGAATCGAACCCGGGCCGCCCTGCGTTACAAGGTAGATGCCTATCCGCTAGACCATTTGGGAAAACTTGATATGTACACCCTAAGATATCTAAGTGTCATTTCGATGAGGTCTGTAGCAGAGGCCATAGAGCACAGCAAACAAATAATCATGTGTTTAAATATCCTTGTCGTTTTGAAAAATTACCATTGTCACCTGCACAGGAATGCCATGCGGCCAACATTGAAGAAATGTGCTTCTCAAATCTGTCATTAACACTGTTTTCCACACGCTTTTTTCATTGCATTGCCATATAATCAATTGGTCATTGATGCGTCACGAATAACGACAATGCGTCGAAAATTAAAGAAATGTAAACATGAATTATGTTATTACTGTCTAAGCATCGCAAAGCTGTATGCGTAAAGGCGTCTGACGTCACAGTGGCTTGCCTGAAACAAAGGAATTAGAGAAACATGTGCTTACAGGGGCGTCGAACCGCCTTCTCCCGCTGATAGAGCAAAGTTGCTACAGTGACAAAGACAAGCTCCACGCTCATGGGCAATTTATATGAGGCAACTGTGCTGCGAGTATCTAAGTAGTCGTCGTGCATGGATAAAATGCAATGTTTCAAACAGATCTGATGAATTCACCTACTTTGAAAAAGTGTGCGTTAGGGAGTTCTTTTGACACAAAGCGAAAATCTACAGTCAAGCGTCAATCAGCAGACAGCCGTGTGTTCTTTAGTCATGAGCCTGTTGTCAAAACGGCAGAAAAAAATGTTCACAAACGAAATATTGTTTCCACACTTAAAATGAACAAAGAAAAAATGAGCAAGCCTGATATAAGTCATGTTCATGACGATGCAAATGTAACGAGATTTCGAACTATTCTGTTGCACACGTTGGGACTCATTTTATTTTTCTACAAAAAATATTTGCCATGACGGGAATCGAACCCGGGCCGCCCTGCGTTACAAGGTAGATGCCTATCCGCTACACCATTTGGGAAAACTTGATATGTACACCCTAAGATATCTAAGTGTCATTTCGATGAGGTCTGTAGCAGAGGCCATAGAGCACAGCAAACAAATAATCATGTGTTTAAATATCCTTGTCGTTTTGAAAAATTACCATTGTCACCTGCACATGAATGCCATGCGGCCAACATTGAAGAAATGTGCTTCTCAAATCTGTCATTAACACTGTTTTCCACACGCTTTTTTCATTGCATTGCCATATAATCAATTGGTCATTGATGCGTCACGAATAACGACAATGCGTCGAAAATTAAAGAAATGTAAACATGAATTATGTTATTACTGTCTAAGCATCGCAAAGCTGTATGCGTAAAGGCGTCTGACGTCACAGTGGCTTGCCTGAAACAAAGGAATTAGAGAAACATGTGCTTACAGGGGCGTCGAACCGCCTTCTCCCGCTGATGGAGCAAAGTTGCTACAGTGACAAAGACAAGCTCCGCGCTCATGGGCAATTTATATGAGGCAACTGTGCTGCGAGTATCTAAGTAGTCGTCGTGCATGGATAAAATGCAATGTTTCAAACAGATCTGATGAATTCACCTACTTTGAAAAAGTTTGCGTTAGGAAGTTCTTTTGACACAAAGCGAAAATCTACAGTCAAGCGTCAATCAGCAGACAGCCGTGTGTTCTTTAGTCATGAGCCTGTTGTCAAAACGGCAGAAAAAAATGGTCACAAACGAAATATTGTTTCTACACTTAAAATGAACAAAGAAAAAATGAGCTAGCCTGATATAAGTCATGTTCATGACGATGCAAATGTAACGAGATTTCGAACTGTTCTGTTGCACACGTTGGGACTCATTTTATTTTTCTACAAAAAACATTTGCCATGACGGGAATCGAACCCGGGCCGCCCTGCGTTACAAGGTAGATGCCTATCCGCTAGACCATTTGGGAAAACTTGATATGTACACCCTAAGATATCTAAGTGTCATTTCGATGAGGTCTGTAGCAGAGGCCATAGAGCACAGCAAACAAATAATCATGTGTTTAAATATCCTTGTCGTTTTGAAAAATTACCATTGTCACCTGCACAGGAATGCCATGCGGCCAACATTGAAGAAATGTGCTTCTCAAATCTGTCATTAACACTGTTTTCCACACGCTTTTTTCATTGCATTGCCATATAATCAATTGGTCATTGATGCGTCACGAATAACGACAATGCGTCGAAAATTAAAGAAATGTAAACATGAATTATGTTATTACTGTCTAAGCATCGCAAAGCTGTATGCGTAAAGGCGTCTGACGTCACAGTGGCTTGCCTGAAACAAAGGAATTAGAGAAACATGTGCTTACAGGGGCGTCGAACCGCCTTCTCCCGCTGATGGAGCAAAGTTGCTACAGTGACAAAGACAAGCTCCGCGCTCATGGGCAATTTATATGAGGCAACTGTGCTGCGAGTATCTAAGTAGTCGTCGTGCATGGATAAAATGCAATGTTTCAAACAGATCTGATGAATTCACCTACTTTGAAAAAGTGTGCGTTAGGAAGTTCTTTTGATACAAAGCGAAAATCTACAGTCAAGCGTCAATCAGCAGACAGCCGTGTGTTCTTTAGTCATGAGCCTGTTGTCAAAACGGCAGAAAAAAATGTTCACAAACGAAATATTGTTTCTACACTTAAAATGAACAAAGAAAAAATGAGCTAGCCTGATATAAGTCATGTTCATGACGATGCAAATGTAACGAGATTTCGAACTGTTCTGTTGCACACGTTGGGACTCATTTTATTTTTCTACAAAAAACATTTGCCATGACGGGAATCGAACCCGGGCCACCCTGTGTTACAAGGTAGATGCCTATCCGCTAGACCATTTGGGAAAACTTGATATGTACACCCTAAGATATCTAAGTGTCATTTCGATGAGGTCTGTAGCAGAGGCCATAGAGCACAGCAAACAAATAATCATGTGTTTAAATATCCTTGTCGTTTTGAAAAATTACCATTGTCACCTGCACAGGAATGCCATGCGGCCAACATTGATGAAATGTGCTTCTCAAATCTGTCATTAACACTGTTTTCCACACGCTTTTTTCATTGCATTGCCATAAAATCAATTGGTCATTGATGCGTCACGAATAACGACAATGCGTCGAAAATTAAAGAAATGTAAACATGAATTATGTTATTACTGTCTAAGCATCGCAAAGCTGTATGCGTAAAGGCGTCTGACGTCACAGTGGCTTGCCTGAAACAAAGGAATTAGAGAAACATGTGCTTACAGGGGCGTCGAACCGCCTTCTCCCGCTGATGGAGCAAAGTTGCTACAGTGACAAAGACAAACTCCGCGCTCATGGGCAATTTATATGAGGCAACTGTGCTGCGAGTATCTAAGTAGTCGTCGTGCATGGATAAAATGCAATGTTTCAAACAGATCTGATGAATTCACCTACTTTGAAAAAGTGTGCGTTAGGAAGTTCTTTTGACACAAAGCGAAAATCTACAGTCAAGCGTCAATCAGCAGACAGCCGTGTGTTCTTTAGTCATGAGCCTGTTGTCAAAACGGCAGAAAAAAATGGTCACAAACGAAATATTGTTTCTACACTTAAAATGAACAAAGAAAAAATGAGCTAGCCTGATATAAGTCATGTTCATGACGATGCAAATGTAACGAGATTTCGAACTGTTCTGTTGCACACGTTGGGACTCATTTTATTTTTCTACAAAAAACATTTGCCATGACGGGAATCGAACCCGGGCCACCCTGCGTTACAAGGTAGATGCCTATCCGCTAGACCATTTGGGAAAACTTGATATGTACACCCTAATATATCTAAGTGGCATTTCGATGAGGTCTGTAGCAGAGGCCATAGAGCACAGCAAACAAATAATCATGTGTTTAAATATCCTTGTCGTTTTGAAAAATTACCATTGTCACCTGCACAGGAATGCCATGCGGCCAACATTGAAGAAATGTGCTTCTCAAATCTGTCATTAACACTGTTTTCCACACGCTTTTTTCATTGCATTGCCATATAATCAATTGGTCATTGATGCGTCACGAATAACGACAATGCGTCGAAAATTAAAGAAATGTAAACATGAATTATGTTATTACTGTCTAAGCATCGCAAAGCTGTATGCGTAAAGGCGTCTGACGTCACAGTGGCTTGCCTGAAACAAAGGAATTAGAGAAACATGTGCTTACAGGGGCGTCGAACCCCCTTCTCCCGCTGATAGAGCAAAGTTGCTACAGTGACAAAGACAAGCTCCACGCTCATGGGCAATTTATATGAGGCAACTGTGCTGCGAGTATCTAAGTAGTCGTCGTGCATGGATAAAATGCAATGTTTCAAACAGATCTGATGAATTCACCTACTTTGAAAAAGTGTGCGTTAGGGAGTTCTTTTGACACAAAGCGAAAATCTACAGTCAAGCGTCAATCAGCAGACAGCCGTGTGTTCTTTAGTCATGAGCCTGTTGTCAAAACGGCAGAAAAAAATGGTCACAAACGAAATATTGTTTCTACACTTAAAATGAACAAAGAAAAAATGAGCTAGCCTGATATAAGTCATGTTCATGACGATGCAAATGTAACGAGATTTCGAACTGTTCTGTTGCACACGTTGGGACTCATTTTATTTTTCTACAAAAAACATTTGCCATGACGGGAATCGAACCCGGGCCACCCTGCGTTACAAGGTAGATGCCTATCCGCTAGACCATTTGGGAAAACTTGATATGTACACCCTAAGATATCTAAGTGTCATTTCGATGAGGTCTGTAGCAGAGGCCATAGAGCACAGCAAACAAATAATCATGTGTTTAAATATCCTTGTCGTTTTGAAAAATTACCATTGTCACCTGCACAGGAATGCCATGCGGCCAACATTGAAGAAATGTGCTTCTCAAATCTGTCATTAACACTGTTTTCCACACGCTTTTTTCATTGCATTGCCATATAATCAATTGGTCATTGATGCGTCACAATGCGTCGAAAATTAAAGAAATGTAAACATGAATTATGTTATTACTGTCTAAGCATCGCAAAGCTGTATGCGTAAAGGCGTCTGACGTCACAGTGGCTTGCCTGAAACAAAGGAATTAGAGAAACATGTGCTTACAGGGGCGTCGAACCGCCTTCTCCCGCTGATAGAGCAAAGTTGCTACAGTGACAAAGACAAGCTCCACGCTCATGGGCAATTTATATGAGGCAACTGTGCTGCGAGTATCTAAGTAGTCGTCGTGCATGGATAAAATGCAATGTTTCAAACAGATCTGATGAATTCACCTACTTTTAAAAAGTGTGCGTTAGGGAGTTCTTTTGACACAAAGCGAAAATCTACAGTCAAGCGTCAATCAGCAGACAGCCGTGTGTTCTTTAGTCATGAGCCTGTTGTCAAAACGGTAGAAAAAAATGTTCACAAATGAAAT
This sequence comes from Argentina silus, assembly GCF_951799395.1. Taxonomy (NCBI): domain Eukaryota; kingdom Metazoa; phylum Chordata; class Actinopteri; order Argentiniformes; family Argentinidae; genus Argentina; species Argentina silus. Next base: position 9,832 of record NW_028152597.1, on the reverse strand, counting down.
ATTGTTTCTACACTTAAAATGAACAAAATAAAAATTAGCTAGCCTGATATAAGTCATGTTCATGACGATGCAAATGTAACGAGATTTCGAACTGTTCTGTTGCACACGTTGGGACTCATTTTATTTTTCTACAAAAATCCTTTGCCATGACGGGAATCGAACCCGGGCCGCCCTGCGTTACAAGGCAGATTCCTATCCGCTAGACCATTTGGGAAGACTTGATATGTACACCCTAAGATATCTAAGTGTCATTTCGATGAGGTCTGTAGCAGAGGCCATAGAGCACAGCAAACAAATAATCATGTGTTTAAATATCCTTGTCGTTTTGAAAAATTACCATTGTCACCTGCACAGGAATGCCATGCGGACAACATTGAAGAAATGTGCTTCTCAAATCTGTCATTAACACTGTTTTCCACACGCTTTTTTCATTGCATTGCCATATAATCAATTGGTCATTGATGCGTCACGAATAACGACAATGCGTCGAAAATTAAAGAAATGTAAACATGAATTATGTTATTACTGTCTAAGCATCGCAAAGCTGTATGCGTAAAGGCGTCTGACGTCACAGTGGCTTGCCTGAAACAAAGGAATTAGAGAAACATGTGCTTACAGGGGCGTCGAACCGCCTTCTCCCGCTGATGGAGCAAAGTTGCTACAGTGACAAAGACAAGCTCCGCGCTCATGGGCAATTTATATGAGGCAACTGTGCTGCGAGTATCTAAGTAGTCGTCGTGCATGGATAAAATGCAATGTTTCAAACAGATCTGATGAATTCACCTACTTTGAAAAAGTGTGCGTTAGGGAGTTCTTTTGACACAAAGCGAAAATCTACAGTCAAGCGTCAATCAGCAGACAGCCGTGTGTTCTTTAGTAATGAGCCTGTTGTCAAAATGGCAGAAAAAAATGTTCACAAACGGAATATTGTTTCTACACTTAAAATGAACAAAGAAAAAATTGGCTAGCCTGATATAAGTCATGTTCATGACGATGCAAATGTAACGAGATTTCGAACTGTTCTGTTGCACACGTTGGGACTCATTTTATTTTTCTACAAAAAACATTTGCCATGACGGGAATCGAACCCAGGCCGCCCTGCGTTACAAGGTAGATGCCTATCCGCTAAACCATTTGGGAAGACTTGATACGTACACCCTAAGATATCTAAGTGTCATTTCGATGACGTCTGTAGCAGAGGCCATAGAGCACAGCAAACAAATAATCATGTGTTTAAATATCCTTGTCGTTTTGAAAAATTACCATTGTCACCTGCACAGGAATGCCATGCGGCCAACATTGATGAAATGTGCTTCTCAAATCTGTCATTAACACTGTTTTCCACACGCTTTTTTCATTGCATTGCCATATAATCAATTGGTCATTGATGCGTCACGAATAACGACAATGCGTCGAAAATTAAAGAAATGTAAACATGAATTATGTTATTACTGTCTAAGCATCGCAAAGCTGTATGCGTAAAGGCGTCTGACGTCACAGTGGCTTGCCTGAAACAAAGGAATCAGAGAAACATGTGCTTACAGGGGCGTCGAAGCGCCTTCTCCCGCTGATGGAGCAAAGTTGCTACAGTGACAAAGACAAGCTCCGCGCTCATGGGCAATTTATATGAGGCAACTGTGCTGCGAGTATCTAAGTAGTCGTCGTGCATGGATAAAATGCAATGTTTCAAACAGATCTGATGAATTCACCTACTTTGAAAAAGTGTGCGTTAGGGACTTCTTTTGACACAAAGCGAAAATCTACAGTCAAGCGTCAATCAGCAGACAGCCGTGTGTTCTTTTGTCATGAGCCTGTTGTCAAAACGGCAGAAAAAAATGTTCACAAACGAAATATTGTTTCTACACTTAAAATGAACAAAGAAAAAATTAGCTAGCCTGATATAAGTCATGTTCATGACGATGCAAATGTAACGAGATTTCGAACTGTTCTGTTGCACACGTTGGGACTCATTTTATTTTTCTACAAAAATCCTTTGCCATGACGGGAATCGAACCCGGGCCGCCCTGCGTTACAAGGCAGATTCCTATCCGCTAGACCATTTGGGAAGACTTGATATGTACACCCTAAGATATCTAAGTGTCATTTCGATGAGGTCTGTAGCAGAGGCCATAGAGCACAGCAAACAAATAATCATGTGTTTAAATATCCTTGTCGTTTTGAAAAATTACCATTGTCACCTGCACAGGAATGCCATGCGGACAACATTGAAGAAATGTGCTTCTCAAATCTGTCATTAACACTGTTTTCCACACGCTTTTTTCATTGCATTGCCATATAATCAATTGGTCATTGATGCGTCACGAATAACGACAATGCGTCGAAAATTAAAGAAATGTAAACATGAATTATGTTATTACTGTCTAAGCATCGCAAAGCTGTATGCGTAAAGGCGTCTGACGTCACAGTGGCTTGCCTGAAACAAAGGAATTAGAGAAACATGTGCTTACAGGGGCGTCGAACCGCCTTCTCCCGCTGATGGAGCAAAGTTGCTACAGTGACAAAGACAAGCTCCGCGCTCATGGGCAATTTATATGAGGCAACTGTGCTGCGAGTATCTAAGTAGTCGTCGTGCATGGATAAAATGCAATGTTTCAAACAGATCTGATGAATTCACCTACTTTGAAAAAGTGTGCGTTAGGGAGTTCTTTTGACACAAAGCGAAAATCTACAGTCAAGCGTCAATCAGCAGACAGCCGTGTGTTCTTTAGTAATGAGCCTGTTGTCAAAATGGCAGAAAAAAATGTTCACAAACGGAATATTGTTTCTACACTTAAAATGAACAAAGAAAAAATTGGCTAGCCTGATATAAGTCATGTTCATGACGATGCAAATGTAACGAGATTTCGAACTGTTCTGTTGCACACGTTGGGACTCATTTTATTTTTCTACAAAAAACATTTGCCATGACGGGAATCGAACCCAGGCCGCCCTGCGTTACAAGGTAGATGCCTATCCGCTAAACCATTTGGGAAGACTTGATACGTACACCCTAAGATATCTAAGTGTCATTTCGATGACGTCTGTAGCAGAGGCCATAGAGCACAGCAAACAAATAATCATGTGTTTAAATATCCTTGTCGTTTTGAAAAATTACCATTGTCACCTGCACAGGAATGCCATGCGGCCAACATTGATGAAATGTGCTTCTCAAATCTGTCATTAACACTGTTTTCCACACGCTTTTTTCATTGCATTGCCATATAATCAATTGGTCATTGATGCGTCACGAATAACGACAATGCGTCGAAAATTAAAGAAATGTAAACATGAATTATGTTATTACTGTCTAAGCATCGCAAAGCTGTATGCGTAAAGGCGTCTGACGTCACAGTGGCTTGCCTGAAACAAAGGAATCAGAGAAACATGTGCTTACAGGGGCGTCGAAGCGCCTTCTCCCGCTGATGGAGCAAAGTTGCTACAGTGACAAAGACAAGCTCCGCGCTCATGGGCAATTTATATGAGGCAACTGTGCTGCGAGTATCTAAGTAGTCGTCGTGCATGGATAAAATGCAATGTTTCAAACAGATCTGATGAATTCACCTACTTTGAAAAAGTGTGCGTTAGGGACTTCTTTTGACACAAAGCGAAAATCTACAGTCAAGCGTCAATCAGCAGACAGCCGTGTGTTCTTTTGTCATGAGCCTGTTGTCAAAACGGCAGAAAAAAATGTTCACAAACGAAATATTGTTTCTACACTTAAAATGAACAAAGAAAAAATTAGCTAGCCTGATATAAGTCATGTTCATGACGATGCAAATGTAACGAGATTTCGAACTGTTCTGTTGCAAACGTTGGGACTCATTTTATTTTTCTACAAAAAACATTTGCCATGACGGGAATCGAACCCGGGCCGCCCTGCGTTACAAGGTAGATGCCTATCCGCTAGACCATTTGGGAAGACTTGATATGTACACCCTAAGATATCTAAGTGTCATTTCGATGAGGTCTGTAGCAGAGGCCATAGAGCACAGCAAACAAATAATCATGTGTTTAAATATCCTTGTCGTTTTGAAAAATTACCATTGTCACCTGCACAGGAATGCCATGCGGCCAACATTGAAGAAATGTGCTTCTCAAATCTGTCATTAACACTGTTTTCCACACGCTTTTTTCATTGCATTGCCATATAATCAATTGGTCATTGATGCGTCACGAATAACGACAATGCGTCGAAAATTAAAGAAATGTAAACATGAATTATGTTATTACTGTCTAAGCATCGCAAAGCTGTATGCGTAAAGGCGTCTGACGTCACAGTGGCTTGCCTGAAACAAAGGAATTAGAGAAACATGTGCTTACAGGGGCGTCGAACCACCTTCTCCCGCTGATGGAGCAAAGTTGCTACAGTGACAAAGACAAGCTCCGCGCTCATGGGCAATTTATATGAGGCAACTGTGCTGCGAGTATCTAAGTAGTCGTCGTGCATGGATAAAATGCAATGTTTCAAACAGATCTGATGAATTCACCTACTTTGAAAAAGTGTGCGTTAGGAAGTTCTTTTGATACAAAGCGAAAATCTACAGTCAAGCGTCAATCAGCAGACAGCCGTGTGTTCTTTAGTCATGAGCCTGTTGTCAAAACGGCAGAAAAAAATGTTCACAAACGAAATATTGTTTCTACACTTAAAATGAACAAAGAAAAAATGAGCTAGCCTGATATAAGTCATGTTCATGACGATGCAAATGTAACGAGATTTCGAACTGTTCTGTTGCACACGTTGGGACTCATTTTATTTTTCTACAAAAAACATTTGCCATGACGGGAATCGAACCCGGGCCACCCTGTGTTACAAGGTAGATGCCTATCCGCTAGACCATTTGGGAAAACTTGATATGTACACCCTAAGATATCTAAGTGTCATTTCGATGAGGTCTGTAGCAGAGGCCATAGAGCACAGCAAACAAATAATCATGTGTTTAAATATCCTTGTCGTTTTGAAAAATTACCATTGTCACCTGCACAGGAATGCCATGCGGCCAACATTGATGAAATGTGCTTCTCAAATCTGTCATTAACACTGTTTTCCACACGCTTTTTTCATTGCATTGCCATAAAATCAATTGGTCATTGATGCGTCACGAATAACGACAATGCGTCGAAAATTAAAGAAATGTAAACATGAATTATGTTATTACTGTCTAAGCATCGCAAAGCTGTATGCGTAAAGGCGTCTGACGTCACAGTGGCTTGCCTGAAACAAAGGAATTAGAGAAACATGTGCTTACAGGGGCGTCGAACCGCCTTCTCCCGCTGATGGAGCAAAGTTGCTACAGTGACAAAGACAAACTCCGCGCTCATGGGCAATTTATATGAGGCAACTGTGCTGCGAGTATCTAAGTAGTCGTCGTGCATGGATAAAATGCAATGTTTCAAACAGATCTGATGAATTCACCTACTTTGAAAAAGTGTGCGTTAGGAAGTTCTTTTGACACAAAGCGAAAATCTACAGTCAAGCGTCAATCAGCAGACAGCCGTGTGTTCTTTAGTCATGAGCCTGTTGTCAAAACGGCAGAAAAAAATGGTCACAAACGAAATATTGTTTCTACACTTAAAATGAACAAAGAAAAAATGAGCTAGCCTGATATAAGTCATGTTCATGACGATGCAAATGTAACGAGATTTCGAACTGTTCTGTTGCACACGTTGGGACTCATTTTATTTTTCTACAAAAAACATTTGCCATGACGGGAATCGAACCCGGGCCACCCTGCGTTACAAGGTAGATGCCTATCCGCTAGACCATTTGGGAAAACTTGATATGTACACCCTAATATATCTAAGTGGCATTTCGATGAGGTCTGTAGCAGAGGCCATAGAGCACAGCAAACAAATAATCATGTGTTTAAATATCCTTGTCGTTTTGAAAAATTACCATTGTCACCTGCACAGGAATGCCATGCGGCCAACATTGAAGAAATGTGCTTCTCAAATCTGTCATTAACACTGTTTTCCACACGCTTTTTTCATTGCATTGCCATATAATCAATTGGTCATTGATGCGTCACGAATAACGACAATGCGTCGAAAATTAAAGAAATGTAAACATGAATTATGTTATTACTGTCTAAGCATCGCAAAGCTGTATGCGTAAAGGCGTCTGACGTCACAGTGGCTTGCCTGAAACAAAGGAATTAGAGAAACATGTGCTTACAGGGGCGTCGAACCGCCTTCTCCCGCTGATAGAGCAAAGTTGCTACAGTGACAAAGACAAGCTCCACGCTCATGGGCAATTTATATGAGGCAACTGTGCTGCGAGTATCTAAGTAGTCGTCGTGCATGGATAAAATGCAATGTTTCAAACAGATCTGATGAATTCACCTACTTTGAAAAAGTGTGCGTTAGGGAGTTCTTTTGACACAAAGCGAAAATCTACAGTCAAGCGTCAATCAGCAGACAGCCGTGTGTTCTTTAGTCATGAGCCTGTTGTCAAAACGGCAGAAAAAAATGGTCACAAACGAAATATTGTTTCTACACTTAAAATGAACAAAGAAAAAATGAGCTAGCCTGATATAAGTCATGTTCATGACGATGCAAATGTAACGAGATTTCGAACTGTTCTGTTGCACACGTTGGGACTCATTTTATTTTTCTACAAAAAACATTTGCCATGACGGGAATCGAACCCGGGCCACCCTGCGTTACAAGGTAGATGCCTATCCGCTAGACCATTTGGGAAAACTTGATATGTACACCCTAAGATATCTAAGTGTCATTTCGATGAGGTCTGTAGCAGAGGCCATAGAGCACAGCAAACAAATAATCATGTGTTTAAATATCCTTGTCGTTTTGAAAAATTACCATTGTCACCTGCACAGGAATGCCATGCGGCCAACATTGAAGAAATGTGCTTCTCAAATCTGTCATTAACACTGTTTTCCACACGCTTTTTTCATTGCATTGCCATATAATCAATTGGTCATTGATGCGTCACAATGCGTCGAAAATTAAAGAAATGTAAACATGAATTATGTTATTACTGTCTAAGCATCGCAAAGCTGTATGCGTAAAGGCGTCTGACGTCACAGTGGCTTGCCTGAAACAAAGGAATTAGAGAAACATGTGCTTACAGGGGCGTCGAACCGCCTTCTCCCGCTGATAGAGCAAAGTTGCTACAGTGACAAAGACAAGCTCCACGCTCATGGGCAATTTATATGAGGCAACTGTGCTGCGAGTATCTAAGTAGTCGTCGTGCATGGATAAAATGCAATGTTTCAAACAGATCTGATGAATTCACCTACTTTGAAAAAGTGTGCGTTAGGGAGTTCTTTTGACACAAAGCGAAAATCTACAGTCAAGCGTCAATCAGCAGACAGCCGTGTGTTCTTTAGTAATGAGCCTGTTGTCAAAATGGCAGAAAAAAATGTTCACAAACGGAATATTGTTTCTACACTTAAAATGAACAAAGAAAAAATTGGCTAGCCTGATATAAGTCATGTTCATGACGATGCAAATGTAACGAGATTTCGAACTGTTCTGTTGCACACGTTGGGACTCATTTTATTTTTCTACAAAAAACATTTGCCATGACGGGAATCGAACCCAGGCCGCCCTGCGTTACAAGGTAGATGCCTATCCGCTAAACCATTTGGGAAGACTTGATATGTACACCCTAAGATATCTAAGTGTCATTTCGATGACGTCTGTAGCAGAGGCCATAGAGCACAGCAAACAAATAATCATGTGTTTAAATATCCTTGTCGTTTTGAAAAATTACCATTGTCACCTGCACAGGAATGCCATGCGGCCAACATTGATGAAATGTGCTTCTCAAATCTGTCATTAACACTGTTTTCCACACGCTTTTTTCATTGCATTGCCATATAATCAATTGGTCATTGATGCGTCACGAATAACGACAATGCGTCGAAAATTAAAGAAATGTAAACATGAATTATGTTATTACTGTCTAAGCATCGCAAAGCTGTATGCGTAAAGGCGTCTGACGTCACAGTGGCTTGCCTGAAACAAAGGAATCAGAGAAACATGTGCTTACAGGGGCGTCGAAGCGCCTTCTCCCGCTGATGGAGCAAAGTTGCTACAGTGACAAAGACAAGCTCCGCGCTCATGGGCAATTTATATGAGGCAACTGTGCTGCGAGTATCTAAGTAGTCGTCGTGCATGGATAAAATGCAATGTTTCAAACAGATCTGATGAATTCACCTACTTTGAAAAAGTGTGCGTTAGGGACTTCTTTTGACACAAAGCGAAAATCTACAGTCAAGCGTCAATCAGCAGACAGCCGTGTGTTCTTTTGTCATGAGCCTGTTGTCAAAACGGCAGAAAAAAATGTTCACAAACGAAATATTGTTTCTACACTTAAAATGAACAAAGAAAAAATTAGCTAGCCTGATATAAGTCATGTTCATGACGATGCAAATGTAACGAGATTTCGAACTGTTCTGTTGCAAACGTTGGGACTCATTTTATTTTTCTACAAAAAACATTTGCCATGACGGGAATCGAACCCGGGCCGCCCTGCGTTACAAGGTAGATGCCTATCCGCTAGACCATTTGGGAAGACTTGATATGTACACCCTAAGATATCTAAGTGTCATTTCGATGAGGTCTGTAGCAGAGGCCATAGAGCACAGCAAACAAATAATCATGTGTTTAAATATCCTTGTCGTTTTGAAAAATTACCATTGTCACCTGCACAGGAATGCCATGCGGCCAACATTGAAGAAATGTGCTTCTCAAATCTGTCATTAACACTGTTTTCCACACGCTTTTTTCATTGCATTGCCATATAATCAATTGGTCATTGATGCGTCACGAATAACGACAATGCGTCGAAAATTAAAGAAATGTAAACATGAATTATGTTATTACTGTCTAAGCATCGCAAAGCTGTATGCGTAAAGGCGTCTGACGTCACAGTGGCTTGCCTGAAACAAAGGAATTAGAGAAACATGTGCTTACAGGGGCGTCGAACCGCCTTCTCCCGCTGATGGAGCAAAGTTGCTACAGTGACAAAGACAAGCTCCGCGCTCATGGGCAATTTATATGAGGCAACTGTGCTGCAAGTATCTAAGTAGTCGTCGTGCATGGATAAAATGCAATGTTTCAAACAGATCTGATGAATTCACCTACTTTGAAAAAGTGTGCGTTAGGGAGTTCTTTTGACACAAAGCGAAAATCTACAGTCAAGCGTCAATCAGCAGACAGCCGTGTGTTCTTTAGTAATGAGCCTGTTGTCAAAACGGAAGAAAAAAATGTTCACAAACGAAATATTGTTTCTACACTTAAAATGAACAAAGAAAAAATTAGCTAGCCTGATATAAGTCATGTTCATGACGATGCAAATGTAACGAGATTTCGAACTGTTCTGTTGCAAACGTTGGGACTCATTTTATTTTTCTACAAAAAACATTTGCCATGACGGGAATCGAACCCGGGCCGCCCTGCGTTACAAGGTAGATGCCTATCCGCTAGACCATTTGGGAAGACTTGATATCTACACCCTAAGATATCTAAGTGTCATTTCGATGAGGTCTGTAGCAGAGGCCATAGAGCACAGCAAACAAATAATCATGTGTTTAAATATCCTTGTCGTTTTGAAAAATTACCATTGTCACCTGCACAGGAATGCCATGCGGCCAACATTGATGAAATGTGCTTCTCAAATCTGTCATTAACACTGTTTTCCACACGCTTTTTTCATTGCATTGCCATAAAATCAATTGGTCATTGATGCGTCACGAATAACGACAATGCGTCGAAAATTAAAGAAATGTAAACATGAATTATGTTATTACTGTCTAAGCATCGCAAAGCTGTATGCGTAAAGGCGTCTGACGTCACAGTGGCTTGC